>NC_089240.1:37409308-37758862 GCF_963924675.1 Phocoena phocoena | reverse complement strand
GTAGTTTAGTGTTAACATTATTTTAATTATTACGAAAGAAGAACTGAGTGTAATAGTTGTAGACCCAGATCTTTGACAAACTAAACACTTGACCTTGAGTAAATTACTACGTCTCTGGGTCTCAGTGTTTTCATCTGTGAAATGAGTACTGTAAGGGCCCTTTCAGCTCTAAAATTCAAGAAATCTATGAAATGTGAAAAGCACGGCTAACTTTGACCTCTCAGATCGTGACCACTGAGGGTAAGGCATTTATTTTCCTTGCCCAGAAGGGACCAGAGAAGTCTTGAAGCATGGCATTGTTTCATACATAAATCAAGCCCTCATTTTGTTTGGAAATCTGGTTTCAATTGTAAGTAGGGCAGTTTCTCACCTGGCATCTGATGAATAAGAAATGGTAGAAATTGAGGATTAAATATATTTATGATATCCTATTGTTATATATAGTAACCAATCGTTAATAATATCATACATATGTGTGTGTGTGTATATATATATATATATATATATATATATATATATATATATATATATATATCCCTTATATATAAAGAGAGATTTATTATAAGGAACTGGTTCATGTATCAATAGTTATGGAGGCCGAGAAATCCCAATATCCACAGTCGGCAAGCTGGAGACCCAGGAGGGCTAATATGTAGTTCTAGTCTGAGTTCAAAGGCCTGAGAACCAGGAGACCTGATGGTTTAAGTTCCAGATCAAAAGCTGGTGAGCTCAAGGCCCAAAAGCTGATGTTTCAGTCTAAGTTTGAGGGCTGTGAAAAAGACAATGTCCCAACTCAAACAGTCAAGCAGGAGGAGTTCCCTCTTACTTAGCCTTTTTGTTCTACTCAGGTCTTCAATTGATTGGATGAGGTCCACCCACATTCAGGAAGTCAATCTGCTTTACTCAGTCTAAGGATTCAAATGTTAACCTCATCCAGAAACATCTTCACGGACACACCAGAATAATGTTTGCCTAGTTGCCCAGGCAAATTAACGCATAAAATTAACCATTACAGTTACCTTCCTATAAATGCCAATTCTTATATTTGCATTAAAAGCCAAGGCTCTTAGACATTTGGGGGGACACCTACGCATGAATGAAAAAAAATTAAAATAAACCGAGAACTAGCTTTCTAGAGGAAGAGAGGTAATTTTAGGAGCATATGAAAACTTGAGAGAAAAGCACTGTGCACAAACAGATTTGTGGCATTAATACATATGTAAAACAAGAAGAGGATGCAATTGTGAAGGAATGATCCAAGATTAATAAAGATCTCTTTGAAATTAAAAATATGAATACTGGGGCTTCCCTGGTGGCGCAGTGGTTGAGAGTCCGTCTGCCGATGCAGGGGACACGGATTCGTGCCCCGGTCCGGGAAGATCCCACATGCCACGAAGCGGCTGGGCCCGTGAGCCATGGCCGCTGAGCCTGCGCGTCCGGAGCCTGTGCTCCGCAACGGGAGAGGCCACAACAGTGAGAGGCCCGCGTACCACACACACACACACAAAAATGAATACTGGAGTATGAAGTTCAAAAAAACGTTGTTAGGTAAAGTTCAGATTATTGACCCCTAAAAGACAAAGTGAAAAAAACTATGAAAAAAAAATCAGAGGTGTAGAAATCACCTATAAATTTCAGAAATACATACCAAAGAAAGTACAGAAGATAACATTGGTGAATAAATAAGAAACTTTCCAAAACCTGAGGAGAGAGGTGATTCTTTAATTGGGAGGTCTAATTTAAAGGCCCACCATGTGAAAATAGTGAGACTAAAGAAAATTTTTTTTAATTTTCTGGAGAAAAACAGGTGATTTCCATAAAAGTGAGAATTACCTTAACCCTAACACCATCATCCACACTGGATTTCAGAAGAGAATGGAGCACTCTTTTTTTTATAAATTTATTTGTTTATTTTTGGCTGCATTGGGTCTTCATTGCTGCGTGCGGGATTTCTCTAGTTGTGGCGAGCAGGGACCACTCTTTGTTGCCATGAGTGGGCTTCTCGTTGCAGTGGCTTCTCTTGTGGCGGAGCACAGGCTCTAGGCACACAGGCTTCAGTAGTTGTGGCATGTGGGCTCAGTAGTTGTGGCTTGCAGGCTCTAGAGCGCAGGCTCAGTAGTTGTGGCACATGGGCTTAGTTGCTCCGCGGCATGTGGGATCTTCCCAGACCAGGGCTCGAACCCGTGTCCCCTGCATTGGCAGGCGGATTTTTAACCACTGCACCACCAGGGAAGCCTCGCACTCTTTTCAAAGTACCATTAAGTAATGACTTTCAAGTAGAATTCCATTCCAACCAAATTATCATAATTAATTAATAATTAACATGAATATGCTTTATATTTTTTAAAAAGCACACAATATGGATAAAGTTAAAATCCTTGTCCACTGCATCCAATCACAAAAACAAAAAAGAGGTTATCAATCACTTCTGTCATTATTGTGTGTAGGCTTTTAGGTGTTTTTCTATATAAATAAAGCTGAAATAAATAATTTTCTGTTTTGTCTTGTTTGAACATAAATAGCAGTTTGCTTTTCAACTTAAGGACATATCTGTATTCTCTATATGTATCCACATAGGAACCCCACATCATTATTTTTAACTACCTTGTCATATTTCAGAGCATAAATGCACTACAATTTATGCAATCACTCACCTATCAGTGGATAGTTAGACTCTTCTCTAATTTTTGTTTTCTTTTATAAACAGTGCAACAGTGAACATCCTTGTACAAGCCTCCTGGTGTCTGAGACTAATTTTCTGCAAAAAAATACTTTTCTATTTATTCATTCATTCATTCATTCATTGCCTATGATGAATGTCCCCAGGGCCTCCTTATTTCTCTGTCTTAGCTTTCTGTAAGTATGACAAGTTTTGTTATGTCACTCAGGGTTCATGATCTTTTCTTTCCTTCTGTGTTGTGTTGAGTAAGATTAAGGGGCCTTCTGGCAGAAATCTCTAAACTATCATTTTTATGATTCATTTCTGCACTACGACATTTACTCAGTATTATAGAATTATAATTTCCTATCTTGAGGGACAAAGATAGGACTAAATTCCCTAAGATGCTTTTCTTGACAAATACTTAAGGGTAAAAATCAAGCTGCTAAATCTTTACCTTTTATGTCTGCTAGCTTTGAGTTATTCTGCAACTTGGGCTCTAAGGGTAAATTAGCTGTTCTAGTCAATTCAACTAAGAATTGGTCAGCAGTTAGGTCCTAAAAATCTATTCTTAAGAATTCTAAAGTATCCATAATCCTCCTTACGTTACATTCTTCTTGGGAATCTCTTTTTATAGAAATTTTCTTTCTGTGTTTAGTGATTGCTCTTGAAAGAAAGTCACAAGTAAGAAATGCATTCAAATGCCTAAATATGCCATCAAAGATTTAAGGAAAGATCAAGAGCCAGTGACATTTATTGGTGTCTTAGATATATGCATTGTATAACTTAATCCTTATCACAAATATTAAAGGCAAATATTGCCTTCATTTTATAGACTGTCTAACTAAAGCGTGGAAAGAAAAACTAACTTTCTCCTAGTCTCACAACTTGTAAATGATACAAGGGACCTCAATATATCATACAATCTCATTTGGTGCAGTGAACACAATTTCAGTTTGAATCCCAACTAGACCTCTCTTTAATAGTCTACCCTTAAGCAAATCATTTTCTGTTTCCTAGATCTCCGTTTCCTTCTCTGTGAAATAAAGTTCAGTGAAAATTGCCTTATAGCCCTAAATTTATATAAATCATTTATTGAATACCCGTTACATATTAGTGCTGATATTAAGTAATGTTAGTGCTAAGTGTACACTTATTCTATGGAGGATTAGTTAATGAAAGTTTAAAGTGCTCTACCCTAATTCCAACTCTGGGGAGTTGGAGAAAGTCTCCCTGAGGAAGAGAGACTTGAGCTGAGATATGAAGGAGAAATAGGAGTTATCTAGCCTGGGAATGAGATTGGAAGTGAGGAGGATTGCCAAGGTCTTAAGATAGGAGAGAATATGGTTAGTGGATGGACCCAAAAGATAGCCAGTGTGATTAAAACAGGGAAATCTAGGAGCATCATGGCACAAGATTAGACAGTAAAGTTAGGAGCCAGGCCATCTGGGTATGTAGACTCTGTGAAGATTGTGATCTTCATCTTAAGAATTACAGAAAGTCTTTCTACTATTTGAGGTAATTAGGGAAGAAGAAGCTTGGCTAACATGATCAGAATTGCATTTTGAAAAGCTCACTCAGGACTCTTGGTGGAGAACTACTTAGAGGGAAAGAAATGGATGCAAGGAGATCACTTAGGAGGTTGTCCAAGCAAGAGGTAATGGTAGCTTGGACTGGAGAGGCCATAGTAGAAATGGAGATGAATGGACATACTAATTTTATTTTGGAGGTGACAATATAAAGGAGTTGGCAACAGTTAGGAATGATAGATAAGATACAGGGGATGAAAAATACAAAGATGTCAAGGGGAACTCCAGCCTTTGTTGCTTGTTTGGTTCCTTGCTTTTGCTTGATTTTGCACTACCAGGAGGACTATGGTACTATTCGCTGAAATGGGGCACAATAGAAGAAAGCCAGAGAGGAGTGATCATGAATTTGGCTTTGAAATTGTTGAGTTTGAAAATATTTAAGACATAGAAATAGAAATGACAGCTAAGAAGCTGGAAATCCAAGATCTGGGTCAGAGATGTAAATATATGCAGAGAGTCACTGCATATACATGGGGATTAGAGCCTTGAACATGGATGAGATGACTTAGGGACAGAGTAAAGAGGAAAAGAGAGAAGAGCCTAGCATTGAGCTTTGAAGAAGGTTCCAATAATTGCCAATTGGTGAAAGAAAATGCACACGTAGAGAAAAAAATTGCAAACATTTATGGAGGGTTTTTATTTGTTTCTGTGATGAAATGTTTTTTGGGTCAAAAATGATCTGACCCATTTAAAATCTTTCAAATTTCATTTCTTTAAAAAATACTAGCCAGGCAAACAACTAATCTGTGGTCAAATGTGGCCTCTTGACAACCGTATTGTGACTTCTGTTTTAGGGAAATTAAAGTAGACCGGGGCATAGACAATGTTTGGAAGAACTGTGTGAGTGACAGTAAAGCACCACTTCTACTCAGATTGGAAAAATGTTTCTGGGGATGAGGGGAAGGACAGACAGAGGAGAAACAAGGAGACTGAGACCAGAGGCTGGAATAATTCTGGGCCCTTCTTTCTGGGTTAGTGTTCTGGGGAGTTGGAAAGACCCAATGGGAAGCTGGAGGACCAAAGGGCAAAGAGATTTATACTCTAAAAGTCTGTTTGGATTCTCAGAGTGACCACAAAGTCGAGGTTAGCAAGTGGTTGTGTAGGGGCCATGCAGAGAGGAATGAAGTGTAAACAGACTGATGGCCAACAATCCAGCAATGCCTTGGCACTTGACAAGGATATGAGGAAAAGGGCTTCCTCTTCTCGTCGTTATTGGTCATATGACTTGTGGAGATATATTTGTGGGTATAAATTTGGTATTACTTACCAAAATAAATAATGTATATGCTTTAACCAAGAAATTCTGTGTAAAACTTTAATCTGACAGTGATAGAGTAGTACTACCTTGCAGTCCCAAGCTGTGTTTAGTCAATGCTACTTGCTGCCTTGGAGATTCTATGAGGTACCTGCCATTCTTTATTAAATTGCCTTCTGTGGTAACTGGCTAGAATGGACTCTGTTGCCTACAACAAGAGATTCTGAATTATATAAGAAGAATCACAGAATTTTGAAGCTGATAAGACACTTACAGCTCATTTTCTCCAAAGCCTTTTCAGCCCTAATAACCCATTCTTTTATTTTCCCATTTGAAAATTTTTTACTAGAAAATGAAATTATCCTTGACTTGTTCACCCTTTTTATAAACAAAAGACACAAACTGCTAATTATTGAATTAGCAGTTTGTGAATTCTAGACAAAGCCAAAAAAATGATATTATGTTTGCTCTACAAATATAATATGGATAAAATATCAGATTTTCATCAGCTTTCTTGAAATATTAAAAATAGTGTATCCATTATTAATTCTTTGGTTCTAGTTTGAAAGATCCTGCTATATCCTTCTCATCTTCATGCTGAATCAAGAACAGCTCAAGAATGCGGATACTTTGTCTAAGATGACACGGCTAAACAAATGCAGAACTTGAAGGAGAACCTGCCTTTGGATAATAGCACACTTTATCAGGCACCAAAGAAAGACATACCACCTCTCTGAGGCATCACCACATGATTTATCCAAATATTTATTGAGTGCCTACTCTGTGTCTGGTACTGGTTCAGGCACTGAGGATATACCAAGGAATAAGATGCCTAAGATTCTGCCTTCATACTAGTGGGAAAAGACGGACAGCAAATGAGAAAATAGAGATAAACCTAATTTTGGGTGGTGCTGAATGCTGTGTTAAATAAAAACAGTAATAATAATAATAAACAGAAGGGTAGAGAGTGGAGGGTGAGGGTGGTCAAGGAAGGCCTCACTGAGGAAGTGGTCTTTGGGCTGAGACATAAAAGCAACACAAAAGATTAGAGACAGAGCACTTTAAACAGAGAAAAGAGCAAATGCAAAGTCCCCAAGGCTGAAGCAAACTGTGCGTTTAGAACAGCAAGATGGTGATCAAGGGGAAACAGCGGAACATGAGGCCAGAGAGGGACAAGGTAGGATCAAAATAATACTCCTGTTGAAGGAGGAATTTGGATTCTTTTTATAGATTCAATGGAAAGACAATAAAACCTTTTGAGCAAGGGAATAATGTGATCCATTTTCCTTTTTAAAAAAATCACTCTGGCTCCTGCCTAGTGAATGAGTGTTCAAAGGGACAGAAGTGGTCTGATTTCCGTTGTACATAGTTGTATTTGCTTCTTTGTTTCTTTATTTCAGGTTAGTGTATAGACCTAACAAACAGGAAAGACTAGAGAAAATGAACTGAAGGCAAAGTTCATTCGTTTCCTCCAGTACCAATAGTAATAAGGGATTAATGTATGTTTGGGGGGCAATAACAAGACTAACAGTTTATGTTATTTTAGGAAGATGCAAGCTTATGACTACTAAGTCATCCATCAAAAATGTCATTCCTTAAAACCACACAGTCATACTATGATAGATTTGAAATATTTGCTTTTCTATGATAAGCCTCAGTGCAGTAATTTTTCTTCATATCAGTTTGTACTATGCGTATACATATTAATTTAATGACAGTTGAATATTTTTAATTGAAGTATAGTTAATTGACCATGTTGTGTTAGTTTCAAGTGTACAGCAAAGTGATCCAGTTATACATACATATATATTATATATGTATATACATATACATACATATATATTATATATGTGTATATATATACGTACATGTATATATTCTTTTTCAGATCATTTTCCACTGTAGGTTATTAAAGTTATTACAAGATATTGAGTATAGTTCCCTGTGCTACACAGTAGGTCTTTGTTGTTTACCTATTTTATATGCAGTAGGGTGTACATGTTAATCCCAAACTCCTAATTTATCTCACCCCTCTCCACCACCCTCTAACCCAACTGGTAACCATAAGCTTGTTTTCTATGTCTGTGAGTCTGTTTCTATTTGGAAATAAATTCATTTGTATTATGTTTTGAGGCAGGAGATAGATGGGCCCTAGGCTGAGCAGCTGGAATCTGTCCCCTGTGAACAGATACTTCAAGATAAGGATAATGGCAGGAGCAATGAGGGGCTGAGTCCTGCTTGGATAAGAGATAAAGAGACCACATATTTCTCATTCTTGAGGTCAAGGAGACCCCGAAGCTACACATGTGCAGAAAGGATCCTCAGGGGAGGAGGTGCCAGACCATAATATGTTCTGTCAACTTCCCAGAGACCCTTGCACTTGAATCCATCTTGGCTAAAAGATGTGCATGCACACAGAGGAGGGCCTGAGTCAGACCAAATTCAGACTCAAAGCCAGACAAAGCAAGATGATTGGCCAGAGGGAACCTGGAAGAACTGCCCCCATATAAGTGATTTAATCTACCCCAAAAGCTCATGGCTTGCGCTCTCTCTCTCTCTCTCTCTCTCTCGCTCTCGCTCTCGCTCTCGCTCTCGTTCTCGCTCTCGCTCTCTCGCTCTCTCTCGCTCTCGCTCTCGCTCTCTCGCTCTCTCGCTCTCTCGCTCTCTCCCTCCCTCCCTCCCTCCCTCCCCCACCTCAGAGCCTGCCCATGCTTTCTCCGCACACATCCCCTCTCCTAATAAACACTTTACTAGTCTCACTGCTTTTTGGCTCTTTGCTGAATTTTTTTCGTCAAAGCAGACAAGAGCCAGGGCCCTGCTCCTAGCCACTAGTCAGTCTCTGGTAGTCTAGCGGTTAGGATTCGGCGCTCTCACCACCTCGGCCCAGGTTCGGTCCCTGGTCGGGGAACTGAGATCCTGCTTCAAGCAGCCACATGCCGCAGCCGCCCTACAGCCACACGAGACCAATATCATATGATATTTGTCTTTCTCTGACAGTTGAATATTAAGGTTGCTCAGCATATAGATGCTCCGAATATAAAGGCTCTGAAGGAGCTGAAATAACCTGTCAATTAAAGAATATGTGTTTCAGAAGCACTTAACCAAGAAACCATAATGACTCAGAGTGGGCTTGTTAAAGTGGAATGGGGAAACCAATTCATGACAGCTCTTCTCAGGCCAGTGAGAGGACAAAAGATGTCTTCAGCACCACTGGACTGATCTGACCAAATAGGTTCAAGGGTAGATTGCAAGGAAGTGTAATTTTAAAATAATATTCTTTTTCCTGTGTTCTTCATCTTCAAGTTTTCTGGCCCTCAAGTTCCAGGCAAAATAAAAGTTTAAAAGTAAACTATAGTGCTGGCTGAATAGCAGGAAGTTGAGCCCATGTGTTGGCTAGACCTTTTCCAATAGGGAAGCATAAGGAATTTACAGTAAAACGAACTAGTACAAATACTCTTATCCTTAAAATGTATGTTTTATTCTTTTTAAATTGAAGTATAGTTAATTTACAATGTCATGTTAGTTTCTGGTGTACAGCAAAGTGATTCAGTTATATATATATAATAAATATATATTCTTTCTCATTATGGTTTATTACAAGATATTGAATATACTTCCCTGTGCTATACAGTAGGACCTTGTTGTTTATCTATCTTGTATATAGTATCTGCTAATCCCAAATTCCTAATTTATCCCTCCCCCCTGTTTTATTCTTATCAGTAGTAATACTAGTTAACCTTGTTGACCACTTACTGCACGCCAGGTGTTGCGCTAACGTTCCACACAATATCTCAGTTGATCCTTTCTACAACCCTGTCAAGAAGATATTACCAGGTATTCTTTGTGTACATGGGGAAATAGAGGCTCAGTATGGTTAAACAATTTCTTTAGGTTCACAAAGATTCTAAGCTACAGAAATTAAGGATAGAATCCGGCCTCCTGCATCCTTCCTGCATTCACTAAATTGCAACACCAACTGTCAGAAATTATTGCCCCTTCATTAACTCTAAGTAGCATCAAAATGAGATCACCTGACATGACCCACACTGCACAAGGCAATGTTTTGAAAATGGGCCTTTTACTAAACTGCCAAAGTCCACAATAGTTTTTCAACAGATCTCCTCTGGTTTATCTGACAGAATGATTTGCATCTTTTTTTTTAAAGATTCCCTACCTTTTTTAAAATATAAATTAATTAATTTATTTATTTATTTATGGCTGCATTGGGTCTTTTTTGTTGCACACAGGCTTTCTCTAGTTGCGATGAGCGGGGGCTGCTCTTCATTGTGGTGTGCGGGTTTATTGTGGTGGCTACTCTTGTTGTGGAGCATGGGCTCTAGGCATGCAGGCTTCAGTAGTTGTGGCACACTGGCTCAGCAGTTGTGGCTCACGGGCCCTAGAGCGCAGGCTCAGTAGTTGTGGCGCATGGGCTTAGTTGCTCCGTGGCATGCGGGATCTTCCCAGACCAGGAATTGAACCCGTGTCCCCTGCATTGGCAGGCAGATTCTTAACTGCTGCACCACCCGGGTAGTCCCAATGATTTGCATCTTAAAAGATGCAGAATTGCATACAAACAAGTTCAAAGCTTGAGTAAATCTTTCTAACTAATTCCCCTGAAGCAAGGAGTCTTTGTTTTCCTCTTTGCACAGCAACTTCAAAATTCTAGAATGTCCTAGATCATCTGAAAACCACATCACTTGATGATTTTTTGTCCCCAGATGGAGCCAACATCCATGGAAGAGTGCATTTAAGGGTTATCAGCACAGTACAAAATATGGCCAAGCCTCTTTTTCTCCCAGTTCACAAAATGAATACTCAGATTTCTCTTACTTGGAGGTTGAGCATGATAATTATTGAGCGGTTGTGAACATTTCCAGCATTCTGTGCTAAGGATGAGGGTTCTTGGTATTTCTTCCATCCTGCCCTCACTCTCTAATTCTACTGCCAAGATCTATATACATGTCCCCTAGGTCCTGGTGCTAAGGATAGAAATATTTGTCCAATGAATGAATGAATGTTTTCTGAAAATTGGAGAGAACTGGGGGCAAAAACATATATATATAAAGGTTTAGTACATTAAAAAGGCAAGTAAAATGCCTATCTACTTTATCACATTTCTAGGATCAAGAAGAACCATTTTGTTATGTGACCAGTCCTTAAACAAAATTGAGACACAGACAAAATTTACCCAACTAATGTGCTGATTCCTACTGGATGCTGTCAAGGGCAAACATTTAATAGATACGTTATGCCTCAGCCCCTTCCCTTGACAGTCTACTCCCCCACCCACTTCCCAATTGTCCTGATACTGTCTGGCTGACGTTGATTTATTAAATGCGTATTTATCAGGCACTTACTATGTATCAGGCTCCTTTGTTGGATCTTGGGATACATCTGATCCAGACAAAGATCTTGGCATTCACGGAACTTACATTCTACTGTCCTAGGAAAATGCTTTGATTGGTATTCAACTTCCTCTTAATAAAACTAGTTATGGATCACAAAAGTGGAATTAAAGCTCAAGAAAATTACTTGAGAAAATTAGAAGAATGCTTGGTTGCATTTTTCTAATAGACCTGCAATAGCTGTTTCCAAAATATTAAAGAACAGCAACTTGCAGAGAACTTGATATACTTTATTAAAAATATGTTTGTATAAGTATAGAAAAACTCCATCAGGAAGTACACACAACAGTTAAGGGAGGGTTGGAGGGAATACATAGAATTGATTACTTCTTCCTTTGCACAGATATTCACTGCTTAAATTTGTTGAATGGAAGTACATTATTTTTGTAAATTAAAGATATCCAATTCAGATTTATTCATTTATTTAATGTGACCTGATTTTCAAATCATCGATTGAGAGATTAAACTAGACTGGCAATTCTCAATCGTTTCTCCACTCATGGCAGGTAACATTCACATGTATAACACATTCCCAAAGGTATAACCAGACCTACGTGTAATTCCCTGGCAGGAATCTACCTTTTTCTCTCCTACTAAGGATAGCGTGTCAGAAGCTAGATGTCAAGGAGAATAACATTATTATGGGGATAACCTTAAATGACTTTCATTCATAGATACAGATGTAAATAGAGACAGAGACAGAAATATGCAATAGATACAGCTACTCGTATAGTTACAGTGGGGGAAAAAAAAAAACCTTTGTGGCTTCACTAGTGTTGGTAACAAATTACCTGTGATGTAATTACAAAACACTAGAATGTCAGAGAAGTGAAAGTAAAACAAACAAAATTGGTCTTAGACCTTGCTGCTCAATACGTGCTCCACAGACCAGCAGTACTGGCCTTACCCGGGACCTTATTAGACCTACAGAATCTCAGGCCCCTCCTCCATGCCTGCTGAATCAAAATTTGCATTTTAGGGCTTCTCTGGTGGCGCAGTGGTTGAGAGTCCGTCTGCCGATGCAGGGGACATGGGTTCGCGCCCCGGTCCGGGAAGATCCCACATGCCGCGGAGCAGCTGGGTCCGTGAGCCATGGCCGCTGGGCCTGCGCGTCCGGAGCCTGTGCTCCGCAACGGGAGAGGCCACAACAGTGAGAGGCCCGCAAACAGCAAAAAAAAAAAAAAAAAAATTGCATTTTAACAAGATCTCTATATGATTCACAAGCACATTAAAGTTTGAGAAGCACTGGCCTAGATAAATGTTGAGTTCCTTCCAACTCAGAGATTTGGGAAATCTAGGTAAAAGTGACAGGACCAGATATGACCTCAGCCCCCGCAATAAAATCGAACCTTCTATACGCCTGCTTCCATGCTTCCAAAATTTCAAATGACCTTTCATCCTTCAAGCATAACCATGCTACCAAAGGAGACAAACTGTTTTCTGGAAAACAGTTGCTATTCAGTGTTAGGTTGCTGCCAGATTGTTTCCACACACAATTGCAATTCATAACTCAAGCATCTGCTCTGACTTTCAAGATTCGAAGCATTAGGTGCAACAGTTTTGAGTTTGTGATTTCATCTTCATACCCACCCTCACCCCCATGACTACTGGCACGTATCTAAAGATCGATCAGAAAATAAAAGCATAAAACAAAACGGTACTATAATTTGGAAGACAGGAGTGCTTTGAAACTTTTCATTATGATGTCAAAAAAGAAAATTGGTGTTTGTAAGTATTCAGTACTTGACGGTGGTTTTCTCACACATGACTTCGTGTCTGCAGTGTGCTACCCATTATCAGTTTTGCAGCAATTCATTACATATATACACATGTCATACGAACGATTTTTATCTTGTAGTTTGGAACTGATCTGGAAAAGACTTTCTCTACTACAGGTTCCTTGATGAACAGACAAAGGGAGGGATTTCTCTTTTTTTTGTAAGAAGATTGGGTCACTAACGCAAGCAGCTAACTGAAAAATAATAAACCTCACGATATACTGAATCTCACTTTCCTCATGTCTCTTTGCCTTATTCTGTTTTTCTCTATAGGAAAAATTTTCCAAATGCCTTGGAAAATATTACCAGACCAAGCCTAAATTCATAAAGCTGATTCATCTATTTTTCTTTGGCTATTGTCTTCTCTTTGGTCCTTTATGGCTTTCTTTTAGAGTCCATGCATCTCAGTTTCTTGTTGATACCCAGAGGGGCAAATGTCATCTTAATAATAGTTATAAGTTGCCCAAGAGCCATTTCTCATTAGATGATGGCAGGCCCTGTCATATTCAATACTTCCCCATGAAAAAGTAAAATGAAAAAGAAAAGGGGGGGGACCTTGAAGATGGCGGAAGAGTAAGACGCGGAGATCGCCTTCCTCCCCACGGATACACCAGAAATACATCCACACGTGGAACAACTCCTACAGAACTCCTACTGAAGGCTGGCAGAAGACCTCAGACCTCCCAAAAGGCAAGAAACTCCCCTCGTACCTGGGTAGGGCAAAAGAAAAAACAGAGACAAAAGAATAAGGACGGCACCTGCACCAGTGGGAGGGAGCTGTGAAGGAGGAAAAGTTTCCACACACTAGGAAGCCCCTCCGCGGGCGGAGACTGCGGGAGGCAGAGGGGGGAGTTTCGGGACCGCGGAGTAGTGCACAGCGACGGGTGCGGAGGGCAAAGCGGGGAGATTCCTGCACAGACGATCGGTGCCGACCAGCACTCACCAACCCGAGAGGCTTGCTGCTCACCCACCGGGGCGGGCGGGGCTGCGAGCTGAGGCTCGGGTTTTGGTTTTGGACGGAGCTCAGGGAGAGGACTGGGGTTGGCGGCTTGAACATAGCCTGAAGGGGTTAGTGCACCACGACTAGCCGGGAGGGAGTTCGGGGAAAAGCCTGCACCGCCGAAGAGGCAAGAGACTTTTTCTTCCCTCTTTGTTTCCTGGTGCGCGAGGAGAAGGGTTTAAGAGCGCTGCTTAAAGGAACTCCAAAGACGGGCGCGAGCCGCGGCTAAAAGCACGAACCCCAGAGACGGGCGGGAGACGCTAAGGCTGCTGCTGCCGCCACCAAGGGGCCTGTGTGCGAGCACAGGTCACTCTCCACACCCCTCTTCCGCGGAGCCTGTGCAGCCCGCCACTGCCAGGTTCCCGGGATCCAGGGACAACTTCCCCGGGACAGCGCACGGCGGGCCTCAGGCTGGTGCAACATCACGCTGCCTCTGCCGCAACGTCACGCTGCCTCTGCCGCCGCAGGCCCGCCCCGCACGCAGTGCCCCTCCTTCCCCCATCCCCCAACCCCCGGCCTGAGTGAGCCGGAGGCCCCGAATCAGCGGCTCCTTTAACCCCGTCCTGTCTGAGCGAAAAAACAGACGCCCTCCAGCGACCTACATGCAGAGGCAGGGCCAAATCCAAAGCTGAGCTCCTGTGAGCTGTGAGAACAAAGAAGAGAAAGGGAAATCTCTCCCAGCAGCCACAGAAGTAGCGGATTAAAGCTCCACAATCAACTTGATATACCCTGCATCTGTGGAATACCTGAATAGACAAGGAATGATCCCAAATTGAAGAGGTGGAATTTAGGAGCAAGATCTATGATTTTTTTCCCTTTTCCTCTTTTTGTGAATGTGTACGTGTATGCTTCTGTGTGAGATCTTGTCTGTATACTCTAGCTTCCACCATTTGTCCTAGGGCTCTATCCGTCCATGACTTTTTTTTAAAAATTCTTTTTCTTAATAATTAAGTTTAATTGTAATAACTTTATTATACTTTACCTTCGTTCTTTCTTTCCTTCCTTCCTTCCCTCCTTTAGACAACGAATCACCCCAAATTGAGGAGGTGGTCTCAGGGAGCAGGATTTATGATTTTTCCCCCTTTACCTCTTTTTGTGAAGGTGTATGTGTATGCTTCTGTGTAAGATTTTCTCTGTATAGCTTTGCTTCCAACATTTGTCCTAAGGTTCTATCCGTCCCTTTTTTTTTTTTCTAAATATTTTTTAATTCAATAACTATATTATACTTTATTTTATTTTTACTGTATCATCTTTCTTTCTGTCTTTTTTTCCTTCTTTCCCTCCTTCCTTCCTCCCTCCCTCCCTCCCTCCCTCCTTTCTTTCCTTCTTTGCTTCTTTCTTCCTTCCTTCCTTTCCTCCTTTCCTTCTTTCTTTACTCATACTTCTACTAATTCTCCCTACTTTTTCTCCCTTTTATTCTGAGCTGTGTGGATGAAAGGCTCTTGGTGCTCCAGCCAGGAGTCAGGGCTCTGCCTCTGAGGTAGGAGAGCCAACTTCAGGACACTGGTCAACAAGAGACCTCCCAGCTCCACAAAATATTAAACGGTGGACATCTCCCAGAGACCTCCATCTTAACACCAGCACCCAGCTTCACTCAACGACCAGCAAGCCACAGTGCTGGACAACCTATGCCAGACAACTAGCAAAACAGGAACACAACCCCACCCATTAGCAGAGAGGCTGCCTAAAATCATAATAAGGCCACAGACACCCCAAAACACACCACCAGACGTGAACCTGCCCACTAGAGAGAAAAGATCCAGCCTCATCCAGCACAACACAGGCACTAGTCCCCTCCACCAGGAAGCCTACACAACCCACTGAAACAACCTTAGCCACTGGAGACAGACATCAAAAACAACGGGAACTACGAAAGTGCAGCCTTCAAAAAGGAGACCCCAAACACAGTAAGATAAGCAAAATGAGAAGACAGAAAAACACACAGCAGATGAAGGAGCAAGATAAAAACCCACCAGACCTAACAAATGAAGAGGAAATAGGCAATCTACCTGAAAAAGAATTCAGAATAATGATAGTAAGGATGATCTGAAATCTTGGAAGTAGAATGGACAAAATGCAAGAAACAGTTAACAAGGACCTACAAGAACTAAAGATGAAACAAGCAACGATGAACAATGCAATAAATGAAATTAAAATCACTCTAGATAGGATCAATAGCAGAATAACTGAGGCAGAAGAACGGATAAGTGACCTGGAAGATAAAGTAGTGGAAATAACTACTGCAGAGCAGAATAAAGAAAAAAGAATGAAAAGAACTGAGGACAGTCTCAGAGACCTCTGGGACAACATGAAACGCACCAACATTCGAATTATAGGGGTTCCAGAAGAAGAAGAAAGAAAGAAAGGGACTGAGAAAATATTTGAAGAGATTATAGTTGAAAACTTCCCTAATATGGGAAAGGAAATAGTTAATCAAGTCCAGGAAGCACAAAGGGTCCCATACAGGATAATTACAAGGAGAAACACGCCAAGACACATATTAATCAAACTGTCAAAAATTAAATACAAAGAAAGCATATTAAAAGCAGCAAGGGAAAAACAACAAATAACACACAAGGGAATCCCCATAAGGTTAACAGCTGATCTCTCAGCAGAAACCCTACAAGCCAGAAGGGAGTGGCAGGACATACTGAAAGTGATGAAGGAGAATAGCCTGCAACCAAGACTACTCTACCCAGCAAGGATCTCATTCACATTTGATGGAGAAATTAAAACCTTTACAGACAAGCAAAAGCTGAGAGAGTTCAGCACCACCAAACCAGCTTTACAACAAATGCTAAAGGAACTTCTCTAGACACGAAACACAAGAGAAGGAAATGACCTATAGTAGCGAACCCAAAACAATATATAAAATGGAAATAGGAACATACATATCGATAATTACCTTAAATGTAAATGGACTAAATGCTCCCACCAAAAGACACAGATTGGCTGAATGGATACAAAAACAAGACCCTTATATATGCTGTATACAAGAGACCCACTTCAGACCTAGAGACACATACAGACTGAAAGTAAGGGGATGGAAAAAGATATTCCATGCAAATGGAAACCAAAAGAAAGCTGGAGTAGCAATTCTCATATCAGACAAAATAGACTTTAAAATAAGGACTATTAAAAGGGACAAAGAAGGACACTACATAATGATCAAGGGATCGATCCAAGAAGAAGATATAACAATTGTAAGTATTTATGCACCCAACATAGGAGCACCTCAATACATAAGGCAAATACTAACAACCATAAAAGGGGAGATCAACAGTAACACATTCATAGTAGGGGACTTTAACACCCCACTTTCACCCATGGACAGATCATCCAAAATGAAAATAAATAAGGAAACACAAGCTTTAAATGATACATTAAACAAGATGGACTTAATTGATATTTATAGGACACTCCATCCAAAAACAACAGAATACACATTTTTCTCAAGTGCTCATGGAACATTCTCCAGGATAGATCATATCTTGGGTCACAAATCAAGCCTTGGTAAATTTAAGAAAACTGAAATTGTTTCAAGTATCTTTTCCGACCACAACGCCATGAGACTAGATATCAATTACAGGAAAAGATCTGTAAAAAATACAAACACATGGAGGCTAAACAATACACTACTTAATAATGAAGTGATCACTGAAGAAATCAAAGAGGAAATAAAAAAATACCTAGAAACAAATGACAATGGAGACACAACGACCCAAAACCTATGGGATGCAGCAAAAGCAGTTCTAAGGGGGAAGTTTATAGCAATACAAGCCCACCTTAAGAAGCAGGAAACATCTCGAATAAACAACCTAACCTTGCACCTCAAGCAATTAGAGAAAGAAGAACAAAAAAACCCCAAAGCTAGCAGAAGGAAAGAAATCATAAAAATCAGATCAGAAATAAATGAAAAAGAAATGAAGGAAACAATAGCAAAGATCAATAAAACTAAAAGCTGGTTCTTTGAGAAGATAAACAAAATAGATAAACCACTAGCCAGACTCATCAAGAAAAAAAGGGAGAAGACTCAAATCAATAGAATTAGAAATGAAAAAGGAGAAGTAACAACTGACACTGCAGAAATAAAAAAAATCATGAGAGATTACTACAAGCAACTCTATGCCAATAAAATGGACAATCTGGAAGAAATGGACAAATTCTTAGAAATGCACAACCTGCCAAGACTGAATCAGGAAGAAATAGAAAATATGAACAGACCAATCACAAGCACTGAAATTGAAACTGTGATTAAAAACCTTCCAACAAACAAAAGCCCAGGACCAGATGGCTTCACAGGTGAATTCTATCAAACGTTTAGAGAAGAGCTAACACCTATCCTTCTCAAACTCTTCCAAAATATAGCAGAGGGAGGAACACTCCCAAACTCATTCTATAAGGCCACCATCACCTTGATACCAAAACCAGACAAGGACGTCACAAAGAAAGAAAACTACAGGCCAATATCACTGATGAACATAGATGCAAAAATCCTCAACAAAATACTAGCAAACAGAATCCAACAGCACATTAAAAGGATCATACACCATGATCAAGTGGGGTTTATTCCAGGAATGCAAGGATTCTTCAATATACGCAAATCTATCAATGTGATACACCATATTAACAAATTGAAGGAGAAAAACCATATGATCATCTCAATAGATGCAGAGAAAGCTTTCGACAAAATTCAACACCCATTTATGATAAAAACCCTCCAGAAAGTAGGCATAGAGGGAACTTTCCTAAACATAATAAAAGCCATATATGACAAGCCCACAGCAAACATCATCCTCAATGGTGAAAAACTGAAAGCATTTCCACTAAGATCAGGAACAAGACAAGGTTGCCCACTCTCACCACTCTTATTCAACATAGTTTTGGAAGTTTTAGCCACAGCAATCAGAGAAGAAAAGGAAATAAAAGGAATCCAAATCGGAAAAGAAGAAGTAAAGCTGTCACTGTTTGCAGATGACATGATACTATACATAGAGAATCCTAAAGATGCTACCAGAAAACTACTAGAGCTAATCAATGAATTTGGTAAAGTAGCAGGATACAAAATTAATGCACAGAAATCTCTGGCATTCCTATATACTAATGATGAAAAATCTGAAAGTGAAATCAAGAAAACACTCCCATTTACCATTGCAACAAAAAGAATAAAATATCTAGGAATAAACCTACCTAAGGATACGAAAGACCTGTATGCAGAAAATTATAAAACACTGATGAAAGAAATTAAAGATGATACAAATAGATGGAGAGATATACCATGTTCTTGGATGGGAAGAATCAACATTGTGAAAATGACTCTACTACCCAAAGCAATCTACAGATTCAATGCAATCCCTATCAAACTACCACTGGCATTTTTCACAGAACTAGAACAAAAAATTTCGCAATTTGTATGGAAACACAAAAGACCCCAAATAGCCAAAGCAATCTTGAGAACGAAAAAAGGAGCTGGAGGAATAAGGCTCCCTGACTTCAGACTATATTACAAAGCAACAGTAATCAAGACAGTATGGTACTGGCACAAAAACAGAAAGATAGATCAGTGGAACAGGATAGAAAGCCCAGAGATAAACCCACGCACATATGGACACCTTATCTTTGATAAAGGAGGCAGGAATGTACAGTGGAGAAAGGACAGCCTCTTCAATAAATGGTGCTGGGAAAACTGGACAGGTACATGTAAAAGTATGAGATTAGATCACTCCCTAACACCATACACAAAAATAAGCTCAAAATGGATTAAAGACCTAAATGTAAGGCCAGAAACTATCAAACTCTTAGAGGAAAACATAGGAAGAACACTCTATGACATAAATCACAGCAAGATCCTTTCTGACCCACCTCCTAGAGTAATGGAAATAAAAACAAAAATAAACAAATGGGACCTAATGAAACTTCAAAGCTTTTGCACAGCAAAGGAAACCATAACCAAGACCAAAAGACAACCCTCAGAATGGGAGAAAACATTTGCAAATGAAGCAACTGACAAAGGATTAATCTCCAAAATTTACAAGCAGCTCATGCAACTCAATAACAAAAAAACAAACAACCCCATCCAAAAATGGGCAGAAGACCTAAATAGACATTTCTCCAAAGAAGATATACAGAATGCCAACAAACACATGAAAGAATGCTCAACATCATTAATCATTAGAGAAATGCAAATCAAAACTACAATGAGATATCATCTCACACCAGTCAGAATGGCCATCATCAAAAAATCTAGAAACAATAAATGCTGGAGAGGGTGTGGAGAAAAGGGGACACTCTTGCACTGCTGGTGGGAATGTGAATTGGTTCAGCCACTGTGGAGAACAGTATGGAGGTTCCTTAAAAAACTACAAATAGAATTACCATATGACCCAGCAATCCCACTACTTGGCATATACCCTGAGAAAACCAAAATTCAAAAAGAGTCATGTACCAAAATGTTCATTGCAGCTCTATTTACAATAGCCAGGACATGGAAACAACCTAAGCGCCCATCATCGGATGAATGGATAAAGAAGATGTGGCACATACACACAATGGAATATTACTCAGCCTTAAAAAGAAATGAAATTGAGCTATTTGTAATGAGATGGATAGACCTAGAGTCTGTCATACAGAGTGAAGTAAGTCAGAAAGAAAAAGACAAATACCGTATGCTAACACATATATATGGAATTTAAGGGAAAAAAATGTCATGAAGAACCTAGGGGTAAGATAGGAATAAAGACGCAGACCTACTGGAGAACGGACTTAAGGATATGGGGAGCGGGAAGGGTGAGTTTTGACAGGGTGAGAGAGAGTCATGGACATATACACACTAACAAACGTAGTAAGGTAGATAGCTGGGGGGAAGCAGCCGCCAGGCACAGGGATATTAGCTCGGTGCTTTGTGACAGCCTGGAAGGGTGGGATGGGGAGAGTGGGAGGGAGGGAGACACAAGAGGGAAGACATATGGGAACATATGTATATGTATAGCTGATTCACTTTGTTGTAAAGCAGAAACTAACACACCATTGTAAAGCAATTATACCCCAATAAAGATGTTTAAAAAAAAATAAAATAAAATAAAACAATGGAAGACTTGAAAAAAAAAAGAAAAGGGACTTTATTTCTGAAATATTTGGAAGTATAATGGCACAGAGAAATAGGAAATGGAATAATTCAGGGCACAACTGACCCTAATAAGACTTCAACAAACAATAGAGACAGAGATATATTGCCTGAGCCATGAAGCAATTTTCTGCTTTGTCTTTTTTCTTTTAAGTGTATACTTCTCAAAAAAACTGATGATAAAATATGTCATTTTGAGCACAATTATCGAAAGTGACCGTTTTTCATTGGGATGGGGGCCAATCTCTTTGAAGAACTGAGTCTATCCACTGCAGGAGGATTTTCTATTAAGGCTAAGGCAGTCCTCAGCTGGGACAACCCCAAACAATGACTGTCTGATGGGTCCACCTGCATTCATCCCTGCTATTTACTAATGAGAGCATTTCTCAAGCCCCTCCCGTGTGCATTAGCAGCTACAGGGGACACACAGGACATCAGAAACGTGATATCTACATGTTACATACTTTCCATCTAGTGTTATTTGGAGTCCTTGTAAAAAGTGAGCCATGAGAGCCACTGAGAGATTGGCTGTTTGATGCTTGGACAAATATGGCCAGTCTCACCTGTGGGGGACCATCTGGGAGATGAGATTTCAGGGGCGTCAAGAAAGTTGCATTGCCCAAAAGATCATATCCTGCAACCGCTACTTAGATGCCTAAAATAGCACCAACCCGCCATCCTATTAAGTATGTATAGGTCTATGCAACCTGTTACAATGACAATTCCCTGGGGGAAAGTTATCAGCTAAGAGAAATTTACTCTGCCTTTGCAGAATAATTATTCATGCGATTCTGGTTTGTACTGAGAAAGTGCAGACAACAGTGGAGCATCAGTTGGAGGGAATGCCAGAGAACCCACCCTGCCAATTCCTTCTTTTACTTTTCTTTCTACATGTGCAATCACCACAAGTCGTCAATGTGAATGTTTGATTAAACGAAGAGTGATGGGCCCCTTCTTGTGTATCGTTATAAAGGGTATAGCAATCCTAGTGCTGCCACATATTACAGACCAGTCCCCCAAACCATTTGTACTCATCTGCGATGGGCCACCTTCACCATCCTCTGCCTGATGTCACCTTCCCTGGCTTCTCTTCACCTCAGTGCCTAGTATAAAAAAAGACCTATATACGAAGCTTTCTTGGTCCCGCTCAGGCAGAATGAACTTCTCTCCCTTTGTACTCCATTTTGTGCTTGCTTGGCTTTCCAGAGAATAGGGAGTATTGCCTCCAGCTGTGGATCTGGACTTGTCTGAGTCACCTGCCAGATGGGGCAGGATATCTTCTACTCTAGTAGTTCTCATGGCAGCTCCTGGACCAACACCATTAGCATCACCTGGGAACTTGCTAGAAAATACAACTTCCGGAACTCGGCCTGCCCCAAGCTCTACTGAATCAGGGGGTTCTGATGCTCAGTGAAGTTTGACAAGCAACACGTCGGCATGACTAAGATAGCACCAAACTCCACTGCTAGGTTTACTTCTGTTGATTAGAGCTGAAATGTGTTAACCTTAGTTACTGGACCGGTTGTCAGAAAGGAAGAAGATTCTGTCGGGTTACATCAGCCAGAATAAATTGTCAGCTGACACTCTTTGCATGTGGGAGAGTCACAAATACTATAAATCATTGACTGGAATTTGATGACAGCTTTCCTGCCCCACCTCCCTGCACGTAACGTCTTGTTAGTGAGTCGTGCGGATGCTAATGATATACTTACTGCATCTTCTAAGAAATCTGATGATTCTGGGAGTTATTTTTCTTTTTGTGTGTGAAACATCATAAAAAAGAATTGCAGCATTTCATTTCTTTTTCTATTACACTCTCTCGCTGTTTTTATAATACTCTTTCTAAAATATAGATGTATAATAACTAGAAAATTTGTTTCCAGAAGAGAATGGCTCACACGTTGGATTATATCTGTGTGTGTGTGTTTTTCTCCCCAGCCATATTTGTACACATGGGAAATAATCCTGCTATAATGTCATCTTTAAAGGTCTCCCTCAAGGAACCTCAGTGTTGTCAGCAAAATTGAATTCTGCTGCCCTAGATCACATTACTGCTTTTCTAATTTGACTATGGCTCATCCAGAGCTACAAAACTTGGTCAGCTGGCCTATTGATACCTTGCCCCAAAAACTTTCTCACTTGTGCCTCCAGCTGAACTTGCTAGCCCCTCATGTTTTTGTTTTGTTTTGCGGTACGCGGGCCTCTCACTGCTGTGGCTTCTCCCGTTGCGGAGCACAGGCTCCGGACGCGCAGGCTCAGCGGCCATGGCTCACGGGCCCAGCTGCTCCACGGCATGTGGGATCTTCCCGGACCGGGGCACGAACCCGTGTCCCCTGCATCGGCAGGTGGACTCTCAACCACTGCGCCACCAGGGAAGCCCGCCCCTCATGTTTGAACTTGAGCTTCAGAGGGCCTGAGTTTCAGGTTTTTAATACTTCTGAAAATGGCCGTTTTGCTCCTTCTTTTCTTCTTTTAAAGCACTGGTGCTACTGGAGAATGGCACAGGCCAAGGAGACAGGGATGTCAATATCTGATTGGAATATGAGACCCACATTGGGACCCCCGGCTCCTACCACTTCTAGAGGTGGCAGGTAGCAAATAGGAAAGTATGCTGCCAGAGCAGTCCCAGAGGATCTGGATTTTCAGTGCTGGCTGTGCCACTAACCACCTGTGTGACCCTGGGCAAGTCACCATAACTTTCTGGTCCTCAGTCTTCGCAGCCAGGCAGTAAGAGCTTGGATGATCTGACTTTCAGTATTTCCATCTAAGCCTTAATAATACTTTCTGGACTCTAATTTTATAATGTTTATAAATAAAAATAGTTGATAAGCTTTTAAGGATCATATGGTAGCTCTATTTTTAGATTTTTAACGAATATACCTGGAGAAAACCATAATGCAAAAAGATACATGTACCCCAGTGTTCACAGCAGCACTATTTACAATAGCCAAGGCACGGAAGCAACCTAAATGTCCATCGACAGATGAATAAAGAAGATGTGATATATATACACAATGGAATATTACTCAGCCGTACAAAGAATGAAATAATGCCATTTGCAGCAACATGGATGGACCTAGAGAGTTTCTTTTTTTTTTATTTGATTTTTGGGGGGCTGTGTTGGGTCTTCGGTGCTGTGCACAGGCTTTCTCTAGTTGCAGTGAGTGGAGGCTACTCTGAATTGTGGTGTGCGGGCTTCTCACTGCGGTGGCTTCTCTTGTTGCGGAGCATGGGCTCTAGGCTCACGGGCTTCAGTAGTTGTGGCACGCGGGCTCAGAAGTTGTGGCACGCGGGCTCAGTAGTTGTGGCACGTGGGCTTAGTTGTTCCACGGCATGTGGGAATCTTCCCAGACCAGGGATTGAACCTGTGTCCACTGCATTGGTAGGCGGATTTTTAACCGCTGTGCCACCAGGGAAGTCCCTAGAGACTTTTATACTAAGTGAAGTAAGCCAGACAGAGAAAGACAAATATATGATATCGCTTATATGTGGGATCTAAAAAAATGATACAAATGAACTTATTTACAAAACAGAAACAGACTCACAGACATAGAAAACAAACTTATGGTTACCAAAGGGGAAAGTAGGTGGGGGGGAGGGATAAATTAGGACTTTGGGATTAACATATATACACTACTATATATAAAATAAACAACAAGGACCTACTGTATAGCAGAGGGAACTATACTCAATATTTTGTAATAACCTATAAGGGAAAATAATCTGGAAAAGAATATGTGTGTGTGTGTGTGTGTGTGTGTGTGTGTGTATGTGTGTATAACTGTATCACTTTTGCTGTACACCTGAAACTAACACAACACTGTAAATCAACTATACTTCAATTAAAAAATAAAATAAAAAAATAGTTGATAAGTGTGAGTTCTATTTTATCAATAGCTCCTTCCCTGACCAAGCAGGGTCAAGAGCAAGAGGTTGAGCACTTTTTCATTTCCCTAAGCATGAAACACCTTAGCATCCTTTAGGGAGCAGGGAGAACATTTCTCTACTACACACCCTTCAGTCCGTTTCTTTTCTTTTTTCTTTTCAGCCCGTTTCTACAAGGCCTGCCTTCTGGTATCTTTGCCATTATTTTCTATATAACTCCTGGCCGACATTCCCACTGATGACATTTTTCTTCACTGAACATTCCCAAACTAGATTATCCTCTTGGAAGGGGGCAAAGTTGATGTTTACTATGTAACGTCAGAAATTCTCATTGATGTCCTGTCTCCTTAGTGACCTGCACTCAATGAATATGCTGGTCTGAATCACTACAGTAGAAAATCTCCTCACCCCCATTCTCAAAACAAGTGATCACTCAGAAAATCAACCCTTGGGATAAACTGCTTTGGGCAATGACTCTTGCAGTGATTTTCCAATTGACGCCCCCTCCCCAAGTCCCTGTGATGTCTCAGGAGCCATCTCTGAGATCCCAAGCAGTGAGAATTCTGGTGTCCCTACCTCCACGCAGACAGACAAACTCCATTGCTTCCTAGCTCCAATTTTACTAATTTTTATTCTGTAATTCTATGTAATATTTAATTTGTAAAACAAGGTTTACTGGGCTTCCCTGGTGGTGCAGTGGTTAAGAATCCACCTGCCAATGCAGGGGACACGGGTTCGAGCCCTGGTCTGGGAAGATCCCACATGCCGCGGAGCAACGAAGCCCGTGCGCCACAACTACTGAGCCCGCGTGCCGCAACTACTGAAGCCTGCTAGCCTAGAGCCCGTGCTCCACAACAAGAGAAGCCACCACAATGAGAAGCCTGCTCACCACAACAAAAGAGTAGCCCCCGCTCGCCACAACTAGAGAAAGCCCGTGCACAGCAACGAAGACCCAACACAGCCAAAAATAAATGAATAAATAATTTTTTTAAAAAATTACTGCTTTAAAACTTACAATGAAAAAGATGGAAAACCATTGTCTCACTGAACCTCTCTAGACCTACCCGTATTTCCAGGCTCTTCCTTTCAAAAGATTTTTGTTCACTTCCCTCAGTTCATTCACCCACTTTGCAGAAATATGGACATCTGCCGCAGAATATGGACATGTGCCAATGACTGTTCAGGAATTAACGATGAAGTACACAATCCTTCTCTTAGTTTGGGTTCCTCCTGCAAAAGCAGAGCCGGAGAAAAAGGCTTTCATTTGGGACTGTGATCCCAGGGGGCAGGATAGCAGGAGAGGGCTTGTGAAACAGGGCAGGAAAGAAGCCAACACGAGTCTGCATGCATCAGTAAGTTGGCCATCCACTCCCCAGGCTCCACCAGGAATCCAGAGTGCAAGGGATTCATGCCCCTCCCCTCTCCCAGCAGGCCTGAAGTCCAGATGGCAGCAAGTGATGTATAAATAAACTCTAGCTCCTTCGCCAGTGGGGTGGAGGTAGGCCATGGGGGTAACTCTTCTACATTGACTTCTAGAGTTTCTCAGGAGCATTAAGCTCTAGTTGCCTACAGTAGGAACTGCTTTTCCAATGCATCCTTTGCCTCCTGCCCTTCTCTGTCTCACTTCCCCCATCCCCTACCAGTATTTTCGGCAAATCTCCTCCTGAGTAAGCTACTTGCACTCGAGTCCTTGTCTCAGGGTCAGCTTCTAAGGGAACCCAATCTAAGGCAGGGATATTTAATAGAATATCAGAAATTTGGGTTTGGAATATGAGAGAGAGAAATATAGATTCAAAACCAAATAGCACTTTTATTTTTATATTACACAATATCCAGCATAATTCTCCAAGTACTGTGGACAATTCTTGGGTGGACTGATGTACACCTTCAGATGCTACATGGCTGAACTAGTATTAATCTCCACTTCTGGCAGCATGATTGGTCCCAAAAAAGCTGACTGCTTCTCATTGTTTTACTAATTTCTCACCAATGGCACCCAGTAGGACATCTGGGATACCTTCCTTGTTTATGGTAGCTTTTGGTTTCTTAGGTGTTCCAATCTTTGGTTGAGAATTTCTGGTTCCTGGCTTAGTTCTCCTTTTGAACCAATTCCTGTATTTACCGCATTTGGAGAATGGCTGCATGGAAGGGAAATGATTCTTAGTGGAAGAAATGAAACCATGGAGTGACCTACCGTAAGGCTTAACAATCAGTTAGTTTAAATATCAGTGACTTTTTAAATGTATTTTAAAACTGTGCTGATAGAACAGCATGCATATTTAGATGTATTTATCAAATATTAACCCATTGAAGACCACTGAAGCACAACCTCACTTTTGTGCATTCAGAATGAAGGTTCTCCTACTGGACATACAGTCAATGGTCACACTAAATATTTGTTGAAAGAAGGGCTTTCTAGGTCTGTATCTAAATTTCATATAACGTGTCATTGACTAGGAAAGTTTTTGTCAGTCTCGGGTGTGTGTGTGTGTGTGTGTGTGTGTGTGTGTGTGTGTGTGTGGTAGAACCACAGACCTATCTGCTCAGCCCTTGTCCTAGGGCAATAACAAGTGAATCGTGTAAAGAGGAATGTTGGAAAGAATGCCGATCTTTTCTAAATTTTCGGCTTGTGGTAATGTTGACTAGATTGAGAGTTTTTAGCTTGATGGTAAAAACTCAAAATTTGGATTTTTCTTAGGGCAACTTTCATGAAGCAGATAATTAGCCAATGGTAGGCGAAAGAGATTACTTTTAAATAATGTGCAACTGAGATCTGTAATACCTGGTGATTTCTTTAAAATATTTTGTCTGTGGCCCAGGTCAGAAGGTCACAATCACGGTGCTCCTGCCCTAGCATGAACCGCCAATGTGTTACTGCATTTCAGAAAACTCAAGAACTTCGGGAGGGCTGACTCATTCTATCTTGAACAGCTTGTATATTCAGATCACAGTATGTGGGGTGGGTGCTGTGTACACTGAAAAGCAAAATCCCAATGCACTGGATCTTGCTTTTGGATTTTCAGCGTCTCCCTCAACGTCCTGTTTACAGCTAAAGATGCACAGACCCACTGTGCCTGCCAGCCAGGACCAATTGCGTTTGTGCGGGCCTGTGCTGCCTTTCAGGCAGGTTTTTGAAAAGAGTGGCCTGGAGTATTTCTGAATAATGAAAGTTGGTTTTTTTGCCCCCTCACATACTGGAGGGTTTTCCCGTAGACCTGAAGATCGGCTTTTGAATCCCTGAAAGCCCTTACCACACAATACAGCTTTTTTCAAAGAGTACTGGTATCAGGAAATTCTTTTTCTGAGATGAATAACACAGTTTTAAAGTGATTGCAGAGCTCCTGAAGTTAGTAGGACTTTGGAGAATACAGGACAACTTGAACTTAAGGTACTTAAGACCCTTGTAAAAGTTTTATGGTTCTTTCATGCTTTTGCTTTTGGGTTCTAAAATGTAGAAAGACGTTGAGGGAGAGAAGAGGAAGCAAAATGTTATCAGAAGGGGGGAAAAAAAAACCTCTTGTGAATGCTACCTGGAGGGTAAAATGTGAAACTGGATCTTAATTTCCTTTTTGTTTTTGAGAAGAATGTCACTGCCTATGAAATATGAGGCCTGTGAAAGACAGAATGTTCCGAAGTCACTCTTTGGGACAGTCCCCAACTTCCACATGTGGGGTGTTTTTCTCATGTGACTGATTGAACAAATTGTAACTGACAGTGAAAACTCTGGAGCCCCCTTTTCTCCACTCACAAATCTCAGTCTTCCAATTACCTGTCACCTATCATTTATTCTTCATTCCATAAATATTGTGGTAATACCTACTATATGCCAGCTACAGCATGATGTTGTGAAGCTGAAGACAATCCTGAGAAAAACAGACACCTTCCCCTGTGTCTTGGAATTGACCATCTAGTGTACACAGATAATAAACATAATTGCCACAACTCCGAGCGCTGTCAAGGACAATAAGAGAGGCCATGAAAGCACCCTATCTGCTTTGGAGGTCAGGAAACAGGCTCTTGTAAGGCAGTCATGACTGAGCTGAAACCTGAAGGGGCACTGCAGGCTGTGGGAAGAACCCAGGGAAAAACTCTGGGACAGGAAGGGAGGAGAGCGCTCCTGGAACCGAAAGGCCAGCATACAAAGCTAGAGGCAGGGTGCGGAGAACTGGGGTGCGGGGGGAGCCCATCATAGAGCTGCTTTCTGCCTCTTCTGGATTTGGGTCTTTATGTGAAAGAAAAGGGGCAGCCGTTAAAGGGTTTGAAAGAGAGATGCGACAAGATTTGATGGCGTTTTTAAAAGACCACACTGAATAGAGGGTGAATGAGAGGTCGGAAGGCAGCAGGAGGGGTGATGGGGGTGAGGGCTAGTTCAGAGGCTGTGACGGTGACCCCGACCACAGATGGTGGTGACTTGAATCAGGGTGGCGGCAGAACTGGAGTTTCTTGAAATATTTAAGCCAGTAGCCAAGGGCTGGATAGGAGAAGAAACAATATGTGATCATGGAGGATTGGGGTGGGGGGCAGAGGGAGGAGTTCCCAGCCAGTGTAAGTGGCTGGGCATTGGGACCTTTAACCGAGGGTCAGGGTAGGAAGGGTCCTCTAGCCCCTAGGCCTCCAATCTTTCCAACCCAAGGAGTGGCTTTGAAACTTTGGCCTGTGACCCCCAGGGAGAAATACGTTTTACACTGTCCGCCTGCACACAGACAGGGGATAGAGAAATTCACAACACAGTGCTTCCCCGTTTCATGTGCAACGAAGGCAGATTTCCTGTCTTACACTATTAAACAAACAAACAAAAACATAGGTCCTCTTGGCCTCCCCTCCCCCCTCCCCCCAGGCGTTGACGGCGGCGCTGACGGCGGCGGGGACCACTGTGGCATCACCCGCGTTGGACTTTGTGACACCAGGGCCGGGAAGTCCCAGAAGTGGGATGAGTCGAACTTCCTGGCGACCTACCGCCCAGCGTACAGAAACTGCGATTTCATGAAGATGAATGAGCCCCGCGCTCGCCAGCTCGGTCTGGAGGAGGACAGGAAGGAGGTGCAAAGAGTGATTTCGAAACTAAAGAAGCCATGACCCTCGACAGCTTAGCCAATAAATTAGCCACCACTGATACCTCGGAGCTCAACTATCCAGTGCGGGAGCCGAAGAAGGATGGGGCGCACACCAGCAAAATCTTCCTGGACAAACAAGAGAAACAGCGTCAGTTCGAAATGAAAAGGAAGCTTCACTGCAACCAAGGACTGAACATCAAATTGGCCAGACAGCTGATTTCCAAAGATCTACAACGTGAGGAGGTTGAGGACGAAAACAAAGAAAGTTGGCATGCCACCAGCCAAGACAAGACTACCACCATGAAAGAATCAGAGGACGGCCCCACCAGCGAAGAGGAACTGCAGACCCAGTCATTCAACGACGAGAAGACAACGTTTGATCAACGCTGCAATTGTTTGTCAGATCCAAACCCTGTTACTATAACCTGCGGCTTCTTGTTCTGTAGAGCTCATGCTTCAAGTACTGAAATACTTATCAGTTAAATTGTACTGCGATAATTAAACGGTAAACTTAGAAGATAATAGGTTAACTGGAAAAATCCCTGCTTGCTATTCTGTCTGGTTCTTTGCCACAAATACCAATTCTGATATTCGTCTAAAGCCCCATTACTTTGAGAAAACTGTTGGTTAATGTACGTAGCATATAGCTTTCGATGTGTTGAATGTTTAAAGGGGGACTGATTTATATTCACTTCTAGCTGTACTAACTTTTATAGAAAAGGTTTTGTTACAAAATCTAAATGCAATTGGTACAGTGGATTATGTAGTCTGATAAATATTCAGGCTGAAAAATACTTGCCTTTAGGGTGATTGGCCTGTTTAATTGAGAGGAGATATATTATAAGAGTTATTGTTACATTTTACCTTTAAATTTTCCCTTTATTTGCTTTCAGTGTTTATAAGGAAATGATTGCATGCTTTCTCAATAAAAACATAGTCCTTTTTCCATGGATTATCAGGTTAAAATGGTGCCAACGTCTATTTTGTTTTTGTGCACTAGATGGGCAGATTTGATATCAATTATTTGTAAAAGTCTAATATTATCTAAGTGGTTCCTTAGACCTGTCTTACCCTCTACACGCTTTGTTTCCTCAGTCCTCCTGGGGCATACACAGCACAAGGCTTTATGGAGTATCATAGATTGTCAAAATATTAGAAACTCTTCGTTCTCTCAAATATTCTTTTATTTGTTGCAGTAATGTCACTTCTATTTCAACCATCATGGCCTCTTCAGGCTTTTAATATGTGGAGAAAATAGATTGAATAGCAGAAGTGCTATAGTCAGGAAAAAGAATCCAACTGCTACATTTCTACACCTTTTTGGTTTACAGCCTGCTAAATAATTTGCTATTATGAGTTCATCATTTGTCCTAATTAGCTTTTAGAGAACTGAGGTTTTTTTTTTCACAACTGACTCCTGTGCAACCAGTGACATGATCATAGTTCCTGAATGTACACAGACAGACGTCAGCCCAAAGGTTTTATGTGTATTTCCATTTTTTTCATTGAAATTTTTACTGAGATAACTGTGGGTTCACATGCTATTGTGAGAAATAGTACATAGAGATGCTGTGTACTCTTCATCCAGTTTCCCCCAGTGGTAACATATTGCAAAATGGTAGTACAATGTCACAACAGGATATTGACGTCAATACAATTAAGATACAGAACATTGGGCTTCCCTGGTGGCGCAGTGGTTGAGAGTCCGCCTGCCGATGCAGGGGATGTGGATTCGTGCCCAGGACCTGGAGGATCCCGCATGCTGCGGAGCGGCTGGGCCCGTGGGCCGTGGCTGCTGGGCCTGCACGTCTGGAGCCTGCGCTCCGCAACGGGAGAGGCCACAGCGGTGAGAGGCCCGTGTACCGCAAAAAAAATAATAAATAAAAGATACAGAACATTCCATCACCACAAGAATCCCTCATGTTGCCCTTTTATAGCCACATGTGTTCTCCATTTCTATAATTTTGTCATTTCAAGAATGTTCTATAAATGAAATCATATAGCATGTAACCTTCTGGGATGTACCAGGTTTTTTCACCCTTTCACCCACTGAAGGACACATGGACTAGTTCCAGGTTTGGGTATTACAAATGAAGCTCCTATGAACACTCATGTACAGGTTTTTGTGTGAACGTTAAGTTTTCACTTTTCTGGGATAAATACCGAGTAGTGCAATTGCTGGCTCACATGGTAGCTACAGTTTCTTAAGAAACTGCCAAGATGTTTTTCAGAGTGACTGTGCCATTTTACATTCCCACCAGCAATGTGTGAGCATTCCAGTTTCTCTGCATCCTCACCAGCATTTGGTGTTGTCACTATTTTTTATTTAGGTCATTTTTATAAATGTGTCCTGAGGTCTTACTTTGCCTTTCGCTAATAGCTAATGATGTGGAACATCTTTCCACGTGCTTATTTGCAATCTGTATATCCTCTTCTGTTAAATGCCTTTTGCCCATTTTTTGATTATTTTACTGTTCAGTTTTGAGAGTTCTTTGATTTGCAAATTTTTCACAATCTGTACCTTATCCTTTTACAGATACTTTTGCAGAGCAAAAGGTTTTAGTTTTGATGTGGTTCAGTTTATCAGTTTTTCCTTTTATTCATAGTGCTTTTGGTACCCTAGTCAAATGTAATCCAGAAAGACATTTTTTTCCACATCATGATTTCCTAATTAAGTGACACGGCATTAGGATGCATAGAAAATGGACCTTTATTATTTGTTTGATTTTCCTTTGGAAAAAGGAATCTGAAAATGTTCAGTTCCAGTTTCAACTTTTTATCAGCATCACCTCCTCTGCTTAACTCCTTTGATGTTACCATTTGTTCACTCATTTTTAAGAATTAAATTCAGCCAGGCTGGCTATTTAAAACCTGGGACAGAAAATGGTATAAATGGATTGCTAAAAAAAAGTAACTTCCACTTGAAGGTCAAAGCAAATGCATTTTCCCCCTAGACTTTGAAATTATTTCCATTTTTTCCCTCTACATTAGTACACTAAATAACATGTTGTAATAAGGCACGATATTATTTTAATAAATGATAGTAAGAGCCACTAAATTTGTTCCTTTAAATTAAAACCTCAATTTGACGAACACTGAACTCAAAGTGTCTTAATATTTTCACTTAAAGGATTTTGTTCTTTCTGTGCAAATATCACCTGGGACTAACACTGTAGTACTTATCAGTCCTTCACACCTTAGAGTAAATGAAGAACATGGTATACATATTGACTTGGGGGGGGGATTATAAAAATGAAAGGAGAGAAAGAGGTACCCAGAAGTGAAGAGTTGGGAAGGGAGGAGAGGAAAAAAAATGAGGAGGAAAAAAAAGAAGAATGGAGGTTTAAGTTTACTAGCTTTAAAAGTCAGGACTAGCTCTCAATGAGTCATTAACTCTGAACTGTCATCAAGAGGACACGAAATCTTAGTGAAGAAATGATGAGGAAAAGAAGAGTTCTCTTCTCCACCCAACCAAATAATTAAAGCAATACTACTACCACAGCCTCTACTACTAATTGTCATTTATTGAGTATATGCAATGTGTCAGACTCGGTACCAGGGCTTTGAAAGCCTTATCAAATTGAATGATGCCAATGATCCTTTAAAACAGTATTTTGCCCGTTTTAGAAATGAGAAAATTTCAAATAATTAAAATTATGTAATTGGCCCAAGTCTATAGCTGCTAGGTGGCAGAATCAGGATTCACACCCAGGCCTGTCTGGCTGACTCAGGCATGGTCTTTTCCCCACCATACAACACTGGCTCAATGCAGGTCCTTGATGGTGATAGAAGGCCCCCCTCTCACCCTCCCCTAAGCACACACGTCTGTCCTGATAATGTAGGAGGAGCTATTTTTCTGTACAGCTAAGAAGTACAACCGGTCTAAGGAGAATGTTCTCCAACCTAGGAACTGCCCGTGCCCTCTGACACACTGCCCCGAGCCCTAAGTCCTCCTGCTACTTCCTCCCATCCCCTATTCTGAGCCTGTGCTCAGCCAGGAACCTGAGACATTCACTCACAGGAAGATGCCACTGGGTGAAAGCATATTTGTCAATTGTACTTTCAAGTGAACAAACATTTACCAAGTACAGCCACGTGTCAGAGGCAATAGCCGGGGCTAGGGAGAGAAAGATGAATGAAATACAACCTCTGCCCCTAAGGAGGTCTGAGTCCAGTGGGGGAGACCTGTATGGTTCTGAAATGATCATTTATGAAGCCTTAAGAGGAAGAAGCTGCCTGTATTAAAAGAGGGATGAGTCCTGGTTTAGATCATGTAACTGCTTGAAAGCAAAGAAGTGATTTCCAAATGCCTGCAGAGAGAGCAGCAGCCTTCAGAGGAGCTCTGGTCTCTTGTGAGGTCCTCCTGTCTGAAGGCGAGGACAGAGGGAGCCTAGCCCTTGAGACCTGATCTGGTTCAGGAGTAGAGGAGGTCCAGCTCACACTTGGCTGGGCTTGGGGAGGAGTGCAGTACAAAAGGGACTGGGGGCAAACCATAGCAGGATTCACATGTGGGGAGGTAAACAGAGAGAGATGAGCACATAGAGGGGAGTAACAAAGGGTTCTGCATTGCATTCTTGAAGAATCCTTTTCCACTAGACAATGCTGAGAGTTTTGTTTTTATCTTATTGGAATGAGGAATTGTAGATACTCTGTCTCAGAAGCGAAGCAGTTATGTAAAATGTGAACTGTAAACCATGCTTCCTTTTGTTGGCTCATGCTTTATGCAGCTGTATTGTCCTTTTCTGGAACATTGGGGCCATTGTTGAAACCCTGGGTCAGGGAGGGTGCTGGTATGTGCTGTGGGGAGAGAGGTGCATAACCTCATCCCTTCATTCCTCCAGATGGCTGGGGAGGGGGTGTGGAGGAAGGCCAGGAGAGTGGCCAGGAGAGTGGCAGCAGGAGAGGCACGTCAGACTGGAGCGTGACAGAAGGAAAGGAGAACGGAAAGAAAAAAGGGGACGAAAGACTCCAGGTGTGTAGGAAATACTGAGAAAGTAATGACAGCATTCAATACCATAAACCTCTTGAATTTTTCTACTGTGTTAAAATTTTATGTCGCTGGGCTTCCCTGATGGCGCAGTGGTCGAGAGTCCGCCTGCCGATACAGGGGACACGGGTTCGTGCCGCGGCCTGGGAAGATCCCACATGCCGCGGAGCGCCTGGGCCCGTGAGCCATGGCCACTGAGCCTGCGCGTCCGGAGCCTGTGCTCCGCAACGGGAGAGGCCACAACAGCGAGAGGCCCGCGTACCGCAAAAAAAAAAAAAAATTATGTCACTTTCTTGGGCCATTGAGCCAGTTCCTGTCTGTTTTACAAATGGTCTAAGAGTCCTGCCACTCCTCTGCTACCCTGGTGACAAATCAGGTCTTTGGGGAGGGCCCCCCTTGGCGAGAGGCTGGCAAGTGGAGACAGAAGTGAGGAGTGGGGAAGAGAAAATGCAGACAAAATGAGGTGGCTGGAAAGATGATTTAGGATTCACAGGGGAGTGAGGTGATGTCCCGTGTAGGACCACACCACTCAAGAGACGCTGCTTTTTTTTTAAATTGAAGTATAGTTGATTTACAATGCTGTGTTAGTTTCTGGTGTACAGCAAAGTGATTCAGTTATATAACTATATACTATACTTCAATTAAATATATATATATTCTTTTCCATTATGGTTTATTACAGGATATTGTAATAAATATATTGTATAAAATAAATATATTGTATAAAATGTATAAATATATTGTAATAAATCCTGTTTATTACAGGATATTGAATATAGTTCCCCATGCTATATAGTAGGTCATTGTTATCTATTTTATATATAGTAGAGGGTATCTGCTAATCCCCAGGAACCACTTCTGTGTGCCTCCCTGTCCCCCAGTCTCAGGTAGCAGCCTACACTTTCCCCCAGGGGCTCTGATGACTGCTCACACTATTGTTTGCCCAACACAATACCGTACTTGGATGATTAGGATGATTAGGGAGAAATGTGGGCAAGGAGAGAGATGAGGGATGGAACCTCCAAAATCCAGATGTAGGGAAGAATACACGCAGAAATCTTTGATAAGAAACTTGATCAAATTAGTGCTACCACTTTATGACAGAAAAGTCAGTCCATAAGCTACAGGATGCAGCATTTATACACATTCGTTGGCGATGGGGTGTGGGTAGAAGAGGCTGAGCTCCTTGCCAGTGTCCACACCGCTTGGGCTTTAGCAGCTGAAGCTGCGTGTGCAGGGGCTTTTGGAAGATTTAAGGATACAGGCTGCAAAAAGCCTGGGGAAAACTGAAAATTGCTGGTGTGTGTCTGTGTTTGTGGCAGGGGTGTGGGGTGGTGGGCTGAGGGGGGGAAAGCTGCCTTAGGCATTTTTTCTCACCAGTATAAACACAGTTCTCTAATATAAAGTTATATATTATTAGCTCTTAAAAATATAAAAAATTGGTTTTATCATTGTGTAGGCAGAGCATATTTGCATCACTGAACCTGCCTATGCATGCTGGGTAATAATATCTTATTCTTGCAAGGAGCCTTCTTTTTCCTTTCTTTTTTCTTTCCTGTTTTAAAGCAGACTCTTTGAAAGGTGCATATGAACCCAGTTTCCATAGCAATTGCAAGCATCAGTGATAACCCAGAGCTTCTAACTTATAATGTACAGGCTACTCTATTAATGAACTTCAAACCGTATTTCCATGAGACAACGGCTCAGCCACTGATAGATAAGGTCAGACCCCATCTCCAAACTTTAAATTAAATCAGGTTAGATCAAAATGCAGCAGAAGGAGTGTCCTTTTAGAAAGTGTGCTGTTAAAAAAAAATACATTCTTTGTGGAGGCAAAACAGTTGCTTTTCTGGTTTGTAGTGCCCAGATGGAAAAATCCTAAAACAGATACAGCTTCTTCTGGGTTATTAATGGCATGTTGTCATTTCCTTATGCTATTTGTGAGTGAGTTTTTCCCGTGGTAGCTCAGACTCTAAGAAAGCACATAATCCTTTACCCCAAGAAGAACAGGTATGATGGTTAATTCTTGCTGGGTCTGAAATGACACTACTTCAATTGTAATTTATCAACTTGTTTATTCATGCACTAAGTGCCAAGACTAAGTGTCTGCCTTCAAGGAGTCCCCAGATTAGTGGAGAGCTCAGCCTTGTCACCAGACCATTTCTATAAGGTGCAAGAGCATTTTACAGAGGCCCTCGAGGGGCATTGCCCAAGGTCTTAAAAGGCCTTCCCATGGAGTTGATTTCGAGGATAACACTTGGAGGCGAAGTGGAATTTAACCAAATGAAGAGAGGTGAGCCCAGGGAGATTGGCATTTCAGATGTAGGTCAAAGGCAATGTGGTTTGTTTTAGGGACCTATATGGTGTCCTATAAAGGAGAACGGGAGGGACTAAAGAGGTAAGAAGGGCTCTGGAAGGTTTCACCTATGACGCTAAGGCCTAGGGAACCAGTGACATTTTTAAGAAGGAGAGTGACATAATCAGACTCCTGTTTTTGAAAGACCATATGCTACAGGGTGGGGCCTGAAAAGGAACAGGGTGGGGAGGGCAAAGCTGGAGACAGGAACACAGATGTGACATTGGTCTCAGGAAGCTAATGATTTTAACGTTCAGATGTGGAACCTCTTCACCTCTCACTCATAGCAAAGGCACACACCGCTCTATGCCAGGCAAAGCTTGGTCCCCAGAACGGCAGCATTAGCATCACCCAGAAGCTGCTTAGAAATGCAAATTCTCAGGCCCCATCCCAGACTTACAAAATCAGCATCTCTGGGGCTAGTGCCCAGCAATCTGGGCTTTAACAAGCTTCCCAGGGGCTGCTTATGGACGTTTGAGAACCTCTGCTGTACCATACAGCTTCTGAATTAGCTGAGCTCAACTCTCTGTAGGACAGACCTCACTGTTACCGTGTGTGTGTGTGTGTGTGTGTGTGTGTGTGTATAAAGTGGATACAATTTTGCAAAAATTCACAACATTGGATATCCGGACAATGCACAGGTTTGCTGAGAAACTTCCACAGGTACGCTGCCTGATTCAGATTACAGCTATATTCAATCTCTCCCCACCTCTCCATATGTAACTCTTTCCCTAGGCTTTCCTCACATTTCTGTACACTGAGCCCCCCCCATTCACATCCACACACTCACTGGTGCAGTGGGCATCCCTGCTGCCACCTGCAGAGTCCCAGGATTTGTCCATATTTCCATCTTTGCTTGGGCTATTCGTTTTGCCCGGAATATATATCTTCCTGTTTTACCGCATATTTTATTCACTCCTCCACGTTCAGTGCCAACCACACCTCAAACTCCTATGTTAGAATAGTGGGTGCTTGCCTTAGGGGATGCAGAAGAGTATAGTAATTGACAGGGAAAGATTTAGAGTCAAAAAAAATCTGGGTTTGCCCTATGTTCATAGCAGTACTATTCACAGTAGTCAAGACATGGAAACAACCTAAATGTCCACTGACAGATGAATGGATAAAGAAGATGTGGTTCATATATACAATGGAATAATACTCAGCCATAGAAAAGAATGAAATAATGCCATTTGCAGCAACATGGATGCAACTAGAGATTATCACACTAAGTGAAGTCAGTCAGGAAGAGAAAGACAAATACCATATGATAGCACTTCTATGTGGAATCTAAAATATGACACAGACGAACCTATCTACAAAACAGAAACAGACTCACAGACATAGAGAAAAGACTTGTGGTTGCCCAGGGGGAGGGGGGTGGGGGAAGAATGGACTGGGAGTTTGGGGTTAGTAGATGCAAACTATTACATATAGAATGGATAAACAACAAGGTCCTACTGTATAGCACAGGGAACTATATTCAATATCCTGTGATAAACCATAACGGAAAAGAATATGAAAAAGAATGTATATATGTGTATAACTGAGGACTTTGCTGTACAGTAGAAGTTAACACAACATTGTAAATCAACTATATTCAATAAAAAAAATCTAGGTTTGAATCCAGGCTTTACCATAAATTAGCCGAGTGACCCAAGGGAAAGCATGTCACCTCTCTGAACCAAGTTTCTGCACCATCCAATGAGGATAATAATAACAATGCCTTCCATGTATGGTTGTTGGAATGATTAAGTGAAAAGATGTTAATAAAACACATGGCCTTTAATAAGTATTCAATAAATGGTAGCCATTATTATTATTTTCTCATTTGCACACATTTTCTCTACATCTGTTAAACTTCTGATCATTTCTGTAATAGTGCTAGACATTTCTGAGTCTGTCTCTTTTCTCCCACTGGACTGAGGACCTCTTGGAGATAGGAGCTGTGGCCACATGTCTGATATCTCCCAACACAGTGCCTTCTACCCAAGAGATGTTGAAGAATGGAGCTAGAAGTTGCACTTGGAAATTTCTTCTTCCTGTCCAACTGGATTCTCTCATGTGCCCGTGATTTACCTAGTCAAATACAGTTTGTTCTCCAAGGCTCCTCAAGCTTCAGCACCATGAGCTGTGAGGGGTACAGGTGAAGACAAAGTGAAAAGGTGACAGTCCCCAAAGCAAAGCTTGACTGGTAGCTGCTTCAAGTAACCTTCTCTTTGAAGATGGCCTTGGTGTTTTCATCACCACTAAGTCTGCAAAGTAGGAGATGAAATGGGAGGGCAGCAAGCAGGATTTAGATATAAAGCCTGTCTAGGTTTTAATTTTACAGTGTGTTGAAACTTCTAGGACACAGCCAAGTTTATGGGTCTATATGTATACATATAGCTGATTCACTTTGTTATACAGCAGAAACTAACACAACAAGGTAAAGAAATTATACTCCAATAAAGACGTTTTAAAAAAATAAAATGAAAGCAAAAACCATTTGAAATCTCAAAAAAAAAGTTTATGAAATAAAGGAATTAATTCTGTCTCATGAATCCAAACCACAGGTAAGAACCGCATTCCCTTATTTATAGGAACACCTGACACTTTATACTCTCAGAGTGTTTCTAATTCTTTTTTCTTCTGAATTCTCTTTATTATTATTGACTCTGATAGCAATATAAAATTTTTAGAGCTGGGATGAGTCTTAAAGACCCTTTAGCCTAACTAAAGGGTTACCTCTACCTCACATTAGCAGTAAGGTCCTCTGTTTCATAATCTACAGAGACCAAAAAGTCACCCAGGGCATATGAAGCCAAGGGGAAGTGATATTTGTATACAGTCTCACGATCGCTCCCTTTTATATCTGGGGAACATAAATTGAAGACAGATTGAAGCGTGTTTTCAAATTGATTTGGGCACTGCTCTTGTATTCAGAACTCAGAAAATCCTTCGGGGACGATTTGTCCTTTCTCAGAAAGCCTGACTGCAGACCAGCCCCCGACACCCTCTCTGGCTGACATTTTGCCTCTTCCAGCTGTGTGGGGAGGCACCTTGGTCCTCTGGGAGCAGCTGAGCCTAAAGACAATGCAGGAAAATAAGAAAGATCAGTGGTGCACGTGGGACCACCCACGACTCCTGAATTCCTCACCTTCTCTGAGTGAGGGAAGAGGACGGACTCATGGTCCCCTCCCTGCCTGTGTCCCTGCAGCTTCCTCAACAAATGTGAGATGCAAAACTACCTGTGTCCTGTGGTGGTTGTGAGGACTTCGTGAAAGAACACCTGGAGAGGGCTTAGGATGGTGCCAGGCACTGTTGGCTTTATTTAATATTCTTCTTGCTGTGTTAGCACTGTCTTGAAGCTCTCCATGGAGCTCTGGGATCAATCACAGCCAGCTGGGGCCCTACCTTAAGAACTGGCCTTGAACAAAGGCAAACTCTGATGCTCACAGCTGGGCAGAGCGCATCCCAGGAGCCAGCATGCTCTTCAAATCACAGGCTAGGTTTGGTGCTTGAGCTGAGACTTGGCTGCACTTCAGTCAGACCCCATGGTGATTGCTGTGATCTGCCATCCAGATCCTCCCTTTAGGACTACAGCTAATGAGAGTGCCCTCAGCTGTCAGCCCTCTCCTGCCCAAGAATGCCTCAGGTGAAGACAAACACTTGGCTCAAGATCACCCCTCCTTCCTGGAGCGGCCCACATCCAATGGCTGATATGTGGAGGTCCAAGGGGTCTTTCGATTTGGACCCAACTCAGGACAACTCTGAAAGGCCATTCCAGCTTCAGAGTTCCATGTGGATCTGATCGAGATGCACCACTGAGACTTCAGCCCAGCTGGACTTCTCCCTCTGCCCAGTCCCTCTGCCTTCCCCTCTTTACTATGGGTGTTGCTCCCAAGAGCCCCTCTAAGAACATCCTGTATGCCAATATCCAAGTCAGAGTCTGCTTCCCGGGGAAACCAACTTGGGACCAACCTCTAGCACATGCTGAGATGAGTAAGATCTAATGTCAAACCCAAATCTCTCTATCCAGTCCTCAGAAATGGACCATCTGCAGTCCACTCTAGCTGCTGAAGTTTCAGAGATATGTCTGGCTTCTGGGTTTTTCATGTCAGAACAGCATACAAAGTTAGGGATAGAGGTTAGTTAGCAGTGAGAAATAAACAAGAGACAGAACACCCACCTTAAACATTGCCATACTTAAGTATTGCTTGGACAGGACTCTCCTGACCCCAACTCTTGGCTTGGGACCTGGGAAAAGCCAACATTGCCCTTGCCCAGTTAGCTCTGTTGAAGCTTTAATCAGCCTTTTCTCAGGCCCCTCAGGAACCCCCCCACTCTCTTTTTGTCCATAATTTATTAGGGATTTCTGATCCATTAGTTCATCAAACTCTGATGAGTAGTGGTTGCCAGTATGGACACTGGTTGATGACAATCGTAAGTCCAGCTGACAACAAATATGTACCAGTTACATTCTTAAAAATCCCTCCAACATACCTAAAAAGGTGGATGGCCATGCCACCTGTTAGAAAGTACTTGCAAGTTGGGTTTCCCTGGTGGTGCAGTGGTTAAGAATCCACCTGCCCATGCAGGGGACACGGGTTCGAGTCCTGGTCTGGGAAGATCCCACATGCCGTGGAGCAACTAAGCCTGTGCACCACAACTACTGAGCCTGTGCTCTAGAGCCCGCAAGCCACAACTACTGAAGCCCGTGTGCCTAGAGTTCGTGCTCCACAACAAGAGAAGCCACTGCAATGAGAAGTCTGCACACCGCAACAAAGAGTAACCCCCACTCCCCACACCTAGAGAAAGCCCACAGGCATCAGCAAAGACCCAATGCAGCCAAAAATAAATAAATTAAATAAATAAATTTTTTTGAAAAAAGAAAGTACTTACAAGTTATCATGAGATGGAAGCTCTTCCATGTCTGGTTTGAAATTCACTAAAGGTTTCTCATCATCATTTGAATGCTATATATAGCTTTGGTGTATCAACTCTGCCCCGAGTTGCCAAGACTCTAATCTGTGCCCTTCTGGTGCCCTGTGATAAGGAAGAAAAATTATATTCTAATTTCCTGTCTACTTCTTCTAATTTCATGTCTACTTCTTCTATTGCTAAAAATGATCTATTGTCTGTGACACTGGATTTGGGGGAAAATAAGATGGAGAAGAATAAAAGTAATGTGCATGCTACTTAGACGTACGTATTTATTTTCATGCAAGACCATTAATATCCCTGGGGTATCCAAACCTATTTATATCCCATCTGTTTTCTTCCTGCCACAAACAAAACTTCCGTGCCCTGGAAGGCACAGAAACAAAACTTCCGTGCCCTGGAAGGCTTTGATTCCACTGCTCTGAAGCTTCAGAAACAATGTGTGCAAACATTCTGTAGTCTATAAGCATCATGTGAGCTAAAGAAAAAAAATTTGGAAAAGAAAAACAACAAAAGCAAAGGAATTTTAGAATCTATAACCTCCAAGCTCATCTTAGGATCAGAAATGAGAGTAATCACTAATGGAAAATCATATGTGCATTGGTAGGTTCTTGATGATTTGAGCCTACAGTCATTTTGTTTGTTTGTTTAAACATTGACCCTGTATGTATTGGTGTGCTGGAAGTTCAGCTCATCTGAGATTGGGAGGACAGTAGTGGCATGAACTTTCCTAAAAAGTCCACACAGCGAGTCTCACTTATTTAAGTTCATTGTCTCCAGAGGACTCAAGAATATAAAGTGAGTACACAGATTTGGTATCTTCACTAATGCCCCTTTGGCTAAGTAACTTTAATCAAATATCCTTGAGCTTGAAATTTTACATAAATTTTGTTTCTACTACTCTGGGAATGCAAAAAATGAATGATCTGATCCATGTTCTCAATGAGCTCCTTTAACTGGGGCAAATGTTTGCTTAATAATTACAGCACATTTTGGCAAAGATGTCATAGGTTAGTGTTGAGGAAGCACAGATAAAGGATGTTGAATGTCTATTTCAAATGGAGTACCTCCCCTCCCCCCTACCAAGCTTCTATCTGTAGAATTTACATAGCACTGAATCTTTGGTAAGTGACTAAGGAGAGCAGAGAGAATTTTCTGATCACTCCCAACTTCTATCTTTAATTTTCTTAGCATGTTGAAGCAATATGGTGTATTGGAAATAACTTGAATTTAGAGTCAGAACACATAAATTTGTATCCAGGATCTCTGTCTTATTAACTGAGACTAAAACTTGACTGATGCCACAAAGCTTTGTCATCTGTAAAAGGGAATAAGAGATAATTATGAAGTAAAAATAATAAATAATAACAATAGCTAGTATTTCTTGAGCACTTACTATGTGCCAGGCCCTGTTCTAAGTGTTTACAAGTATTATCATTTATTATCGTGATCCTTTGAGGCAGTTAACATTATTAATCTAAGTTTACAGACAAGAAATTGGATATAAGAAAAGACAAGTAGTTTATAGAAGATTAAGATAGTTTTCAGCAAGTTAACTGGCAACTCCAAGACTAAGACACAAGACAGTCTAATTGTCTTCACCCCTATGAAACAGCTAATATAACCTGATATACGTATCTCAAAGGCTTTTAATGATGCTCAAGTGAGATATATGTAAATACTTTTTAAGCTATAAACTTTGTAAACAAGTGAATACAGATTTTAATAGTGCAGTATGGGTAGTTTAATAAGTTAGCATTTGCATACAATTGTTAAATTTGCATCATGTATAATATAGTAAAAGAGTATTTCAACCAGCATTTTAATATTTAGAATGCCAAGGAATCTTCTGGGAACAGAATTTGAAAGATGGAACTACTACATAAAAATTAGCATAAATAGCCTGACTTCTTTCTGTAATTCTCTTTCCTTGAAGCAGACTTCAGTAGAATGAGGTTTATGTAAAATTCATTCAGCCCACTTCAGGATGGCAGGTTTTACTTTTTTTTTTCTAAACCTCACTGAAATGACAGTAAAGAAGTATAAAAGGGAATACATTTATAATAGAACTAAAAAGGGGATAAAGGACCAAGGATTGACCAGAGATTTTGACAATGTCTGAAAGACTGAAACCATATGGGGTTATTTTAACAAATGAAATGTTGTGGAGGCAACAGCTCAGAACACAGAAGACAGAAGAAGAAGAGGCAGCTGAACAGTCTCTGAAGGTGGAGGGACTCTGAGTGAGGAACGCACAGGTACAAAGAGTTAGATTGAGAAATGAGGTGGAATTCAGAATAATTAATTGAAATACTATGTAAAAAGTAGCTATAACAAGTACTCCACCCCCACACCCATATGTGAAGAGACTGTCTCTACTTTCAAACAAGAGAATGGTTCTATGAAGGAATTGAAAGGTCTGGAGTCCTATTGTGGTTCTTGGGTACCCTACAGTAAAGGCCTCTTTGTTTCGACTATAGGGAAGATATTCAACATGCCTCCCTTATTTCTGTCCCTTTGTGCTCCAAAATAAAACTCCCCTATGAGTGATATGCCTTACCTTTCAGATGGAGAAAGATCTACGCAACACCAGAGAAAACCAATGCCAACTATTTTTTAAAAATCAACTTATTCCCACATTTCTAAGTCTAAATGTACAACATAGGATTACATGACATTTGAGAAAAAAACAACTCACATTAGAATGTAATAATTTCATTTTAAACACAGAGGAGAGAATTCAAGGAATAGAAGACAAGTTAAAACCAAATCTATGGTAGTAGTGGCCTGGCATGTGCCGGGGGAGACCCGGAAGATGGCGCTCCAAGTGATGTACCAGCTGAGGAGGAGAAGAGGATGAGGCACCGCCGCTGTGCTGACAGCCAGTGACCAGAGCATTACAAAGCTTTGAGCTAACTGAAAGAAAAAGTGTTTATAACTCACTGAACCAACGTTAGCCAATGGGGCAGATGCAAAAACCAATGGGAACGATGAACCTGCAGCCTGCGAAAAGGAAACCCCAAACACAGTAAGTTAAGAAAAATGAGAAGACAGAGAAATATGCAGCAGATGAAGAAGCAAGGTAAAAACCCACCAGACCAAACAAATGAAGAGGAAATAGGCAGTCTACCTGAAAAAGAATTCAGAGTAATGATAGTAAAGATGATCCAAAATCTTGGAAATAGGATGGAGAAAATACAAGAAACGTTTAACAAGGACCTAGAAGAACTAAAGATCAAACAAACAATGATGAACAACACAACAAATGAAATTAAAAACTCTCTAGAAGTAATCAAGAGCAGAATAACTGAGGCAGAAGAACAGATGAGTGACATGGAAGATAAAATAGTGAAAATAACTACCACAGAGCAGAATAAAGAAAAAAGAATGAAAAGAATTGAGGGCAGTCTCAGAGACCTCTGGGACAACATTAAACTCACCAACATTTCAAGAATAGGGATCCCAGAAGAAGAGAAAAAGAAAGGGACTGAGAAAATATTTGAAGAGATTATAGTTGAAAACTTCCCTAATATGGGAAAGGAAATAGTCAATCAAGTCCAGGAAGCACAGAGAGTCCCATACAGGATAAATCCAAGGAAAAACACACCAAGACACATATTAATCAAACTGTCAAAAATTAAATACAAAGAAAAAATAATAAAAGCAGCAAGGGAAAAGCAACAAATAACATACAAGGGAATCCACATAAAGTTAACAGATGATCTTTCAGCAGAAACTCTGCAAGCCAGAAGGCAGTGGCAGGACATATTTAAAGTGATGAAAGGGAAGAACCTACAACCAAAATTACTCTACCCAGCAAGAATCTTATTCAGATTGATGGAGAAAGCAAAATCTTTACAAACAAGCAAAAGCTAAGAGAATTCAGCACCACCAGACCAGCTTTACAGCAAATGCTAAAGGAACTTCTCTAGGCAGGAAACAAAAGAGAAGGAAAAGACCTACAATAACAAACCCAAAACAATTAAGAAAATGGTAATAGGAACATACATATTGATAAGTACCTTAAATGTAAATGGATTAAATGCTCCAACCCAAAGACATAGGCTGGCTGAATGGATACAAAAACAATACGCATATATATGCTGTCTACAAGAGACCCACTTCAGACCTAGGGACACATACAGACTGAAAGTGAGGGGATGGAAAAAGATATTTCATGCAAATGGAAATCAAAAGAAAGCTGGCGTAGCAATACCCATATCAGACAAAATACACTTAAAAGAAAGACTATTATAAGAGACAAAGAAGGACACTACATAGTGATCAAGGGATCGATCCAAGAATATAACAATTGTAAATATTTATGCACCCAACATAGGAGCACCTCAATACATAAGGCAAATACTAACAGCCATAAAAGGGGAAATCCACAGTAACACATTCATAGTAGGGGACTTTAACACCCCACTTCCACCAATGGACAGATCATACAAAATGAAAATAAACAGGGAAACATAAGCATTAAATGATACATTAAACAAGATGGATATAATTGATATTTATATGACACTCCATCCAAAAATGACAGAATACACATTTTTCTCAAGTGCTCATGGAACATTCTCCAGGATACATCATATCTTGGGTCACAAATCAAGCCTTAGTAAATTAAAGAAAATTGAAATTGTATGAAGTATCTTATCTGACCACAACGCTATGAGACTAGATATCAATTACAGGAAAAAATCAGTAAAAAATACAAACATATGGAGGCTAAACTATACACTACTAAATAACCAAGAGATCACTGAAGAAATCAAAGAGGAAATCAAAAAATACTTAGAAAAAATGACAGTGAAAACACGATGACCCAAAACCTATGGGATGCAGCAAAAGCAGTGCTAAGAGGGAAGTTTATAGCAATAAAATCCTACCTCAAAAAACAAGAAACATCTCAAATAAACAACCTAACATTACACCTAAAGCAATTAGAGAAAGAAGAACAAAAAACACCCAAAGTTAGCACAAAGAAAGAAATCATAAAGAACAGATCAGAAATAAATGAAAAAGAAATGAAGGAAACAATAGCAAAGATCAATAAAACTAAAAGGAAGAGATATGGGGACATATGTATATGTATAACTAATTCACTTTGTTACAAAGCAGAAATTAACAGACCATTGTAAAGCAATTATACTGCAATAAAGATGTTAAAAAATAAAAATAAGTGCTTCCCTGTTGGCGCAGTGCTTGAGAGTCCGCCTGCCGATGCAGGGGACACGGGTTTGTGCCCCGGTCCAGGAAGATCCCACATGCTGTGAAGCGGCTGGGCCCGTGAGCCATGGCCGCTGAGCCTGCGCGTCCGGAGCCTGTGCTCCGCAACGGGAGAGGCCACAACAGTGAGAGGCCCGCGTACCGCAAAATAAATAAATAAATAAAATAAAAAATAAAAATAAAAGCTGATTCTTTGAAAAGATAAATAAAATTGATAAAGCATTAGGCAGACTCAACAAGAAAAACAGGGAGAAGACACAAATCAATAGAATTAGAAATAAAAATGGAGAAATAACAACTGACACTGCGGAAATACAAAGGATCATGAGAGATTACTACAAGCAACTCTACGCCAATAAAATGGACAACCTGGAAGAAGTGGACAAATTCTTAGAAAAGCACAGCCTTCCAAGACTGAACCAGAAGGAAACAGAAAATATAAACAGACCAGTCACAAGTACTGAAATTGAAACTGTTATTAATAATCTTCCAACAAACAAAAGCCCAGGACCAGATGGCTTCACAGGCGAATTCTATCAGACATTTAGAGAAGAGATAACACCTATCCTTCTCAAACTCTTCCAAAATACAGCAGAGGGAGGAACACTCCCAAACTCATTCTATGAGGTCACCATCACCCTGATACCAAAACCAGACAAGGATGTCACAAAGAGAGAAAACTACAGGCCAATATCACTGATGAACATAGATGCAAAAATCCTCAACAAAATACTAGCAAACAGAATCCAACAGCACTTTAAAAGGATCATACACCATGATCAGGTGGGGTTTATCCCTGAAATGCAAGGATTCTTCAATATACACAAATCAATCAATGTGATACACCATATTAACAGACTGAAGAATAAAAACCATATGATCATCTCAATAGATACAGAAAAAGCTTTTGAGAAAATTCAACACCTATTTATGATAAAAAAAACTCTCAGGAAAGTAGGCATAGAAGGAACTTACCTCAACAAAATAAAGGCCATATATGACAAACCCACAACCAACATCATCCTCAATGGTGAAAAACTGAAACCATTTCCTCTATGAGAAGAAATGAGACAAGTTTATCCACTCTCACCACTATTATTCAACATAGTTTTGGAAATTTCAGCCACAGCAATCAGAGAAGAAAATGAAATAAAAGGAATCCAAATTGGAACAGAAATAAAGCTATCACTGATTGCAGATGACATGATACTATACATAGAGAATCCTAAAGATGCTACCAGAAAACTATTAGAGCTAATCAATGAATTTGGTAAAGTAGCAGGATACAGAATTAATGCACAGAAATCTCGTGCATTCCTATACACTAATGATGAAAAATCTGAAAGAGAAATTAAGGAAACACTCCCATTTACCATTGTAACAAAGAGAATAAAATACCTAGGAACAAACCTAACTAAGGAGACAAAAGACCTGTATGCAGAAAACTGTAAGACACTGATGAAAGAAATTAAAGATGATGCAAACAGGTGGAGAGACATAGCAGGTTCTTGGATTGGAAGAATCAACATTGTGAAAATGACTATACTACCCAAAGCAATCTACAGATTCAATGCAATCCCTATCAAACTACCACTGGCATTTTTCACAGAACTACAACAAAAAATTTCACAATTTGCATGGAAACACAAAAGTCCCCGAACAGCCAAAGCAATCTTGAGAAAGAAAAACGGAGCTGGAGGAATCAGGCTCCCTGACTTCAAACTATACTACAAAGCTACAGCAATCAAGACAGTACGGTACTGGCACAAAAACAGAAATATAGATCAATGGAACAGGGTAGAAAGCCGAGAGATAAACTCACGCACATATGGTCACCTTATCTTTGACAAAGGAGGCAAGGATATACAATGGAGAAAAGACAGCCTCTTCAATAAGTGGTGCTGGGAAAACTGGACAGTTACATGCAAAAGAATGAAATTAGAACACTTCCTAACACCATACACAAAAATAAACTCAAAATGGATTAAAGACCTAAATGTAAGGCCAGACACTAACAAACTCTTTGAGGAAAACACAGGCACAGCACTCTGTAACATAAATCACAGCAAGATCCTTTTTGACCCACCTCCTAGAGAAATGGAAATAAAAACAAAAATGAACAAATGGGACCGAATGAAACTTCAAAGCTTTTGCACAGCAAAGGAAACCATAAACAAGACCAAAAGACAACCCTCAGAATGGGAGAAAATATTTGCAAATGAAGTAACTGACAAAGGATTAATCTCCAGAATTTACAAGCAGCTCATGCAGCTCAATATCAAGAAAACAAACAACCGAATCCAAAAATGGGCAGAAGACCTAAAGGGACATTTCTCCAAAGAAGATATACAGATTGCCAACAAACACATGAAAGGATGCTCAACATCACTCATCATTAGAGAAATGCTAATCAAAACTACAATGAGGTATCACCTCACACCAGTCAAAATGGTCATTATCAAAAATCTACAAACAATAAATGCTGGAGACGGTGTGGAGCAAAGGGAACACTGTTGGTGGGAATGTAAATTGATACAGCCACTTTGGAAAACAGTATGGAGGTTCCTTAAAAAAACTGAAAATAGAACTACCATACGACCCAGCAATTCCACTACTGGGCATATACCCTGAGAAAACCATAATTCAAAAAGAGTCATGTACCACAATGTTCATTGCAGCTCTGTTTACAATAGCCAGGACATGGAAGCAACCTAGGTGTCCATCAACAGATGAATGGATAAAGAAGATGTGGCACATATATACAATGGAATATTACTCAGCTGTAAAAAGAAACGAAACTGAGTTATTTGTAGTGAGGTGGATGGACCTAGAGTCTGTCATACAGAGTGAAGTAAGTCAGAAAGAGAAAGACAAATACCATATGCTAACACATATATATGGAATCTAAGGGGAAAAAATTGTTCTGAAGAACCTAGCGGCAGGACAGGAGTAAAGACGCAGATGTAGAGAATGGACTTGAGGACACGGGGAGGGGGAAAGGTAAGCTGGGATGAAGTGAGAGAGTGGCATGGACATATATACACTACTAAATGTAAGATAGATAGCTAGTGGGAAGCAGCCACATAGCACAGGGAGATTAGCTCAGGCTTTGTGACCACCTAGGAGTTGGGATAGGGAGGGTGGGAGGGAGACGCAAGAGAGACGAGATATGGGGATATATGTATATGTATAGCTGACTCACGTTGTTATAAAGCAGAAACTAACACACCATTGTAAAGCAATTATACTCCAATAATGATGTTAAAAGAAAAAAACCACGAAATCTATTTAAAATCCTTTAAGAGATTTGAGAAAATATTGCATACATAAAATAACAATAAGATGTTATAAGAAAGAACATGCAGAGAAAACTAAGCATTCTTGAAAATTTTATATATAATTTGTTAAATACACATGAGAAAAGAGATAAAAAGAAAACTAGGAGATATAGAAAATCACATATTGGAGGTTGAATATCTAATGAGAGTTCCAGAAAGATGGAACAAGAAAATGCAGGGAAGGAAATAATCAGAGAAATAACAGAAGAAAACTTCCCAGATTTTAATTAAATATCTTCAACTTTAAGGAGCCCAATAAATGTTCAGCTGAATAAGTACAGAAAAGCTCCTTCTGAGACAAGTAACTAAAATTTTATAATAACAGTGATAAAAGCACAATCCTAAAAGCTTCTGGGGGTGAATGGTCTGTGGAGAATGGAAAAAGAAACCATAATGATAAATGGCATTACATACATTGCATGCTAGAAGACAATGGGGCAATGTCTCAAAGTTCTGAGGGAACAATTTTTCAAACATAGTTTTCTTTATTCTAAATAAAGACTTTGTCAGACAGACAAGGACAGAGGAAGCTTAATAACTACACACACTTCTGAAAAAAATTAAAGTTACTTGAGAGCGTGGTTCAGCAAAACCTGAAATAGAAGGAATCCAAGAGTAAGAAAAATGAGGAAGACTTGAGAACCAAGATACAGCACAATGAAAACAAATTCCAGGATGAGAATTCTACAGTAAGCCTGTAAGGCAACAGGTCGTTATTAAACACAGACATATAAGGGCTCTATAAACAATTTCTTTAAGCATATGGATTTATTTTAAGAAAGTGTATGATTTTCAAGTGGGTAGTTTTGGTGTTTAGGTGAAAACATGTGCTGCATGTGTTAACTAGGAAAAAATGGGCAATTAAAAAGCCCAAAGGAGAAAAAACTGATCAAAAAAACATGGTCAATGGGAATTCCCTGGCGGTCCAGTGGTTAGGACTCTGCACTCTCACTGCTGAGGGCCCAGGTTTAATCCCTGGTCGGGGGGAGGGGGGGAAGATAAGAAAGCAAAATAAAATGCGATGTAAATTTTACCCAGTGAGGTAGAGAAAGCAACAAAGGCAGAAGGTTTGAGGGTGTGTTTTGGTGGGGAGGGAGAAGCTGTGAGATAATAGTGTTCTAACAAGTGTCAATGAATTCCCTTTAATCTAAAATATTAGGAACTAAATGTCCAGCAGCCAGAAATAAAGTGTTACTAACTACACCTCATAGACATTGACAGTTTTGCAAAGAAGTATCATTTAAAGAAATGCATTTAACACTAAAACCACTTTGAATATAATTTAATCTTGGATAATTCAGAAGAAATTCTAAGATCAGGCATTGATCAAAGGTCATGATTGTGAATGTCTTGTCTCATGTGGTGTGGAAGTATTGGGTAATTTATCTGGAGGATAAGAACAAGGTCTTTATTTTACAGTACACACACACACACACACACACACACACACAGAGATGGATACTGAGGAACAGCATTCAAGGCTATCAGTGTTTTCTAAACAATGACTGGTCCTCTGAACACACACATGTTCTCCATGGCCATTGTGGAGGTAGAAATTGCACTCTAGAATGTTCTACTCATAAATTCACCAGTGGTAGGAAGAATGGGAACTGTCTGCTTCAACTCTCCACCCCACCCCCACCTCTACCAATGCTTTACCCCAATCTCTTTACTCATCTGCTCTGGGGCAGCATAGAATGTTTTTTTTCAAAGAATAATCCGTGGAACACTAGAAATAGCATAGAAGGGACTCAGGGGCTCAGATTTTGGAGAGGGTGGAGAAACACCTAACCCATCCATCTCTACTACCTCGTTCTTGAAGAAGAGCTTCTCTCTTATCTGCTTTACCTATTACGCTTCCTTGGCAGCTTTCATTTGAAGAAAAGGTTTGCTTCTAGGGGGTAACAAGTGCCATAAAATAACTACTAAATCATGAATTATTGGATTTTGAGTCTATCTCCCACATTGAAATCTGTGACATATTGATTGACTTTAGGGCAGTATCTCTGCTGCCTTTGAATCACGTGGAACTACCCCATTCCATAAATACCCAGCCATGGAGAGCAGCCTTCTGAACCTGGTACCATAGAGGGTCACTTTTCCTTTGCCCCTTAGGATCATCTCTTTCTTGAGTTCCGTCTCTAGCACATCCTACCCTTGGCCCCATACACTGATCTCAGGACCCACCTTTGGATTCCCTGGCTACGGCATCCCGTTGGGCAGCTTTCAACCCACATCACCGAAATTTCTACTTTGTCTGCCCCCACAGCTTGGCATAGCTCCAGGTTGGGGGATCCCTTAAGAACCACAGACCCAACTCTGCCTCCCCTAATGTCTTCACTGAGAGGGCAGATCAAACACAATGATCTGAAAACTGCCTCTGAAAACTCAGTTTGTGGCAGGCATGGGAAGAGAGTCAGAAAGAGTCCACATGGATGTGAGAATTCTGCATGTTGCCTTCTGCCTGACATAGTCTGGGATTCAGGAAGTCATGCGGGCTGAGCATCCTTGAGGGGCCATGGGTCCGCCTACACGATCGCATTCCCTGAAAGGCAAACTCTGCCCTACTTATTCTATGACTCACTCGGCAACCGTTCCCTCTTGGAATTCACCCAAGGAAAAGAGTCCTCTCAGCAAAACAAAGTTTGCCTGCCTCCTTGTGTGTGGCCTGCCTATTTTATTGTTTTGGAGCTTTACTTTAGAAGTGCTGAGCAGCCTGAGGGCCTTTTCTCTCCATTTTGTTTTGTGTGTCTTCTTCAAATTGTATTTTGGCTAGAACTACTCTTTCTCCCTTGGTGGTTTTAGAACTCACAAGGTGAACTGTGACCCCGAAAGATCAATAGGAATCCCCTCAGGGTCAGTAAAAAGAGTATTGTATATAATAAACATACTTCCCAGCGCTGGAACTGGGGCCTCAGGAAGAAGGACATGAATTCTTTCTTGGTTATTGGAAAATGGGACCAAGAGGGCTAGAAGTATTAATACTTCAGGGTAACCTCAGGGCAGAGTTTAAAGCCAGTAGATACCTGGGGCTGGGGAGAAGTATATTTGAAAACTGCTCTGTGTTTGGGAATGAGATGACAAGATTATTTCCTCATTCCTCTGAATGCCAAATTCTAACTATTTGGTTTTACAGGTCTTAGCTTGGGCTACCTAGGAAACAGAGTTTTAGGCAAAAAGCTTATATGCCAACTTCATCAGAGAGAGAAAATCCGAGAAACCAGGACTGAGGAGAAAGGGGGTACTGAAGTAGGGAAGGCAGGAAACAAATACTAGAGATTATGTTTCCAAGGTAGCCACAGCTTCATAACAAGCGTGAGCAATTACCTGGTCTTATGAGGCATCTTCAGAAAGGCTGTATGAACTATTGCATTTCACAACAGTCCATCATGGTGGAAAAAAGAAAAATGTATCCTCTGGACAAAGCAGACTCCTGTCATGAGAGAAGTTCTCAAACAAAGAGATACAGATGCCGGCATTTGGAAGTCAGGCCAGGGTACACTAAAACTGGTTGAGCCTAGGGGAATATGAAGGAGATATCAACAGCCTCTGCTGGGCTGATTTGGTAAATGTGCTCGTTTTCAATTTCTGTTAGTAAAGTTTTAGAGATCATTTTTGGCTTTGGAGCATTTGTGATGGAGAGATTCCATGACGGCCCCCAATTTTCCCTGCCTCCTGCTTTTCATATCTTTGTGTGATCCCCTCCACTTTAGTGTAGGAGGGGCTTGTGACTTTCTTCCAACCAATAGAGTAATTGATGGGATGGCACTTCTATGATTAGGCCATATACAGTTGTGACTTCTATTAGCCTAGCACATTTTATCCCTTCCTGATTTTGATAAAGTAAGCCACTACACTGGAGAGGTCCACATGGCAAGGAAACAAAGGTGGCCTCTTGGCTAACAGCCACCAAGGAACTGAATCCTGCCACAATGCATGCACCTAGTGTTACCAAATGGAACTTGGGCCCGCTTCCCTGCTTGCAGTAAAGCCAATCTACTGACACCAAGTTGTGGTGAAGAAAAGTGCAGCATTTACTGGAAGTCACCACACATGGAGTCTGGGATAGCTAGTGCTCAAAGCACCTGAACTCCCTGACGGCTTTCAGCAAAGCATTTTTAAAGGCCAGGTGAGGGAGGGGAGTCCCAGGGTATGTGATCAGCTCATGCACAGTTCTCTGACTGGTTGATGGTGAGGTAACAGGGGTTAACATCATCAATCCTTAGGCACCAGTAGATCTGGGGACTATGTGCTCATGGTCATCAAGTAGTTAACATCTTCCATTTGGTGGGAGTTTTAGCATCTGTAAAACAACTCAGGAAATGTGCCTCAAATACTGTCATCTGGGTACTTCAGAGAGGAGCTAAAGTAGAAGATACAGGGGAGGAGTCTGTCCCAGGAAGGCCCCACAGGACTCTGCTCAGTTACACTAGAAGCAGATCCTTTCCACTTGAGCTTCAGATGAGACTCTAGGCCTGGCCAACACCCAGGCTTCATGATGCACAGGACCCGGCTACGCCATGTTGGATTCCTGACCTATAGACAGTGAGATAATAACTGTATATTGGGTTTTATAATTAATTAATTATATTTTCGGCTGTGTTGGGTCTTCATTGCTGCCCACAGGCTTTCTCTAGTTGCCGTGAGTGGGGGCTACTCTTCGTTGCAGTGCGTGGGCTCTCACTGTGGTGGCTTCTCTTGTTGTGGAGCACAGGCTCCAGGCGTGCGGGCTTCAGGAGTTGTGGCACACAGGCTCAGTAGTTGTGACTTGCAGGCTCTAGAGCGCAGGCTCAGTAGTTGTGGTGCAAGGGCTTAGTTGCTCTGGGGCATGTGGGATCTTCCTGGACAAGGGCTCAAACCCATGTCCCCTGCATTGGCAGGCAGATTCTTAACCACTGTGCCATCAGGGAAGTCCCAATAAGTGTATATTGTTTTAAGCTGATAAGTTGGTGGCAATATGGTTATTCAGCAACAGATAACTAATATAGCATCCTTGAAGGAGTCATGGCTAAGAGGGTTGGTTAATGGACAAGATGAGCCTCTAGTGAGTGTTAGGAAGTGTTCATATAAAATAAAAAAGACCTGGAGAATAGAACAGGCTGGAGATCAAGTGCAGGCACAAGGATCCTTTGGGCAACACGAAGGATCTTGAAATGCTACTGCCAAGTGGAAAGACATTTTTAGGACACTGTAATTAGAAATGCTCAATGAACAGAAACAGACTCACAGGCATATAAAACAAACTTATGGTTACCAAAGGGGAAAGGGGGTGGAGGAAGGATAAATTAGGAGTTTGGGATTAACAGATACACACTAGATAGAGAAACAACAAGGTCCTACTGTTTAGCACAGGGAACTATATTCGATATTCTGTAATAACCTATAAGCGAAAAGAATATGAAAAATATATAACCGAATCACTTTGCTGTACACTAGAAACTAACACAACATTGTAAATCAACTATACTTCAATTAAAAAAAAAAGAAATGCTCAATGTCAAGAATGTTCAATGAGAATGTGTGATTCATGTGTTAGAGCCCATTAGACACCGAAGAAGAAGAAACATGTTTGCACCAAGCTTGGCACACAGTAAGACTTCCACAGATGGTTTTAAGTTGCCCGTGTCCCTTTGCTATAAGGAATTGTAAGGTTACAATAATGATGCCGCTGGGCTGGGGGTTCAGTGAAGCAGACAAAGATTTTGCAAAGCCCATACCCTCTAGGAGAGACACTGAGAAAAAAGAAGTGCAGTAGTAAAAGGCAACTCTGCTTGCTACCAGTCCCAGGGGGACTCAGAAAGGAAGAGATGATGGAAGAGTCTCACTGGATGCATGGGACACAATATGTCCTAAAAGATGATGTCATGATTAAAATTTTTTTCTGCATTTGATGAAGTAGTAAGATAATGCATACATGCAAGGGTGAATCTCTGGTCTCAGAAAGATATAGTATGATGGTCAGGGTCATGAGGAATATTGTTTTATTCAGGCTTTCTTTAGAATCCAGTAGGAATAGGGATTTTGTGTGCTCAGAAGGAGAGAAAGGGGAACTTTTCCACCTGTAATCCATACTTCCTACATATAGGCCGAAGCATCCTCTTCTCTTTTCTCTGCCATTTTGTGATGGTTCGATTTCTTACAAACAGTTCTGAGGCTTAAGCTACAAAATAGTTGCTTTGTAGCTAAATGTGGGGTTTAAGGATTACGTATGTGGTATCCATGGTTGATTCGGGGCTAGGGTGTGGCCCGAGGGGGAGCATTCTAAACCCCAGAATATAGTGTTTTATTCCCGCCTCCAAGACTATGGCTGGAAGAGCCTGTTTATAAAAAATGCTGTCAAAATTATAGAGTTCCTTCTATATTTGAAAGCATTGTCTTGGGCCTTCTAGAATAATCAAAGAAATAGCTCAAAAAACAAAAAAAGAGCTTAGCAAGCATCTGAAGCACTGAGCTAACACCATCAAAACACTTTGGGCTGGAACAGTTGGTGGGGAAATCATCCCCAGAACAATTGATTTTTCAGTGCATTCAACAACTGCCTAATAGTTACACCCATCAACTTAAGGGGGAAAATATACACTGCCATATAAACCTCTGAGTGTGCTTTACAATAGCTACAATTTCAGAGAAATGAGACCTTATTTAAAAGATGGATTCTTAAAGCTGTTGCAATTTTTGAGTAATACTAATGGGCAGGGGAGGAGCTGGCTTCAGCAACAGTGCTTTATTTAAAAAAATGCAACTCAACAGCCCACATCCTGTTTCTTGTTCTGTACAATTCTTGTTACCCAAGGCAGGGTGCCAGGGAGAGGTAAAACTTGAAAGATCAAACACAAAGATTGAATCACAGAGCACCCCAGCAAACAGGACCCCTCCTGATACTCTCACCAGCCAGCCATCTGCTTATCCAATATTGTTTTTGAAATCTGAATAATATACAAACGTCTGCTAAAGGGAAAAAACCAAAGACTTCAAGTGTTATATTCAGTTATTTCTTATTGTGTTATTTAAATACGTAGGGAGATTATGCTAGGTATAAAAATCTGCTCATAGCTATTGTTATTGTACGAATGCAAATCAAAAGTTGCTTTACAAATGAAATAAATAAGGTAGATGTGATAAAGGTAAACTGGTACTCAGAGTGTAAATATTAATTCATTTATGCACTTGTTCATTCAGCAGATGTTCGTGGAGTACATGTTATTTCCAATGGCATTCTCCTAGGGGCTGCAAATATGTCAGTGAGTAAAACGAAATTCCCTGGCTTCATGAAGCTTACATTCTAGTGGGATAAGACATAACAAACCAAATAAATGAGTGAAATATATAGTGTGTCAGATGATAATGAACGTTAAGGAGAAAAATCTAGGGCAGGAGAAAGGAAGATTTGGGAGGTATAAGGAAGACCTCACAGAGAAGGTGACATTTGTATAAAAACTTGAAGAAAGTGAAAGAGTGAATATTTGGGTATTATTTGGGGGGGGGGGCAGTGGTGAGTGTTCCAGACAGTGGGTGCCAAGCCTCTGAGGCATGGGCGAGCTTGTTTCTAAATGGTGCTGCTATAGGGCAGGTTCTTTTGAGTTCAGCAAACTTCTATCGATACTACCATTTGCCATATGACAACTCAGTTCTCCCACCACTTTCCCCTTTTTCAAACTACTGTGAAACCTTTGCTCTTACTGGGTGGCTGTTAGATCATTTGTCTTTCACTGGGAGGCTTTTATTACATCCACTTTATATTTTTTAATTACGTAATGTGATGGTTAATTTTATGTGTCAACTTGACTGGCCTAAAGGATGCCCAGATAGCTGGTAAAACATTTCTGGGTGCATCTGTGAGAGTGTTTCTGGAAGAGGTTAGAATTCGACTCGGTAGACTGAATCCACCTTCACCAATGTGGGTGGGCATCATCCAATCCCCTGGGGGCCTGAATGAATCAAAAAGGCAAAGGAAGGGAAAATTCTCTCTTCTTGAGCTGGAATGTCCATTTTCCCCTGTCCTCGGACATCAGAGCTCCTGCTTCTCAAACCACTGGACTCCAGGACTTACATCAGTGGCCCTCTGGTTCTCAAGTTTTTGGGATGGGACTGAATTACACCACTGAATTCCTGGTTCACCAGCTTGGAGACGGCAGATTGTGGGACTTCTCAGCCTCCATAATCACTTGAGCCAATTTCTATCATAAATCTCCTCTTCTATCTATCTATCTATCTGTCTGTCTATCTATCTATCCCCTATTGATTCTGTTTCTCTGGAGAGCCCTAATACAGGTAATGATGGTACAGTGATATTGTGTAACAATGCAGAGTAAACTTAATCACATGCAGGCACTGAAATACAATGACAGGGCTCAGCATTAATTGGTCAATGGGATTATATGGATGATGCTTAATTTAATATTTTAAAATTACAGGCTTCCGGGAAGATGGCGGAAGAGTAAGACGTGGAGATCACCTTCCGCCCCACAGATACACCAGAAATACATCCACACGTGGAACAACTCCTAGAGAACACCTACTGAATGCTGGCAGAAGACCTCAGACCTCCCAAAAGGCAAGAAAGCCCCCACATACCTGGGTAGGGCAAAAGAAAAAAGAATAAACAGAGACAGAAGGATAGGGACGGGACTTACACCAGTGGGAGGGAGCTGTGAAGGAGGAAAGCTTTCCACACACTACGAAGCCCCTTCGCGGGTGGAGAATGCGGGTGGCGGAGGGGGGAAGCTTCGGAGCCACGGAGGAGAGCACAGCCACAGGGGTGCGGGGGTCAAAGCGGAGAGATTCCCGCACAGAGGATCAGGGCTGACCGGCACTCACCAGCCCGAGAGGCTTGTCTGCTCACCCGCCGGGCCGGGCGGGGGCTGGGAGCTGAGGCTCAGGCTTCGGTCGGATCCCAGGGAGAGGACTGGGGTTGGCTGCGTGAACACAGCCTTAAGGGGGCTAGTGCGCAACGGCTAGCCAGCAGGGAGTCCGGGGAAAAGTCTGGAGCTGCAGAAGGGGCAAGAGACTTTTTCTTACCTGTATGTTTCCTGGTGCGCGAGGAGAGGAGATTAACAGCGCCACTTAAAGGAGCTCCAGGGACAGGCGCGAGCCGCGGCTATCAGCGCAGACCCCAGAGACGGGCAAGGGACGCTAGGGCTGCTGCTGCCGCCACCAAGAAGCTTATGTACAAGCACAGGTCACTCTCCACACCTCCCCTCCAGGGAGCCTGGGCCGCCCGCCACTGCCAGGTTCCCAGGATCCAGGGACAACTTCCCCGGGAGAACGCACGGTGTGCCTCAGGCTGGGGCAACGTCACGATGGCCTCTGCCGCCGCAGGCCCGCCCCGCACGCCGGGCCCCTCCCTCCACCCGGCCTGAGTGAGCCAGAGCCCCCGACTCAGCGGCTCCTTTAACCCCGTCCTGTCTGAGGGAAGAACAGACGCCCTCCGGCAACCTACACGCAGAGGCGGGGTCAAATCCAAAGCTGAGCCCCTGGGAGCTGTGAGAACAAAGAAGAGAAAGGGAAATCTCTCCCAGCAGCCTCAGAAGCAGCGGATTAGAGCTCCACAATCAACTTGATGTACCTGCATCTGTGGAATACATGAGTAGACAACCAATCATCCCAAATTAAGGAGGTGGACTATGAGAGCAAGATTTATGATTTTTTCCCCTTTCCCTCTTTTTGTGAGTGTGTATGTGTATGCTTCTGTGTGAGATTTTGTCTGTATAGCTTTGCTTCCACCATTTGTCCTAGGGTTCTATCCGTCCATTTTTTTGTTGTTGTTTTGTTTTTTTATATTTTTTTCCTTTTTTCCTTAATAATTATTTTTTATTTTAATAACAATTATATTTGATCTTACTTTATATTATTTTACTTTATCTTCTTTCTTTTTTTCCTTCCTTCCCTCCTTCCTTCCTTCCTTCCTCACTCCCTCCCTCCTTTCTTTCTTTCTTTCTACTTCTACTAATTCTTTCTTTCTACTTTTTCTCCCTTTTATTCTGAGCCGTGTGGACGAAAGGCTCTTGGTGCTGCAGCCAGGAGTCAGTGCTGTGCCTCTGAGGTGGGAGAGCCAACTTCAGGACACTGGTCCACAAGAGACCTCCCAGCTCCACGTAATATCAAACAGTGAAAATCTCCCAGAGATCTCCATCTCAACACCAGCACCCAGCTTCACTCAACGACCAGCAAGCTACAGTGCTGGACATCCTATGCCAATCAATTAGCAAGACAGGAACACAACCCCACCCATTAGCAGAGAGGCTGCCTAAAATCATAATAAGTCCACAGACACCCCAAAACACACCAACAGACGTGGACCTGCCCACCAGAAAGACAAGATCCAGCCTCATCCACCAGAACACAGGCACTAGTCCCCTCCAGCAGGAAGCCTACACAACCCACTGAACCAACCTTAGCCACTGGGGACAGTCAACAAAAACAACGGGAACTACGAACGTGCAGCCTGCAAAAAGGAGACCCCAAACACAGTAAGATAAGCAAAATGAGAAGACAGAAAAACACACACCAGATGAAGGAGCAAGATAAAAACCCACCAGACCTAACAATGAGGAGGAAATAGGCAGACTACCTGAAAAAGAATTCAGAATAATGATAGTAAAGATGATCCAAAATCTTGGAAATAGAAGAGACAAAATGCAAGAAACATTTAACAAGGACCTAGAAGAACTAAAGAGGAAACAAACAATGATGAACCACACAATAAATGAAATTAAAAATACTCTAGATGGGAACAATAGCAGAGTAACTGAGGCAGAAGAACGGATAAGTGACCTGGAAGATAAAATAGTGGAAATAACTACTGCAGAGCAGAATAAAGAAAAAAGAATGAAGAGAACTGAGGACAGTCTCAGAGACGTCTGGGACAACATTAAATGCACCAACATTCGAATTATAGGGGTTCCAGAAGAAGAACAGAAAAAGAAAGGGACTGAGAAAATATTTGAAGAGATTATAGTTGAAAACTTCCCTAATCTGGGAAAGGAAATAGTTAATCAAGTCCAGGAAGCACAGAGAGTCCCATACAGGATAAATCCAAGGAGAAATACGCCAAGACACATATTAATCGAACTGTCAAAAATTAAATACAAAGAAAACATATTAAAAGCAGCAAGGGAAAAACAACAAATAACACACAAGGGAATCCCCATAAGGTTAACAGCTGATCTTTCAGCAGAAACTCTGCAAGCCAGAAGGGACTGGCAGGACATATTTAAAGTGATGAAGGAGAAAAACCTGCAACCAAGATTATTCTACCCAGCAAGGATCTCATTCAGATTTGATGGAGAAATTAAAACCTTTACAGACAAGCAAAAGCTGAGAGAGTTCAGCACCACCAAACCAGCTTTACAACAACTGCTAAAGGAACTTCTCTAGGCTAGAAACACAAGAGAAGGAAAAGACCTACAATAACGAACCCAAAACAATTAAGAAAATGGCAATAGGAACATACATATCAATAATTACCTTACATGTAAATGGACTAAATGCTCCCACCAAAAGACACAGATTGGCTGCATGGATACAAAAACAAGACCCATATATTTGCTGTCTACAAGAGACCCACTTCAGACCTAGAGACACATACAGACTGAAAGTAAGGGGGATGGAAAAAGATATTTCATGCAAATGGAAACCAAAAGAAAGCTGGAGTAGCAATTCTCATATCAGAAAAAATAGACTTTAAAATAAAGACAATTAGAAGAGACAAAGAAGGACAGTACATACTGATCAAGGGATCAATCCAAGAAGAAGATATAACAATTGTAAATATTTATGCACCCAACATAGGAGCACCTCAATACATAAGGCAAATACTAACAGCCATAAAAGGGGAAATCAACAGTAACACATTCATAGTAGGGGACTTTAACACCCCACTTTCACCCATGGACAGACCATTCAAAATGAAAATAAATAAGGAAACACAAGCTTTAAGTGATACATTAAACAAGATGGACTTAATTGATATTTATAGGACATTCCATCCAAAAACAACAGAATACACATTTTTCTCAAGTGCTCATGGAACATTCTCCAGGATAGATCATATCTTGGGTCACAAATCAAGCCTTGGCAAATTTAAGAATATTGAAATCGTATCAACTATGTTTTCTGACACAATGCTATGAGACTAGACATCAATTACAGGAAAAGATCTGTAAAAACTACAAACACATGGAGGCTAAACAATACACTACTTAATAACGAAGTGATCACTGAAGAAATCAAAGAGGAAATCAAAAAATACCTGGAAACAAATGACAATGGAGACACGACGACCCAAAACCTATGGGATGCAGCAAAAGCAGTTCTAAGAGGGAAGTTTATAGCAATAGAATCCTACCTTAAGAAACAGGAAACATCTCGTAAAAACAACCTAACCTTGCACCTAAAGCAATTAGAGAAAGAAGAACAAAAACACCCCAAAGTTATCAGAAGGAAAGAAATCATAAAAATCAGATCAGAAATAAATGAAAAAGAAATGAAGGAAACGATAGCAAAGATCAATAAAACTAAAAGCTGGTTCGTTGAGAAGATAAACAAAATTGATAAACCATTAGCCAGACTCATCAAGAAAAAAAGGGAGAAGACTCAAATCAATAGAATTAGAAATGAAAAAGGAGAAGTAACAACTGACACTGCAGAAATACAAAAGATCATGAGCGATTACTACAAGCAACTCTATGCCAATAAAATGGACAACCTGGAAGAAATGGACAAATTCTTAGAAATGCACAACCTGTCAAGACTGAATCAGGAAGAAATAGAAAATATGAACAGACCAACCACAAGCACTGAAATTGAAACTGTGATTAAAAATCTTCCAACAAACAAAAGTCCAGGACCAGATGGCTTCACAGGCGAATTCTATCAAACATTTAGAGAAGAGCTAACACCTATCCTTCTCAAACTCTTCCAAAATATAGCAGAGGGAGGAACACTCCCAAACTCATTCTACGAGGCCACCATCACCTTGATACCAAAACCAGACAAGGATGTCACAAAGAAAGAAAACTACAGGCCAATATCACTGATGAACATAGATGCAAAAATCCTCAACAAAATACTAGCAAATAGAATCCAACAGCAGATTAAAAGGATCATACAGCACGATCAAGTGGGGTTTATTCCAGGAATGCAAGGATTCTTCTATATATGCAAATCAATCAATGTGATACACCATATTAACACATTGAAGGAGAAACACCATATGATCATCTCAATAGATGCAGAGAAAGCTTTCGACAAAATTCAACACCAATTTATGGTAAAAACCCTGCAGAAAGTAGGCATAGAGGGAACTTGCCTCAACATAATAAAGGCCATATATGACAAACACATAGCCAACATCATTCTCAATGGTGAAAACCTGAAAGCATTTCCAATAAGATCAGGAATAAGACAAGGTTGCCCACTCTCACCACTCTTATTCAACATAGTTTTGGAAGTTTTAGCCACAGCAATCAGAGAAGAAAAGGAAATAAAAGGAATCCAAATCGGAAAAGAAGAAGGAAAGCTGTCACTGTTTGCAGATGACGTGATACCATACGTAGAGAATCCTAAAGATGCTACCAGAAAACTACTAGAGCTAATCAATGAATTCGGTGAAGTAACAGGATACAAAATTAATGCACAGAAATCTCTGGCATTCCTATACACTAATGATGAAAATTCTGAAAGTGAAATCAAGAAAACACTCCCATTTACCATTGCAACAAAAAGAATAAAATATCTAGGAATAAACCTACCTAAGGAGACAAAAGACCTGTATGCAGAAAGTTATAAGACACTGATGAAAGAAATTAAAGACGATACAAATAGATGGAGAGATATAGCATGTTCTTGGATTGGAAGAATCAACATTGTGAAAATGACTCTACTACCCAAAGCAATCTACAGATTCAATGCAATCCCTATGAAACTACCACTGGCATTTTTCACAGAACTAGAACAAAAAATTTCACAATTTGTATGGAAACACAAAAGACCCCGAATAGCCAAAGCAATCTTGAGAACGAAAAACGGAGCTGGAGGAATCAGGCTCCCTGACTTCAGACTATACTACAAAGCTACAGTAATCAAGACAGTATGGTACTGGCACAAAAACAGAAAGATAGATCAATGGAACAGGATAGAAAGCCCAGAGATAAACCCACGCACATATGGACACCTTATCTTTGATAAAGGAGGCAGGAATGTACAGTGGAGAAAGGACAGCCTCTTCAATAAGTGGTGCTGGGAAAACTGGACAGCTACATGTAAAAGTATGAGATTAGATCACTCCCTAACACCATACACAAAAATAAGCTCAAAATGGATCAAAGACCTAAATGTAAGGCCAGAAACTATCAAACTCTTAGAGGAAAACATAGGCGGAGCACTCTATGACATAAGTCACAGCAAAATCCTTTTTGACCCACCTCCTAGAGAAATGGAAATAAAAACAAAAATAAACAAATGGGACCAAATGAAACTTCAAAGCTTTTGCACAGCAACGGAAACCATAAACAAGACCAAAAGGCAACCCTCAGAATGGGAGAAAATATTTGCAAAGGAAGCAACTGACAAAGGATTAATCTCCAAAATTTATAAGCAGCTCATGCAGCTCAATAACAAAAAAATAAACCACCCAATCCAAAAATGGGCAGAAGACCTAAATAGACATTTCTCCAAAGAATATATACAGACTTCCAACAAACACATGAAAGAATGCTCAACATCATTAATCATTATAGAAATGCAAATCAAAACTACAATGAGATATCATCTCACACCAGTCAGAATGGCCATCATCAAAAAATCTAGAAACAATAAATGCTGAAGAGGGTGTGGAGAAAAGGGAACCCTCTTGCATTGCTGGTGGGAATGTGAATTGGTACAGCCACTATGGAGAACAGTATGGAGGTTCCTTAAAAAACTACAAGTAGAACTACCATATTACCCAGCAATCCCACTACCGGGCATATACCCTGAGAAAACCACAATTCAAAAGGAGTCATGTACCAAGATGTTCATTGCAGCTCTATTTACAATAGCCAGGAGATGGAAACAACCTGGGTGTCCATCATCGGATGAATGGATAAAGAAGATGTGGCACATGTATACAATGTAATATTACTCAGCCATAAAAAGAAACGAAATTGAGCTATTTGTAATGAAGTGGATAGACCTAGAGTCTGTCATACAGAGTGAAGTAAGTCAGAAAGCGAAAGACAAATACCATATGCTAACACATATATATGGAATTTAAGAAAAAAAAAATGTCATGAAGAACCTAGGGGTAAGATAGGAATAAAGACACAGACCTACTAGAGAATGGACTTGAGGATATGGGGAGGGGTAAGGGTAAGCTGTGACAAAGCGAGAGAGAGGCGTGGACATATATACACTACCAAACATAAGGTAGATAGCTAGTGGGAAGCAGCCGCATAGCACAGGGAGATCAGCTCGGTGCTTTGTGACCGCCTGGAGGGGTGGGATAGGGAGGGTGGGAGGGAGGGAGACGCAAGAGGGAAGAGATTTGGGAACATATGTATATGTATAACTGATTCACTTTGTTATAAAGCAGAAACTAACACACCATTGTAAAGCAATTATACTCCAATAAAGATGTAAAACAAATAAAATAAAATAAAACAATTATCAAAATCCAAATATTGAATTAGTAAATTTTCATAGAACATTCACAGACTTCTAACAACTTGTCCATGGACCCTCTATGGTCTGAGGAATCCCACTTTAATAAGCAAGGAGGGATTCTTTTGAAGCTGACCTTCTTACTGGCTGGCTTATGGCCATATGTTACACTAGTGAGTATGGAAATATGAGATTTCTTCACCTCAGCCCCTGTGATGTGGGATGATGATTCAATACATGGTTGGGAAATTTTCAGGGTGCATGTCTGGAAAATAAATCCAAAACAACAATCTTGGTTCTTTTTTGTTATAGTCACCTGTGAGAAATGCTTCTGTGATTTAGAATATGTACCGTCCAGCTCCTCTGTCCACAATCATCAGGGCGACAAAGTTGGCAAAAAGCATAACAAAAAGCGTAACAAAAAGCATAACAAAAAGCATAACACTAGAGAGGTAAGTAAGGCCCCACCATTAGAAATGAATGTAGTTGGCAATATCTGTTACAATAACTGGTGCATATCTTTGACATTTCAGGTGAAATTGGAAGAACTCCAAGATATTATGTAAAGGAATTGAGCATAGTAAGAAAAAAAAAAACCCACAATTTTTACCATGGTTATGTGTTCTTCACTAAAGTTAACTTCACATGGGAAAGTAGATTGTTTTGATAGGCTATCCAGACTAATCTGGACTGGATGGAACTGATTTAAGTTTCTATCCTTAAATTTTTCTCATCAGGAGCAATTTTAGACCACCAGACTAGTCCTCCTAACTTCTAGTGTAGTGATATTCTAGTGTAGTGTCTTCTAGTGTACTGTCATGATATTCTAGGATATAATCTTGGCAGGACAATGCAATTATTGCCTCTTAGAATAAGAACATCAATTTCATCTACACAAAAATCTTTTCTCTTTTATTTATACCCTCTGCTTATGCCCTCGCCATCAGCACCAGCATCCTTCCAGCGCGCGTGCGCACACACACACACACACACACACACACACACACAGCCCACATACGCAATGCACATTTAAGAGACGGAACTGTCTGGGATCCCAAAGGTTTAACATATCATTTGATCATCTCTAAGAGGTGAGACGTGGAAATCTCACATTCAAGATCTTACTTCAGCTTTCATGTGGGGTATCAGAAGACACATGGCCTCGGCATTTGATAACACAAAGGAGCATCGCATAGGGATGAGAAGCAGGGACTCTAGAGGTAGACTACCTGTGTTGAAATCTCAGCTCTACTACTAACCAGTTGTGTGAGTTACTGAAACTTCTTTGTGCCTCAGTTTGCTTGTCTGTAAAATGACTTTAATAATTTTACTTGGACTTCCCTGGTGGCGCTGTGGCTAAGAATCCACCTGCCAATGCAGGGGAAACGGGTTTGATCCCTGGTCTGGGAAGATCCCACATGCCGCAGAACAACTAAGCCTGTGCTCCACAACTACTGAGCCTGCGCTCTAGAGCCCGCAACCCACAACTCCTGAGCCTGCATGCCATAACTACTGAAGCCCGCGCACCTAGAGCCCGTGTTCCGCAACAAGAGAAGCCACCACAAGGAGAAGCCCGAGCACTGCAATGAAGAGTAGCCCCTGCTCACCGCAACTAGGGAAAGCCTGGGCGCAGCAACGAAGACCCAACACAGCCAAAACTAAATTAAAAAAATTTTTACCTAACTCATAGGGTTGTTAGGAGAATGAAATGAATTAACATTTGTGAAGCACATAGAGCAGTGCCTGGCACATCATATGCACTATATAGCTAATACATTGAAATAAATAAGCAAATAAATAAATGAGGCTACCTTAGGAAAAAATAGTAAGAGGATCATTATAAGTTGTGAAGACATGACAGCGAGGTTGTCAGAAAGTGTTAGAACCCTGAAAAAATAGCAGGTTTTTAATTTTTCAATTTGTGTGGGATTTTGGTTATGCAGATGATATTGTTCTTGAGTAGAAAGCAATCAGTGGCCTCAGAACTATCAGGCATTTTTCCCCCTAAGGTGAAGCATGAGTTGTAAGAAAAAATAATACATATTCATGAAAATACACTGATAGGCTGAGAAATCAACAACTGCTTGATATTCCTGAAAGGTCTTTTTTCAGTATATCACGAAGGAGCTCAGGAATGAGTGCCAGTTGTAGAATAAAAACTCAGTAGACGTTAAGAACCAGAAAGACCCAAATGTCCTTAATTGTTGCAGGAGTGCTTGCTTTACACTTCATAAGCACTGTAGTGGATGCTGTCATGTGCTGTTAAGATGCTACCTGAACATTGAACCACTCATTCCTTCAGCTTTTGAGAGTGTTTAGGCTGAAAGCCTTTAGCTGTTAGCCCTCTCTGGAAATTGTCCTCTGCTGAAGAGAGCTGCCTTACCCAAGTTCATACCCCCTTCCTGAGACGGACCAGGATCCAATGACTGATCAGTCTGGATAAAGACCTGACCCACCTGATCCAATTTGGAACAATTCTTCAGGGCCATCTTAGGTCTTCATCTCTCCACAGGATTGGCTAAGGCCTTTGTTGTAATTGCTTCTCAATTCAACTGCTCTGCCTACCCAATCCTGCTTCTTCCATTCTCCTATAGTTGTTAATCCCCAAAGCACTCCCCAATAAACTTCCTACATGCAAATCTCTGTCTCAGAGCCTAATTCTTGGGAATGACCTACAACAGGTACTTATTGAGTAGGGTGTGTATACCAGCTGCAGTGATAAGAAGCCATGGGCATTCTGATATTTCATGTCCCTTTTTCACAGGAATATCTTCATGTTTTGTGATCTTCTTTAAGAGCTTCCTTAACTTCTTCAACAAGGTCATCATCTATTGGTCCCTGGATCAAACCTCATCAAAGCACCAGGCTACAATTAGAATCCAAGATTTCCATAGAACAATGGCCAAGTCCAGGGTGAATAGAATTTTCCTACCAAAGGTTCCATACTTAAACTGATGAATGAGTGTTTAAGTGGTCCTGATTATGATTGTTAAAGAACAGGTAAAATAATACAGGGTAAGGTTAAATCATGTAATACCTTCCCCTCAGAAAGAACACAAAGGAGTTTATCAAATGACAAAAAAAAAAAGTGTAAGTGCTGTTTCAATGCCTTGTTCTTCAAAGAGCCCACATGATCACATCAAGCTCACTCTTATCATTGAGCATAAATGGAAGGCATAACCAGTGTAGCTAAGAAAACTTGGACAATGTGTTTTGTTCAAAGATACCTTGTCTGATTAGATGCTAAAGATCTTTATTTTTCATCTTAGGCTTACAGAAACAGGTATGCTTCTATCCTTCATGTGAAGTGAGTCGAGATCTGGGTCCAGCTGAAATGGATTCATTTATCTTTATGAGTTCCTAAGTTCTCACACAGTGCCTTGAGAATGCTGTTACAAAATTCCTGAAGATACATAATTCCGACAGTAGTAATGGCCTGAACCCTGATACCCAGTATGATAAACAAGCCAGGCCCCAGGTTTTCTTGTAGTCTTTTGTAACAACACACAGCAGCAAACAGTGTAGGTATATTGGATAACTATTTACTAAACACATAAAAGAATAGTGATGGTAGCAGAGTTAATTATGCAAATTTAGTATAGACTGTAGCAGCATGATACATTCATAGAAAAGTTATCCTTGTGATTTTGATGAATACTTGGTAATTCTAACAACATCGGCAAATGGCATTTTAAAGAAAAGATTGAAAATGTTATTACCAGTTATGGATTCCACACAACAGAGACACCTCCATTTGGAATCCAGAGCCACTGCTTCACATTACTAAAAATACCACATAGTGCAGAAGCATGTTGGTACTGAAGCAGGGTCATTTGACTTGCTCTCATCCCTCTTGGACTGAATTTAACAGCTTTTGATTGGCATAGTCTTTCAAAGGCAGTCTCACTTCAGGTACAATCTGCATTTAACATCCCTGAAGGCATAAGCACACCTCCACATACAGGATGGTAGATATGTGGCCAGGATGATCAATAGAATTCCCTGTGTTATGCCAGTCCAGATGACAAAAGGTCTAAGTCTCCGGCTTATGTACAATACTTATTCCATAAAACAAACTGTGTCTCATCTCTGACCACTGCCCTCAATAGATTTTTACATCTGTTGGAAGTTATTTCAAATCTTGGTGAAGAATGGGTCTCTCTTGCTGGATAATTTTCTTGAGCATCAAAAATTATAACATTTCCTTTCATCAAGAAACACCATTGGATTGCTTTGTTGGAGACTCAATGTAGAAGACATGCCTATATATATATATATATATATATATATATATATATATATATATATATATATAAACATGTTTATTGGAGCATAATTGCTTTACAATGCTGTGTTAGTTTCTGCTTTATAACAAAGTGAATCAGCTATACAAATACATATATCCCCATATCTCCTCCCTCTTGCGTCTTCCTCCCACCCTCCCTATCCCACCCCTCTAGGTGGTCACAAAGCACCGAGCTGATCTCCCTGTGCTATGCGACTTCTTGCCACTAGCTATCTGTTTTAAGTTTGGTAGTATATATAAGTCCATGCCACTCTCTCATACCCTTCCCCCTCCCCGTGTCCTCAAGTCCATTCTCTACATCTGCGTCTTTATTCCTGTCCTGCCCCTAGGTTCTTCAGAACCTTTTTTTTTTAGATTCCATATATATGTGTTAGCATATGGTATTTGTTTTTCTCTTTCTGACTTACTTCACTCTGTATGACAGACTCTAGGTCCATCCACCTCACTACAAATAACTCAATTTCGTTTCTTTTTATGGCTGAGTAATATTCCATTGTATATATGTGCCACATCTTCTTTATCCATTCATCTGTCGATGGACACTTAGGTTGCTTCCATGTCCTGGCTATTGTAAATAGAGCTGCAATGAACATTTTGGTACATGACTCTTTTTGAATTATGGTTTTCTCAGGGTATATGCCCAGTAGTGGGATTGCTGGGTCATATGGTAGTTCTATTTTTAGTTTTTTTTTTTTTTTTTGCAGTACGCGGGCCTCTCACTGTTGTGGCCTCTCCCGTTGCAGAGCACAGGCTCCGGGCGCGCAGGCTCAGCGGCCATGGCTCACGGGCCCCGCCGCTCCGCGGCATGTGGGATCTTCCCGGACAGGGGCACGAACCTGTGTCCCCTGCATTGGCAGGCGGACTCCCAACCACTGTGCCACCAGGGAAGCCCTATTTTTAATTTTTTAAGGAACCTCCATACTGTTCTCCGTAGTGGCTGTATCAATTTACATTCCCACCAACAGTGCAAGAGGGTTCCCTTTTCTCCACACCCTCTCCAGCATTTATTGTTTGTAGATTTTTTGATGATGACCATTCTGACTGGTGTGAGGTGATACCTCACTGTAGTTTTGATTTGCATTTCTCTAATGATTAGTGATGTTGAGCATCCTTTCATGTGTTTGTTGCATGCCTTTATATATTATGGAAGGGTACTCTCTTAGATTACAATGCTGAAATAAATGACACAGCACTGTGAGGTAAATAGCAATTCTTTTAGCAGATTGATTCTGTTTGTGACATTTAAGTCTCTAAACCATGACTGATTGTGCTGGGGAAGAGGGTGTGGCAGATTATATTTTTCAAAGATGGCCTACCATACACGCTCTTCTGCAATGTGACCTTACTACCGCCTCGGTGAGAGGTGGAGTCTATTTCTTTACCTTTTAAATCTGAGTAGGCCCTGTGAATGCCTAGACCTTTAGAATATGGCAGAAGTGACATTGCTAATTCTAGGCAAAGTCATTAGTTGGCCTGGCCAATTCTTCTTCCTACATCTTGGAAGCCAGCCTCCAGGTTAGAAGTATAACCACACTGAGACCACCATACTGTGAGAAGTCCAAGCCACAAAGAAGGTGAGATCCTGTGTGAAGAGAGACAGAGGGGTGGGGGAAGAGAAAGAACAAAGCACCAAGCATGTGTATGAAGGAGTCACCTTAGAAGTTGCTCTAGCCCCAGTCACCCCAACTAATGCCACATGGATTCACAAAGGGCCCAGCTGAGCCCTTTCTGAATTTCTGACTCATAAAATCATTAACAAAATAAAATGATTTTTTTCAATCCATGAAGTTTGGAGATAGCTTGTCACGTAGCAATAGATAACTGAAGCAAAGGGTTTTGCTAATAACCTGATTAATTAAATGCTCAGGGATGCTGAGCTGAACTAAGATCCAGAGACTGTCCAACTTATCTTCTCCTGAGAACTTTTGGCATATATTGGCAATACTGATCTTTCTTTATTCATCTAATTTTGTGCTTGCTACCCAGTTTTCCAAAAATAAACAATTAATTTCCTTAAGGATCAAAAAAACCCCTGGTTAATTAATCAAATATGCTGGAAAGTATAGGAGGTTAGGTGCATGATTGAGACGAAGCAGCCACATGCCTGCCTTTACATTCCGGCTGTGCCACTTACAAGCTCTGCGATGCTGAGCAACCCACACCTCCGTTCTCTCATCTGTAAAATGAAGATAATAATAATAACTACCTCACAGCGTTGTCAGGAGGATTTAATTAATTCAAACTTACAATAGTGCCTGGAACTTTAGGAAGTATTACACAGATTTTAGCTGCTGTTACTCGGATATGTAGCTGGGCCTCTACAATGTTGACCAGTGCAGTGCCCTTCTGTTCGGCATTGTAGGAGTGAGTTTTTAGATTCAGACAGAGCTGAGACTAAATCCTAGATCAGCCATCCCTGTGTAATTCTGGAACCCTGTCTGGGCCTCAGTATTCCCATCTGTAGTATAGGGACGGTAGTATTTCCTTCTCAAGGTTGTTGGGAAGATTAGCTGCACTAAGCAGGTAAAGTGTTGGGTTCAGAGCCTGGCACGCATGTTGATTTCCTTGGCACTCCAACCTCTCTATTTGTTTCCACACAGGATGAAACTCTCTCAGCACAAGAGAAGAAATGGCTGACTGGTTTTCAATTCTTCGGCCATGTTAAGCATGGAGTGTATGTACTCAGGCTCCAGGATGGAGTCCTGGTTCAGCCGTTTTCAAGAAACACCTGGAAGCGTACCTATTTCCAAAAGTAACCTGCTGATATCTGGTTTTCTTTTCTTTTAACAGGATGCTGTTCTTGTCATACAAAACTGTACCGTTTGGGTAGCAGTAACTGGCTGAGGATAAGCAGCATCAATTACCTATTACAACTCCAAGCTATCAATCAAAACACATGTTATTTCCTATGCCCCGGGCAACCAAAGGAATCAAACTAACAAAAACCCAGAGGAGCAAATAAACATGAATGCTGAGCTACAAAGTTCCCAGGAACACAGTGCACAACAGGAGCCCTTAGTCCCATCCGCTCACTCTGGCTGGTACCAGATGCAGGTGGAAACATAGGAGTGGTGGTGGAAAAAGAATGGGGCAAAAAAATCCCACGACTGGAGCTGACACAAACACGAGAGAATATAAACACTCACTCTGCCTCATCACAATCAAGTCAGGAAGGCTTGGCCCATGATTTCTGGTGACTTGCCCCCGGGACAAAAGCAGTAAGAAAACTTAGAGTGATGTCTGCTCATGAGAAAATAATGGCAAAGTCAGAAAACATAGAGAAGTGGATCAGAATGAATCACCTTGTAAGTGAGCAGAGTCAGAGACCAGGAAGGACAAAATTCCCCATACCTGTTTTGTATCAGCGTGGGAAACCAGCTCATTTTAACCTGTCATTGTACATAAGTCACTCTTCAAGCTTGGTGGAGGCAGAAATTCTTCCTCTAATACTTTATATTTACCTGAAAATGGGTTGCCATAAAACTATAATGGTGGTATAAAACCTATAAGGATTGACCCCCAAGAGAAGATCATTATGAGAGGAAAGGGTGAAAAATATTCCTAAAAGACATATAAGCATGATTAAATTCTTGGTATAATGGGGAAAATGTAAAATCATAGTGTAGAGAGTTCTAAATTCCAGATTCCTCAATCAGAAGTGATCTAGTGAACTCTACCCTACATCGAGATCCCAGTAAATCATATAATAAAGTGCTATTTATTGAGTACCACCTGTGTGCTAGGCTCAGTACTCCTCTTTTCAAATGCATGACTTTATTTAATCCTTACAATAACCCTCTGGTGTAGGAACTATTTCTAACTCTCATAATATAGGTAAATACATTGAGACAGAGAAATTAACTTACTTGCCCAAAGTCATACCACTACTAAGTGGCTAAGTCAGGATTTGAATTTAAAATTCCTTGATTCCAGAGTCAATACTCTCAAGGTCTCTGCTATATTACCTCTAGACAATACCTTCTTTTTCTAAAACTTTTATTTTATGTATTTAAAAAATTTGGGGGGGTTGTGTGGGATTAGTTCGCTGACTGGGGATCGAACTCGTGCCCCCTGAAGTGGGGGCTTGGAGTCTTAACCACTGGACCACCAGGGAAGTCCTAGATAATAACTTCTAGATAATACTTATGTTTTCATGAAGACTTCTCCAACTTGATTACCGAGATCATTCCATGTCATCAGATCACTTTTCCTTTTTACATTCTGTAACTATAGAGTGAATAAAACAAAAAGTAAATATAATTTCCATGTATTATAACAGGAAAAGATAAGGCAAACGCTTTAGGAAATATTCAAGCATATTTTGTACTGTTGAAACACCTCCTCATCGAGGAAATACACAACAAATATTGTCCATTGACTGACAAACCACCAACCCGCCTTGGAAGAAATGTTTTTCCCAGGCTTCTAAACAAAGTGAGTTAAGAGCCCGTGTCAGACAGCCTCTAAGAGGCCCCCTAGTGGTCCCTGCCTCCTGGTATTCATGTCCTTGTGTAATCCCTTCCCCTTGATTATGGGCTGGACCTGGGGGCTTGATTCTAAATAGTAGGGTATGGCAGAAGTCATGAGATGTCCCTTGTGAGATTAGGTCACAAAATCCCTCTCTCTCTTTCTCTCAGAGAGTCCTCACTCTGGGGGAAGCAAACTGTCATGTTGTAAACTGCCCTATGGATATTTCCACGTGGCAAAACATTGAAGGTGACTCTGGCTGACAGCCAGCAAGAACCTGAGGCCCTCCAGTAGTCCCCCAAACAGAATCCTGTCGAGAACTATGTGAGTGAACTTGGAGGCTGATCCTCCTAGAGGTGAGACACCTTGATTGCAGGACCCAGTTCAGCTGCTCCCAGATTCCTGATCCACAGAAACTGGAGGATAATAAATGTTTGTCATTTGTAGCCACTAAGTTTTGGGGTAATTTGTTATGCAGCCATAGGTAACGAATACAGCACCCCTCTGTTCTCGTGATATAAGGGTGGTAGTGCTGGAGATGTTTCCATTTAAGTAAGTCAGTTAGGAAAAAAAACGGAGAAAATCTTGTTGCCTTAGCAACAGGTTGCTGTTTTCCTCTGGCCAGTGTAAACACTGGATAATAATCCCAGTAGTTCTTAGCCCACAAATTTCCTCCATTAAAAGAGGAATTAAATGTTGAGGGAGTCATAGCTGGTAGGCCTCTCACATGGCCTTTGATCCAGGAATCATACCGCAGTGACCCCTTCCACGTTCCGGTACATACTTCAGGGCTGAGCAGAAGGGACAGTAGGGGGAGTTATTACTTAGTCTTTGGCCAGAAGGATGGTGGTAAAGGCAAGTCAGTCAGATCTCCCACTTCCAGCCAAATAAAGAGAATACTGCTTTCAGAAGGAGAAATGGGAGTGGGGGAACAAGCTGAATCCTTTACATCTGTTAAATGCTCCACTCTTTTCCAGCCACTGACGTAATGCTGTCTCGTTGGCACCTCACAGTGACCTAATTGGATAAACAGGAAAGGCACTAGTTTACATTTGATGTGGTCAAAGTGTATGTCTGTGATTTTTGCCTTGCGTTCAAAAAATAAGAATAACTATCAGAGAAGTGACTGTTCCAATACACAAATTTGGGGGCGACAGAAGCAGGGTGAGAACCGAGTGTTCATTTCCCAGTAGCTGAGCCTCTCCTTTCCAGCACCCCTCTCTACTGGGCAGACATCCCCCCAGCAAACACTTCTGTTCGGCTCTGGGAATACAGCAGTGCCACTTCGGGGGCAGTGCCTCTGAGCCACCACCGGCACCACGAAGCTCATATGTCTTTCCCAGGAGTTTCTATCCTTACATCCCAGAGGCTACCTTCACATTTTAAAAACTGAGGTCATTCTTGAAACTTGATGTGCACAGAGTTTGCTAGGAACAGAGTTAATGTTCAGAATCACAGGCCTCACATCCCAGAGATTCTGATTCATTAGAACTGGAATGGGGCCCAAGAGTGCATTTTTTTCCAAGCACTTCCATGTGATTGATTCCGATGGAGGTGGTACACAGCCATCTTTGATAAACGTTGCCTGACAAACTTCTCCTTATCACTACTGTGCTGTAACAAAGAGCTAAAAGACACACACGAGCACACATACGAATACACATACAGAAGAGTATCTTGCTTTATGCAGTAAATTGTTTCTAAAAAGGTTGTACGTGTATCACATTTTATACAACAGTTCACATGCGAAATACTTGACATTCACATGGTATTTCCCTTCAGGAAAAGGACTGCACCTTCAAGGTTATTTAATCCTTAGCACCTAGCACAATGCCTGGCACTCAGAATTGGTTGGATTAGTGTTTAGGTTTTGTTGTTGCTGTTGTTTTTTGGCCACACCCCGCACAGCATGTAGGATCTTAATTCCCCGACCAAGGATCGAACCCTAGCCCCTGTGCTGGAAGTGCGGAGTCCCAACCACTGGACTGCCAGGGAAATCCTGAATTAGTATTTGTTGAATGAACAACTATCCAGTTTGTTCAAAGCGAGGGTAGGTCTGAGGATACCTGGATGATAAGTCAGAGACTCATTCAGCATACAGCAGTATAAATTCACATTGTCCACTCCTATCTCCATTTAATAATGGTAATGTACTGCTCTTATTTTATGATTCAGAAGGGTGAAAACAAAATATAAGAGGGACACTGAAACAGCTCTGTGAATGGAAGCCTTCTCAGTGTCTTCTTTTCCTCTCTAACCTCAAAAGTTATAACCTAGGGTTTCCCTGGTGGCGCAGTGGTTGAGAGTCCGCCTGCCGATGCAGGGGACACGGGTTCGTGCCCCGGTCCGGGAAGACCCCACATGCCGCGGAGCGGCTGGGCCCATGAGCCACGGCCACTGAGCCTGTGCATCCGGAGCCTGTGCTCTACAACGGGAGAGGCCACAAGAGTGAGAGGCCCGCGCACCGCAAAAAAAAAAAAAAAAGTTATAACCTAAGCCTTGCCAGGAGACTTTATGATCTATTACATCTGTAACTCCAGGAGAAAGACAAAGGATGTGATAAATGGGACCAATGTAAGGCCTCAAATTCCTCTTTCCCAAATAACAGAGAAGACAAGCTTTGTTCTTGAATCAACAAATTACAAGATATTAGAAAGCAGGGAAAATTAGAATCTCCTAAATAGGTGTGGAACAGTGTTACAAATACTAGAACAGAAGCTGATGAGGGTTTTGCTGGCCGAGTTTAGGAGACCAAAATACAGCAAAGAACTGCCTTTGGTAGGCCTGTGGAGCAGGCATTTTTTTCTGAGCTGCTAAATGGAGGTTTTTCAGCTGATTTGTTTATATGACAGCTTGCCTGTTAACAGAAAAGCATTGATTCCTCTGGCTTAGCAATGAGGCTCCTGAAACATTTCATCCCTGAACTCATAAATTGGTAATAAAAAAATTTAAGCTTTCCCAAGGAGTTTGCTTGGCCTCAAATGTTTGATTGGACAAGGCACAGATATTTTTCCTGATTCCGCAGTTAAAAGCCAGACTTGCCACTTTTCTCTGGTTTGACTTACTGGATAAGCCTTTTGAAAAATGGAACTTGTACTCTGTGTGTTTTATTTTAACCTCAGTGATGATCTATATCTCAGCCATAAATTTTTAAATAGCTGTGTTATATATGCTGAATAAATGATGAGCCCAACTGTGCTTTGAGCTACCCTCATAGAGCATCAGGAAGGGTCAAGATTGAGGGACAGAAAAATTTAATGTATGTCATGTCCTGACAAGTGATGGATTATTGATTGATGCCAAACTAGGCTCAAAAAAACTAAAACCATCATATATGCTGCAATCATTAGTGACATACTCCCCACACGCCAAGAAGGATCTTGTGAAGATGTGTGTTAGTAAACTTTATCATCAACACTTAACAAAGGTGATCAGATGTAAGCACAGATAATAACAGCCGCTCACATTGTGTACTGTTTCCGAAGCCCTCGCACATACAGTATCTCAATTCATCATCATAATAGCCCTTTCATGTAAGAGTTATGATCATTGTTTTTTCTTTAATTTTCAACAGCTTTATTGAGGCATAATTGACATACAATAGTCCGCACACACCTGTGAAGCCATTACCACAATCAAGAAGGTGAACACATATATCACCTCCAGAAGTTTTCTTGTGCCGCTCTATAATCTCTCTGCCACTCCTCCCACCCCTCTCCCAAGCAACCATTAATCTGCTTTCTGTCATGATAGATTAGTTTGCATTTTCTAAAATTGTATGTAAACAGAATTTATACTACATACTCTTTTGTTTTTTCACTCAGCATAATTATTTTGAGTTTCATCCACGTTGCTGCATGTATCAAAGTTCATTCCATTTAATTGTTTTGTTTTTTTTAATTGTTGAGTAGCGTTCCATCATATGGATATATGACAATATTGATACATCAGCCTGTTGAGGACACTTGAGTCATTTCCACTTTGAGGCTGTTACAGATAAAGTTGCTATGAACATTCACGCACATGTCTTTGTATGAACGCATGCTTTCTTTTTTCTCTTGGGTGAGTGCTTACATGTGAAATACTTGCAGGAACCCAGACATGGCTTAGCTGAATGTCTCTGCTTCAGTGATTCTCACAAGGCCGTGATCAAGGTATTAGCTGTGTCTGTTGTTTTATCTGAAGTCTGAGTTCAGGGAAGATCTGTTTCCAGACTCACTCATGTGTTTGTTCGTAGGTTCATTTCCTCACAGGCTGTTTGATTGTGGGTGTAAGTTCCTCTCTGGCTACTGACAGGGGGACTCCATCAGTTCTGTGCCACATGGGGTTCTCCATAGGGCAGCTCAACTTCCCTCAGAGCAAGCCAGCAAGAGAGCAGGAGAGGGCAAGCAAGATGGAAGTCACAATCATTTATAAGCTAATCTCAGAAGTGTCATCCTATCACTTTTGCAGAATTCCATTTGTAAAAAGTGAGTCACCACTAGGTCTGGCCCACACTCAGGGGAAGGGCTTATATAGGAGACAAGAATCATTGGAAGCCATCTTAGAGTCAGCTGTCAGCCTACCACAATGCCCTTTATCAAGAAACCCAGTGCCAACACCTTGATCTTGGACTTCACAGCCTCCAGAACTGTGAGAAATAAATTTTTTTAAATTAATTTATTTATGGCCATGCTGCGCAGCTTGTGGGATCTTAGTTCCCCAACCAGGGATTGAACCTGTTCCTTAGGCAGTGAAAATGCAGAGTCCTAACCACTTGACCCCAGGGAATTCCCAGTCCCCTTCTATTCTTAGTTTGGTGAGAGTTTTTATCAGAAATGTGTGTTAGATTATGTCAAATGAATCTTAATTCTGTTGAAATGATCATGTGTTGGTTTTCTTTTTAGTTTGTTAATATGGTGATGTTTTAAAGTTTGTTTACACTGATTGATTTTCAAATGTTAAATCAAAAAGGAAACCCTAGGATAAACATCACTCGGTGGTAATGTATTAGTCTTTTTATACATTGCTTGATTCTACTTGATAAAATTTTGTTTATAGTTTTTGCACCTACATTAATACAGTATGAGGGATATTGGTCTGTACTTGTTTTTCTTCTAATGTATTTGCCTGGCTTTGGCGAGAGGGTGGTAGTGTTGGCCTCATAGAACCAGTTAAGAAGTAGTCCCTCCCCTTAAATTTTTGGAAAAAGTTTGTATAAAATTGATATTATTTCTTCCTTATATATTTGGTAGAACTTATCAGTGAAGCTATTTGGACCTAGAGCTTTCTTTGTGGGAAGGTCTTTAACTAGAAATTCAGTTTTCTTAATGGAGATAGGCCCATTTCGGTTAACTATATCTTCTTGAGTAAGCTTGGTAGTTCATACCCTTCGAGAATTTTTTCATTTCATCTAGGTTGTCAAATTGATTAGCATAACGTTGTTCATAGTATTCTCTTCTTACCCTTTTAATATATATAGGATCTGTAATGTCACCTCTCCCATTTCTAATATTGGCAAATTCTGTCGTCTTTTTCCTGAGCAGTTTGGCTAGAGGTTTACCAATTTTACTTTTTTCTTCAAAGAAATAATTGTTGGTTTCATTGATTTACTTTTCTGGTTTTCGTTTTCTATTTCATTGATTTTAGCTTTGATCATTATTAACTCCTTCTGCTGACATTGTTCTCCTTTTTCTAGTTTCTTAAGGTGGAGGCTTAGGTCATTGATTGATACTGTCTTTTCTAATATAAGCATCTAGCGCTACAAATTTATTTCTAAGTATTGCTTTGGCAGCAGCCTATGAATTCTAATATGTTGAGTTTTCATTCTAATTTAGTACAAAATACTTCATAATTTCTCTTTTGATTTCTTTTTTTTGATTCATAGGTTATTTAAAAGTTTGTTATGTTATTTAGTTTCAAAATATTTGGGAATGTCACAAATATTTCTGTTATTGATGTTTAATTCCATCGCCATTAGAGAACCTAATTTGTATGACTTACATACTTTTAAATTTATTGACACTGTGTAATGGCCCAGAATATGGTCTCTCTTGGTAAATGTTCCTTGTGTACTTGAAAGATGTTTTGATGCTCCTATTGAGTGGATTGTTCTATAAATGTCAATTAAGTAAAGTTGCTTGATGGTATTGTTCTATTAATTATTAAGAAAGAAGTACTTTTAAAATCTCCGATTATAATTGTGTATTTTTCTATTTCTCCTTATAACTCTATCAGGTTTTGCTTCATGTATCTTAAAGCTGTTTTATTAGGTTAGTAAATGTTTAGGGTTGTTATGTCCTCCTGATGAATTAACTTTGTTTTCATCGTGAAATGACCTTCTCTATCCCTGGTAATATTCCTTGCTCTAAAATCTACTTTGTTATTAATATAGTCACTAAAGCTTTCTTTTGACCAGTGTTAGTATGATTAGTTTTCATTGTCCTTTTACTTTTAACCTATTTGTGTTATAATACTTAAATTTTATTTCTGTCGGCAGCATATAAGTGGAACTTGTTTTCTTTTTCAATCTGACAAGCTGCCTTTTAATTGGATCTTTAGACCATTTACATTTACTGTGATTATTGTCAATTTTTTGGCTTATATCTACTATCTTGCTATTTGTTTTCTATTTATTTGTCCCACCTGATCTTTGTTTCCATTTTTCCTTTTTCTGCTTTCTCTGTATTGTTTTTAAATTTTACTTTATATCCTCTGTTGACTTATTAGCTATAATTTTGTTTTGTTGTATTAGTAGTTGCTTTATAGTTTATACCATGCTTTTTTCATTTATCACAGTTTACCTTCACGTGACACTATATCTCTTCACATACAGTATAAGAATCTTACAATAGCACAGTTTCAACACTTTCAATTTGATTAATTAATTGATTGAATGATTATTTTCCTCATTATGGGTCTTATTTTTCTGCTTCTTTGCATGCCTTGCAATCTTTGATTTGATGCCAGTCACTGTGAATTTTACCTTGTTGAGTTCTGTATATTTTTGTATTCCTGTAAGTATTCTTCAGCTTTGTTCAGGTATGCTTTTACATTATTTGAAAAGAGTCAAACCTTTTCAGGTAGTGCTTTTATGATTTGTTAGGCAGGTCTGGAGCAGTGTTCAGTTGAGAACTAATTATTCACTACTTCTGAGGCAAGAACTTCCTGAGTAGTCTACCTAACACCCCATAAATTGTGACTTTTGTCAGCCTGGATGGTGATAACACATTATCCTGGCTGAATGTGAGTATCAGGCACTGTTCTTCCTGATTCTATCTGATGTTTTTTTCCCCAGCTTCAGATGGTTTTTTTCACACACATGCTTTGATCAATACTCTACTAAGTACTTGAGTGTCACCTTCTGCAGATTTTGTAGTCCTCTCTCTGCACCTCTCTTCTCTCTGGTACTCTGCCCACCTATCTCTAGTTGCCTTGGTCCCCCCATACTCTCAGCTCTGCCTCTTCAACTCAGGAAGATCACCAGTCTCTGCCTGGGTTCTGCTTCCTGCACCACAGCCTGGTGAGTTGGGGGTAATCATAGGTTTCACCTCATTTCTTTCCCTCTCTCAGGGATCATTATCCTTTACTGTCTGATTTCCAGTGACTTGAACAGTGTTATTTCGTATATTTTGTCTGGTTTCTCTGATTGTTTCAGGCAGGAATATAAATCTGGTCTATCTTGCTCTATCCCGGTTAGAAGTGGAAATCTGTTTGTTCCATTTTAAGATGAAGAAATGATGTCAAGACTGAGAACTCCGAGATGACTTAGTGCTATAGTAAGTGGTAGAGCTGGAATTCATGTGCAGTTCTTTTGACTCCTTCTTCAAAAACATCATCTTAGAAGTATCCATATGGCTAGAAAAACTGCAGGGTCTTTCTCCCCCAGCCTACAGTTTTTTGTTTTTTTTTTTAATGATTGTTCACTTTATGTTTAACCCTTAGGTTGTTTGCTCGTTTGTTTGTTTTTAGGAATAAAGGTGAGCAGCTATTTGGGGCTGTTAATCTACTGTCCATCTTTCTTTTCAGAGAAAATAATGGCCTTAAGAGCTCCATTCCTTAATGCCTGGGGTTGGTTGTGAATCATTAGAGAACCTTTCTGTGTTTGGACCTTGGGTAAATGTTCAGTTTCTGGTCTTATCTCTTAGGTGCACTTAGAGATTATACCCTTGCCCAGTTCAGATCCTTTGTTTATTTCTTCCTCTGGTAGAGTACTCGTCTGTCATTCTTCCCCACAAAATCCCACCCATCATTTCAATCCCATCTGAAGCTCTATTTCTACTGTGAAGTCTTCCCACCTCTTAGCTGCCACTTCTATAAAATCACACCAGGTTCATCTGGACAAGATGATCTTGGGGGTTCCTTCCAGCTCTGAAACAAGTTTTGTGGAGGCTAAGATTACTTTCCCCCTTCCCTAAATTACACAATTTGGCATTAATTGACCCTGAATTACATTCTAAAATTGTATCATATATCTCTCCACTCTGTCTGGCAAACTGTGAATCATCAATAAGTTCTAAATAAATCTTGTTGAAAGACTGGATGATGGCATTTTTTTCCCTACTCATTCAATGTGTGTATTTTTTTCTTTGTAACCAGAAAATAAGTTTCCTGAGGGTAGATTTAATGTCTTTTGCTTATTTTATATTACATAGAAGACCTACACTATGCTGGAGGTATTGTTGTGTGTCTGCAAGCACTCTGATTCCAAGAGGCCATCAGCAACCTGATTTTCCAGAATCACGGTACCAAGCTCAGCCGATAATATATAGTCCCAAAGTAAATATATGTTGAATGTACAATGAGGTGGCTCTGGAACAGAGAGTTTAGCAAGACATTCGTGCTTACACAGAGAAACAAAGATGCAGATAGTGCAGACGCACTCAAATTTTATTGTTTGTTTGATACATCTGCTGCTTTGAGGCTTGTACTTAATGTGAGTCTGTTGAATGATTTACAGGTATACTCGTGCACTGAGATGAAGGGCTTTGTTATAAATCTTCCTCCTTTTGCTGTAGGATACTGTGCATTTTTCAATGCTGTAAACATAAATAGCAAAGTGTTTTGTCTGTGACAAGGACAAATGTCAGTTGCCAAAGCTCTTAAAGATGCAGAGTTTTGGATTTGAGTTCTCATTATTACAGTGTCCTGATTCAAGAGGTAAGCATAAAAAATGCCTTATTCTTATAAATTTTATTTCATAAACCTTTGTAATAAGAAAAATATAATAAAAGTTATTATACAAAAATAATACGTGTAGAAAATAGTGCTACGCAAAACTAAGAAAATAAAATCCATCCCTATCTCCAACGTAGATAACCATGGATAACATTTTAGAGCATATTCTCCCAGTCTTTTTATATACATATTTCATTCAAAAATGTAATTATACTGAACATATTATTTTGTTACATGCTTTTTCATTTACTGACATGGAAACTATTCAGCATATATTCATAAAAATTCTCCAGATCATCATTTCTCACTGCTGCTTAGAATTTTAATGTATGGATCTACTGTAATTTACTTATCCAAACCCCTAATTTGGGTCTTTTTGGTTGTTTTCAATATTTTTGCTGTCATGAAATTGGAGGAATGTGTCCCTGCAGCTAAAGCTTTATGCACATCCCTGATTAATTCCTTAAAATAAATCTCTAAAAGTGGAATCTTGGGTCAAGAAGTATGCAAAATTCTAAGGCTTTTGACACCAAAACTACCCTCATTCCAATTTAATCTCCCAGCAATGCATGAAGCACCTTTTCAATGTGATTTCATTTCTACTTTTAACCTTTATGCAGGAAAAGTCTAAAGCATTCATATTTAGTAGTTGGGGAAATCAGTGTCCAGAAGAATCAAGGGTACACAGCATCAAACCCAGAACTATAACCCCACTTTCTACATTCCTACTCTTAGAACAGTGCTCATTGCATCTCCCAAATAGTGTTTGGAAAACTGAGTTTGGGAGATTCTCTGAGCAAAATTACGGTTTATTAGTTAAATACGTATTGAAAACAAAGTTAAATAGTCTGCAAAGCCTTTGGCGGTAACAGGATGAGTCATGCCTGTAAGCTGGTCTCTGCAATTTAAGTTATTTCCCGCCAGGAGGCAGCAGAAAGTCACTTTTGTTCTTGTTCCAAGGATGAAGTGTGGTTTTCCTGAGATAGTCTCCTTTCCACCTTGCCATTTGTTGCATAATCACAAGTTACAAAACTTGCCTTGTACCCATCCTGACATTTATAAAATTAGGATTTCCAGTTTGGTTCAAATAGAGATAGAAAAATAAGTTTTATATATTTCCTCATGAAATCTTAGTTCTACTTAAAACATTTTTTTTTACTTTATACGGGACTATCTCACTGTATGCTTTGAGCTAGACTTGAGAAAGTTGATTTATTTTTAAAAACAAAACAAGATTCTTAACATGTTGTTCTTGATCTAGTTAGTTTTTTAAAAAATTATTTATTTTATTTATTTATTTTTGGCTGCGTTGGGTCTTCGTTGCTGCATGTGGGCTTTCTCTAGATGTGGTGAGCGGGGGTTACTCTTTGTTGTGGTGTGCGGGCTTCTCATTGCGGTGGCTTCTCTTGTTGCAGAGCATGGGCTCTAGGCACACAGGCTTCAGTAGTTGTGGCACGTGGGCTCAGTAGTTGTGGCTTGCGGGCTCTAGAGCACAGGCTCAGTAGTTGGGTGCACGGGCTTAGTTGCTCCGCAGCATGTGGGATCTTCCTGGACCAGGGCTCGAATCCATGTCCCCTGCATGGGCAGGTGGATTCTTAACCACTGCACCACCAGGGAAGCCCCTATCTAGTTAGTTTCATGATAATTTTCCTGGATGCCATGGTGACTGCGAAAAATAAATAAATAAATAAAAAGACACAGCATGATGCAATTCCTCAATAACAAAGAGTACCTTAATTCCTTCCAACCTGGGAGATGTATCCTTAACCTGATATATGCTTTTCAATTATTAAGCCTCCTATTCCAAGGTAGATTGATTGCAAAAATGGCACAGTTGACCATGCCCCTCTGAATCCATGCCCTTTCCAACATGACTTTGAAACTTCTTCCATCAAGAAGTTGAGTTTATATCCCCTGTGATTCGCTTTGCCGAGAGAATGCAGTAGAATTGATGGTGTTGCAGTTCCAAGCCTAGTAGGCCTCACAGGGCCTTGCACACTTTTGATTGCTCTCTTGGACCCCAGAGATCTGTGAATAAGGCTGGACCAGCCTGCTGGAGGATGAGAGACTGTATGGAGGAGAGCCATCTCAAACAAGGCCATCAGAGACCTTCCACTGCCCAAGAGATAATCCAGCTAACTACTGACACATGAGTGCTTCCAGACAAGATCATCTTAGGCTAGCCCAGACCATAAGAACCACCCAGCTGATCCACAGACCCATGAGCTATAGTTTTATTTTTTTGAGGGAGGGAGGGAGGAGTTATTATGCAGCATTATTTATGGTAACTGACACTTTGGGACTAAAACAATTGAGCTAACAATGATTATGTACCATTCCTCCACCTGGGATTCAGGATAGAATAAGCCTGTAAGAACAACGACTGTTTCTGATTTGGCAGGTTTTGTGAACATAGATCAATGAAGTGGTTTGACTGTATTTATATCAATAGACACTTAGGAATAGCTTAAAAATAATTCACTGGCCTGGTGTCCAGCCATTCCTAATCATGTTATGACCGCCTTAAACCATTCCTTGTTCCCCAAACACCACAAAGGCTATAACACTGGCATAGCTTAAACCTGTTCATTGTTCCCTCCTTCTCTCTTTATCAAAATATTCTGGGTAATCTAAGAGCCAGCTGAAGTTGTTAAAGTTCTTCTCCTCTGTGAAACATATGTGATCACAGGTCTCCAACCTCCAGTATAATAATTTCTCTTTCTTCTCTGTTTAATACCTATTTTGTAGTGCTTATTTCAGTTTGACTTCAAGTCAAAGATCTAAAATTCTGCAAGTATTATATAATCTGGGAGACTAAGAAAGAGTAAAGCAAGTTTTCAGATAGTGTCTTAGATATTTTCTTACAGAATATTGTCATGAATTTCTCCCCTGGGGAAAAAAGAGGCAAAAGTCATTTTAGCCATGTTTAGAGTTCAGAGAGTGAGTATATTTTGGCTTAAAATATACCACTGAATCAGAATTAACTTAGCACTGGCCACAATGACATAACCAAAGAATTGTTCTTGTTTCTACTATTAAACTCTGTCTCCTTGAGAAAAATGGAGCAGACTTCTACCATTAAACTACTGGCACTGAGAGAGAGAAACAAGAAAGACCTGGCTCAGTTCAGGTGGAGAGGAGTGATTTGTGGAGAATCTCATCAATGTTTTGAATGCTACAGCTGGAATTCCATCCATATTGCTAATGGACCTAAACTCAAGCCTCTGATTCCCCTATATTCAAGGCCAGCACAACTAAGCCTTGATCCCACATAAAGACTTGAAATGTCTCCATGACTGTGACCCACTTCTATCCTGAGAGGAAAAGGTCACAGTCTATAAACATTTTTTATTGGTTATATTTTACCATATGACCAAGAGGGAAGAGTTAGGGGATGGATATCTGATGCTTATTTGTTTAAAACACATGTCTAAATAGGTCTCTTTTCTTTTGTTAAAGAACTTTTTATAATAATGCTCCATTTAATTGAAACATGGACTTCCCTGGTGGCACAGTGGTTAAGAATCCGCCTGCCAATGCAGGGGACACGGGTTCGATCCCTGGTCGGGGAAGAGCCCACATGCTGTGGATCAACTAAGCCTGTGTGCCACAACTTCTGAGCCCACGCGCCACAACTACTAAAGCCCATGCACTCTAGGGCCTGCATGCTGCAACTACTACTGAGCCTGCGTGCTGCAACTACTGACGCCCCCGCGCCTAGAGCCCTTGCTCTGCAACAAGAGAAGCCACCGCAATGAGAAGCCTGTGCACTGCAACGAAGAGTAGCCCCAGCCGTGCGTGGCAACAAAGACCCAATGCAGACAAAATTTAATTAATTAAAAAAAAGAAACACGTTGGCGAGCTAAGGAGGAATGAAATACATTTATAAATCAATAAGCAAGGCTAGAAGCCTTTTTGCATGACAGAGTCAGGCAACAAGGTATTGAATTCCATTGGCTAGCATGGTATAGTCCCTAGTACAGACTTAAAAAATGTTTCTGTGTGCAAAACAAAGATGATACAATTGAGCCAACAAGAGTTTTAAATGATATCGAATAGAACATGAATAGCAAGAATAGGAAGAAAACTGATTTATATCACAAAGTCATTGTGGATCAATAATATACAATAACATGCACGTGAGAAGCAGTCAGTTACAGAAGACATTCAGTGATTCATGAGCATATTAAGTTCCTGAAAATAATAAGCCCACAACATCACATATTATACTTTTCTGGACCAATAGCTATGCAACTGAATAAGTGAAAGTGGAACTTTGTGTGTGTGTGTGTGTGTGTGAGTGTGTGAATTCTAGGTATTTTTTATTTTTTTAATTAATTAATTAATTTTTGGCTGCACTGGGTCTTCGATGCTGCATGTGGGCTTTCTCTAGTGGCGAGCTGGGGCTACTCTTCCTTTTGGTGCACGGGCTTCTCATTTCTGTGGCTTCTCTTGTTGCAGAGCACGGGCTCTAGGTGTGCAGGCTTCAGTAGTTGTTGCTCGTGGGCTCCAGAGTGCAGGCTCAGTAGTTGTGGCACACGGGCTTAGCTGCTCTGTGGCATGTGGGATCTTCCTGGACCAGGGATCAAACCCGTGTCCCCTGCATTGGCAGGCGGATTCTCAACCACTGCACCACCAGGGAAGTCCGAAAGTGGAACATTTTTTAAAGGTGCAATAATAAGGGTGACAAAGCTGTGCAAAGCTATTTGTCTACATAGCAACATAAGTATAAAAAAATTAAAAGGTTTAGCATGGAATAAATACAGAAATGTTCCCCATAACAAAGTTATTAGTAGACACATTGGTGGACCATGGTTAATTTTTGTCAACGAATGGGTTCTCTGCTTAAGCATCTCTTTTACAGGATAGAAAATTTTATATGCTTATTTACCTACTTCCACTGGGTCATAAAGGAAGCAGTGTGTTAACAGCAGTGTAAGTTACCCCCAAGCCCCATCCCACTCCAGGAATTCTAACTAGCTTGAGATGAGGACAAATAGAGGACCAAGAAAATCTCCAAGGAGAGAAACGACAGCCAACGAAACCTATTTTCTGACCGATCCACCAACGATGTTGTCTCTTTCAGCAACGAAATTTATTTTACAAAGGGTACATTCAAAACTCAAAATATTCCCTTACTGAAAGAGTCCTTACTCTGAACAAAGGTTTTCATCATACGTCTTATGTCGATTCCTTCAGAAAGCCTTTCATTATCTTTCTGTCTCTCTGTCTCTCCCTCTCTCTCTCTGTCTCTGTCTCTCTGTCTCTCTCTCTCTGTCTGTTTCTCTGTCTCTCTCTCTCTCTCTCTCTCTCTCTCTCTCACACACACACACACACACACACACACACACACACACACACACAGCAAACATGTCTCAACTCCTAAACCAAGAATGGAGATCATGAAGGTCAAAAATGAAACATGATTTTAAAAGAATCGATACATGTTTAACAATCACTTTGCTGTACACTTGAAACTAACACAACATTGTTAATCAACTTGCTCCAACAGGAAAAAAAAAAGTATTTGCCAGCTTATTCTAAAACCACACAAAATGGAGATTCTAAGCCATGGAAACCTATATCCAGGTCTTTATTTGGGTGTGTCTTTTTCTAGTTATGTTTGTATGTCCATGTGGGTTTACATGTGTGTTCCTTTCTCTTCTGTTACTGTATTTAAAGCTTCCCCCCAACCTGTCTATCCCTCTTCCTCTTTTAATGCTCTTTCTTATTCCTGTAACTTTGGACAACAGAGAATGAAAATAGGAAAGTGCATATATATTTTTTATTTGTTCTATTTATTGACTTTTTAATGTTTTCTTTCGATATAACTGAGAAGAGCCTAATGTTTTACATTTCTCTTTTTTAAAAAATAAAAACCCAATTAAAATTGCCTTTTTCATATTGATCATCAGTGGTTTCTAACTCCTTTGAGTCACTGATCCTAAAAAGAAACAAGCCTCACCTTCATTCTTTTTTTGTTTTTTAACGTTCTTTATTTTAAAGTCTATTTTATCTGATATGAGTATTGCTACTCCAGCTTTCTTTTGATTTCCATTTGCATGGAATATCTTTTTCCATCCCCTCACGTTCAGTCTGTACGTGTCCCTAAGTCTGAAGTCGGTCTATTGTAGACAGCATATAGATGGGTCTTGTTTTTATATCCATTCGGCGGGCCTGTGTCTTTCGGTTGGAGCATTTAATCCATTCACGTTTAAGGTAATTATCGATATGTATGTTCCTGTTACCATTTTCTTAATTGTTTTGGGCTTGTTTTTGTAGGTCCTTTTCTTCTCTTGTGTTTCCCACTTAGAGAAGTTCCTTTAGCATTTGTTGTAGAGCTGGTCTGGCGGTGCTGAATTCTCTTAGCTTTTGCTTGTCTGTAAAGCTTTTGATTTCGCCATTGAATCTGAATGAGATCCTTGCCAGGTAGAGTAACATTGGTTGTAGGTTCTTCCCTTTCATCACTTTAAATATGTCATGCCACTCCCTTCTGGCTTGTAGAGTTTCTGCTGAGAAATCAGTTGTTAACCTTATGGGAGTTCCCTTGTATGTTATTTGTCGTTTTTCCCTTGTTGCTTTTAATAGTTTTTCTTTGTCTTTAATTTTTGTCAATTCGATTACTACATGTCTTGGTGCGTTTCTCCTTGGGTTTATCCTGCCTGAGACTCTCTGCGCTTCCTGGATTTAGGTGGCTATTTCCTTTTCCATATTAGGGAAGTTTTCGACTATAATCTCTTCAAATATTTTCTCGGGTCCTTTCTCTCTCTCTTCTCCTTCTGGGACCCCTATAATGCGAATGTTGGTGTGTTTAATGTTGTCCCAGAGGTCTCTTAGGCTGTCTTCATTTCTTTTCATTCTTTTTTCTTTATTCTGTTCCACGGCAGTGAATTCCACCATTCTGTCTTCCAGCTCACTTATCCATTCTTCTGCCTCAGTTATTCTGCCATTGATTCCTTCTCGTGTATTTTTCATTTCAGTTATTGTATTGTTCATCTATGTTTGTTCTTTAATTCTTCTAGGTCTTTGTTACACATTTCTTGCATCTTCTTGATCTTTGCCTCCATTCTTTTTCCGAGGTCCTGGATCATCTTCACTATCATTATTCTGAATTCTTCTTCTGGAAGGTTGCCTATCTCCACTTCATTTAGTTGTTTTTCTGGGGTTTTATCTTGTTCCTTCATCTGGTACATAGCCCTCTGCCTTTTCATCTTGTCTATCTTTCTGTGAATGTGGTTTTTGTTCCACAGGCTGCAGGATTGTAGTTCTTCTTGCTTCTGCTCTCTTCCCTCTGGTGGATCAGAAACAAGCCTCACCTTCGTTTCTTAACTTATTTTTCTGAAGTCAGAGTTTACATTTTCAGAAAAAGAGTTGGGGAGGGCTTCCAGTTTTTTCTTGCACCCAGAATTTTGGTTATCACAACTTCTGGATTTCAATTCTTGACTTTTCTTTGTTAAAAATGAGAATTAATATCTCTATTTTTCTATAATTTTGTGCATGCATCATTGTATATGCCTGGCCTAAATTCCATTCTACCCTTGCCATACTTCACCTCACCCTTTGAAATGAAGGATTCTGCTTAGGAGAAATTCTTTTCTCTCCTTTTACATTCTCATCCAGCCCAAACCATTTTCTTGCTTTCGAACCTCTCATTCACTTCCTGATTTAAGCAGCAAACAGCATGTTCTAAAATTACAGCATCTTGGGGTTAGAAGGGATTAGTCAGTATATCTAATTTGACTTAGTGGCCCCACAGTTTTAGTGTCTTTGGCTTAAAGGATGTGACAAGAAATAAGGCTTATTAATTATTCAGCTCGACAAACATTTACAAAGCAAGGCACTGACGGACACTGGGGATTCAGAAATGAATAATACATGGTTCCTGTCTTCAGGAAGCTCATAATCTAGTGAGTGGGAAAATAAGTAAACAATTACCCAATATGTAAATAAAATAATTTCTATGACAGAGAGAGATTATGGGAGCATATACCCAGGCTGCAGGGTTTTCTTAAGGGGACGCCTGACCCAGGCCTTAAAGGACGAAGCCTCAGAAATCCTCAAACTCTAGAAAGACTGTCTGTGTGAAAGCATGATGTTCAGAATGCAGTTGCAGTTCCTATACTATAGGAATAACTGTAAAAATGTCACCTTTATACTCAAGATAGCACGGCATGGTGTCTGCGTAGTTTATTGGCAATAGCAGGCTTATTACTTTTAATGTTGTAATTTTCCCAGGGTCACCATTCTACTTTCCCTGTTATATGCGTTACATAAAACTGTACTTCTTCACCCCTATTGGAAAAAGCAAAAACGCCAGCAGAGGAAGCTGCTTTTGGATAATAGCATATCTATTGAGATATGAGAAATGAGATATGAGATATGAGAAAATGAAACCCTCACACACTCCTTTCACTGTTTTGCTCCCTCCTTCATGGCTGTCGTTCCCACGTCAGCTCCTTCTTTCCTTCTCCCCTTCTCCCCAGTGGTCCCCTCCTGTTGCCCTGGTGATCCTGGCAGGACCAGGAGGCCCTATCCAGTGCTCTTGTTAAAGTTGTTATAACTCAAAGTGCAGATGGATGATTTTCCAATTATCTTTTGCTAATGAACATTTTAGCTAAAGTACATCTACTCTCATTCAAGGCTGTAAGAAGTGCCTGGATATTTTCCAAGTTTGATAGACAGATGTTCAGTGTTGTAGGATACAGATATTCTTCCTTACAAGCATTGTACCAGCCCTTTAAAAAGTGGATTTAGGGACTCCCCTGGCAGTCCAGTGGTTAAGACCCCACACTTCCACTGCAGGGGGCACAGGTTCGATCCCTGGTCAGGAAACTAAGATCCTGCATGCTGTGTGGCTCAGCCAAAAATAAATAAACAAATAAATAAAAGTGAATTTATACAAGCATGGACATTAGTTTCAATAAACTTTTGTTTTCATATTCATTATAAAAAAAAAAAAGTGCCTGGGCTTCCCTGGTGGCGCAGTGGTTGAGAGTCCGCCTGCCGATGCAGGGGACGCGTGTTCATGCCCCGGTCCGGGAAGATCCTACATGCCGCGGAGCAGCTAGGCCCGTGAGCCATGGCCGCTGAGCCTGCGCGTCCGGAGCCTGTGCTCCGCAATGGGAGAGGCCACAACAGTGAGGGGCCCATGTACCTCAAAAAAAAAAAAAAAAAAAAGAAGTGCCTGGAAAGCTAGGCTACTTCTTGTGTCATTGGAGTCTGAGAGCAGGGACTTCCCAGATCAAACGTATTTTATACACAGAATGTTAAAGACCATGAACCCATTCCAGGGCTGCAAAAAAGAGAGAAGGATGCCATGGGGTAGGAAGATGAGTCTTAGGAACAGGAGGTGAGTGGAATAGTGACTGAAAAATAGAGCCCTACTGACAAAGCTGCCTTGTTTATTGCAGTCTGGTGATGAACAAAACATTGACCGAGGTGGGAGATCCGAAGTGGGCACTAGGGGCACTCGCCAACAGGAAGCGGGCATGCAAGCTCTCGGGCACACCTCAGATGCCCGTGCTGGCTGCAAAAGCCAACTTGCTCTCAACAGTGCCAGTTTTGCAGCCTCACACCCTCCTCATTGGCAGGGCCGTGTGTTGGCCCCCATTCAAGCATAATGAGAAGGTTTCTATAATTATCGCCCCAGCATTGGCATTTGCACACAGCTGCGTTATCACACACAGATCTTCCCAGTCCCTGAGGGTGAGTTCCAAAACAAGAGGGCTGCTGTGCTTGATGATGCCTCTGCCGCCAGGGCCCTCAGACCTTGCTCGGTCCCCACTGTGACCAAAGTGTGATGCTGACCCAGGACCTGAGATGTTGGCTTTCTTACTTTTTGGAGGGTTTAATTTGAAAAGAAAAAAAAATAGTGAACTTGTCTAATATCCTAAACTAGAGAGCAGGCTGAAGGTTGGTAGCTGGCAGAGCCATCCTCTGGAACTCACTGTGGTCGGTGCCTTTCCAGTGTCAGCTGGGGTGAGAAGAACACAAACACTAAAGCCCTGTGTATTCCCAGGGGCTCAGGTCTGGACCTGTATCTGGTTTTCTAGGCCCAATGGGAGGGGCTGGGAAAGAAGAGAATGCCTTTTTACCGCCCATTGTGGGTGACGGTGCATGAATTCTCAGACCTCTGTGTCTTTTGTCCCACTGTGGAACATGGTGGGGCAGACCAGAGGTATCTCAGAATTCGTAGAATTAGAAAGGACCACAGATATCCCCTAGTCCAATTTCCCACTACATGCAGTTTTCCACTTGAAAATATCGTGGAGCTGTCACCCAGGCTGTCTTTGCCTGCTTCCAGGAACTGGCTGCTCATTCCTTGGCAAGGAAGCTTGATTTATATCTGAACAGCTCTGATTCTTGGACATTCTTGCTCCCTTCCAGCTGCGATGGAAAGAGAAAGTCGTACTGGATGCCTCCCTTGTTTTCAAATTTTCAAGGGGCTCCCATGGCCCTTGGGATAAAGTCTGTGTTCACAACAGCTCTGCATGTTTGGCCCTTCCCCATCTCAGCCTCATGCCTTAATGTTCTCCTCTTCCCAACTGGAGCCATCTTTCACCTCCCAGAAGAAACCTCTTTCACTCTCATGTCTAGCCTTCTCACATATAAATTCCTCTTCCTGGAGCATCCAGATCAGGTTCTCCTTTCTTTCCCCTTTAATCCCTACTCATCTTTTGGATTTCTTTTTGGGAGTCCTCCCCAGTTTATATCCTAGATTAGCTCACTTTGCTATAAGCTGTTAGAGCACTACTTCATCCTTAACAAAATGCTTGGTACATCGGAGAGGCTTAATAAGATTAGATGAGTGAATAAAGGAGTGGATGAATGCAATCTCCCATAGCTTCCACTCTCTTGTCTTAATTCCATCTTCTTTCAGATGGAAGCCCTTGAAATGTTCAAAAATAATCATCCTAATCATTCCAGCATCATATGAGTCTCGCCACGGCAGGAAACAGATCACACACTCAGGCAGGGTAATTGAGGAGAGCATGATAAAAGGGTATTTATGAAGATGTGAGCAGGGTTAAGCAAATCCTAGGAGCACCCCAGAGCTAGCAAGAGCAGGAGCTTAAGCACGAAGGGTCAAGGGGAAGGTAAAGGTTACCTGAGATCCGAGAAGGTGGCTGAAGCTGGAGGAGAGAGCCACCCAGCAAGCCAGCAGGGAGGCAGCCAAGGGAATAAATACCCACTTCACTCTCCTCCTACCCTCTAATCTCCCCCAGTGCCTTGCACTGGCAAATAAAGGACAGGGATCCTCTTAGGATACAAAACACGACGGAGAAGAATGGAGAATGAATGAATAGAGAGAGAAAAATGACAAACATCCAGTATAATCATCCTCTCCCAACAGCCACTCAGAATCTACTGTTGCCAGACTAAACAGCTTGAGTTGTTTCTACTATTGCTTGAAAAGCGGTTGCTGCTGGACTCCTTATTATCTAAGCCAGTATCATCTGGATAGGTTCTGGATTGCCATTCCTTGCCTGGCCCGAAGCATGCTGCCAGGAACATCACAGTGCTGCAGACACCCTCTGACTAGCACAGTGGCCAAGGAATGTATACCAATCTCTGCCACTCTGAACGTTACCATTGTATTCATGCAGGTTTAAAACTGTACTTCCTTGCTTATTGAATATATTTCTATTGTTTTTATTGCACTTATGATCAATTAAATCCCCCAGGCTTCCTCACACAAACTACTGTGAAATCAAGCTTCCACCTAAATTGTACTCGTATTATTGATTTTTGTTTTAGCCTAACTTCCAGATTTTACATTTATCCCTGTCAGATTTTATCTTATTTACTTCTGTCCATTGTTCCAGATTATTAAATCCTCATTTTGTTACCTAGCATAGCAGCTTTTCTTCTCCACTTTGAGTCACCAGCTAATTTGATTAGGTAATTCTCTTTGTTTACATCTGTACTGATGATGAGTGAACAGAATCCCAGAGAGCTGGGCATTGAAGACCTCCTCCGGTTGAGAGACTGCGTACTATAGTGTGGTAAGTGTGTAAAATAGAACACTATTTCTGCAGTCTGTTAGTGGTATAATGGGGAATAAACGATCCATGATGAATTAATTTGGGGAAAATCCTGGGTTACACAAGATAGACAAGTTTCTTTCCTAAAGCGCCTCTTAGAGCTTTTAAAATGCTGACATGTATGAATTGTCTCTGGAATCAGATATTCAAGAGTCTACTGGATTGATTTTACTATGGAACATACATGTGTTTGTGTATATGTGCATATTTGTACGTGTGTGTATACGTAGTGCTTCATGGGATAGACTTTCACAAAGTACACCTTGGAAAACGCTGGCTGTGGAATCTAACAGACCTGAGTTTCAGTCTCAACTCCACCACTTACCAATTTGGGACAACTTATTTAATCTCTCTAATCCTCAGTTTTCTTATCTATTAAATGGGCATAAAATAAGATGTCATCTCATAGATATGTGGTGAGAATTAAATAAAATAATGCATGAATGAATGAATGCCTCTTACCATGCAAGGACAGTAAATACTCAACTAATGTTAGCCAATATTAAAAAATATCTTTAACATTATAATCATTATCATTAATGTTATTTTGACATTGATGCACTAATTAGATTTCTTACATCAAGTATATAAATATAATAATCTAACCTAAAAAGCTAAAAGATAGATAAGAAACTAGAAATGTGTTTCTCATTTATGACTATATGACTGACAAATGATGAATATTCTAAATACCTGAAAAAAATTCTCACAAATCAACGATAAGGAAAAAAATAGATCCTAACAGAAAATGGGAAAAAGACATGAGCACATAATCCACAAAGAAATATAAGTGGTCTTAAATGGTCATTTTTATTTTTGATGAAAACCCCCATGGGTGGTTACTGTGCTGGAAAATAGGCACTTTTATCTACTGCTAGTGCGAGTGCAAAATGACGACAACAATAATAATAGTTAACAAGAATTTAGTGTTTAGAAGTTATTCAGACATTCACAGAAAGATAGACAAGATGAAAAGGCAGAGGGCTATGTACCAGATGAAGGAACAAGATAAAACCCCAGAAAAACAACTAAATGAAGTGGAGATAGGCAATCTTCCAGAAGAAGAAGTCAGAGTAATGATAGTGACGATGACCCAGGACCTCGGAAAAAGAAGGGAGGCAAAGATCAAGAAGATGCAAGAAATGTTTAAAAAAGACCAAGAAAAATTAAAGAACAAACAGAGATGAACAATACAATAACTGAAATGAAAAATACACGAGAAGGAATCAATGGCAGAATAACTGAGACAGAAGAACGGATAAGTGACCTGTGAGACAGAACGGTGGAATTCACTGCTGCAGAACAGAATAAAGAAAAAAGAATGAAAGGAAATGAAGACAGCCTAAGAGACTTCTGTGACAACATGAAATGCACCAACATTCACATTATAGGGGTCCCAGAAGGAGAAGAGAGAGAGAAAGGACCTGAGAAAATATTTGAAGAGATTATAGTTGAAAACTTCCCTAACGTGGGAAAGGAAATAGCCACCCAAGTCCAGGAAGCACAGAGAGTCCCAGGCAGGATAAACCCAAGGAGAAACACACCAAAAAACACAGTAATAAAATTGGCAAAAGTTAAAGACAAAGAAAAATTACTGAAAGCAGCAAGGGAAAAATGACAAATAACACACAAGGGAACTCCCATAAGGTTAACAGCTGATTTCTCAGCAGAAACTCTACAAGCCAGAAGGGAGTGGCATGACATATTTAAAGTGATGAAAGGGAAGAACCTACAGCCAAGATTACTATACCCAGCAAAGATCTCATTCAGAGTTGATGGAGAAATCAAAAGCTTTACAGACAAGCAAAAGCTAAGAGAATTCAGCACCACCAAACCAGCTCTATGACAAATGCTAAAGGAACTTCTCTAAGTGGGAAACACAAGAGAAGAAAACGACTTACAAAAACAAGCCCAAAACAATTAAGAAAATGGTAATAGGAACATACATATCGATAATTACCTTAAACATGAATGGATTAAATGCTCCAACTGAAAGACACAGGCCCGCTGAATGGATAGAAAAACAAGACCCATATATATGCTGTCCGCAGGAGACCCACTTCAGACCTAGGGACACATACAGACTTAAAGTGAGGGGATGGAAAAAGATATTCCATGCAACTGAAAATCAAAAGCAAGCTGGAGTAACAATACTCATATCAGACAAAATAGACTTTAAAATAAAGACTATTAGAAGAGACAAAGAAGGACACTACATAATGATCAAGGCATCAATTCATGAGCAAGACATAACAATTATAAATATATATGCACCCAACATAGGAGCACCTCAATACATAAGGCAACTGCTAACAGCTATAAAAGAGGAAATTGACAGTAACACAATAATAGTGGGGGACTTTAACACCACACTTACATCAATGGACAGATCATCCAAACAGAAAATTAATAAGGAAACACAAGCTTTAAATGACACAATAGGCCAGATAGATTTAAATGATATTTATAGGACATTCCATCCAAAAACAGAAGATTACTCTTCCTTCTCAAGTGCGCACGGAACATTCTCCAGAACAGATCACATCTTGGGTCACAAATCAAGCGTCAGTAAATTTAAGAAAACTGAAATCATATCAAGCAACTTTTCTGATCACAACGCTATGAGATTAGAAATCAATTACAGGGAAAAAATGTAAAAACCACAAACACATGGAGGCTAAAAATTACATTACTAAATAACCAAGACATCACTGAAGAAATCAAAGAGGAAATCAGAAAATACCTAGAGAAAAATGACAATGAAAACATGACGATCCAAAACCTATGGGATGCAGCAAAAGCAGTTCTAAGAGGGAAGTTTATAGCAATACAAGCCTACCTCAAGAAACAAGAAAAATCTCAAATAAACCATCTAACCTTACACCTAAAGGAACTAGAGAAAGAAGAACAAACAAAACGCAAAGTTAGCAGAAGGAAAGAAATCATGAAAATCAGAGCAGAAATAAATGAAATAGAAACAAAGAAAACAACAGCAAAGATCAATAAAACTAAATGCTGCTTCTTTGAGAAGATAAAAAAAATTGATAAACCTTTAGCCAGACTCATCAAGAAAAGGAGGGAGAGGACTCAAATAAATAAAATTAGAAATGAAAAAGGAGAAGTTACAACAGACACCACAGAAACACAAAGCTTCCTAAGAGACTACTGCAAGCAAATCTATGCCAATAAAAGGGACAACCTAGAAGAAATGGACAAATTCTTAGAAAGGTATAACCTTCCAAGACTGAACCAGAAAATAGAAAATATGAACAAACCAATCACAAGTAATGAAATTGAAACTGTGATTAAAAATCTTCCAACAAACAGAAGTCCAGGACCAGATGGCTTCACAGGTGAATTCTATCATTTAGAGAAGAGCTAACACCCATCCTTCTTAAACTCTTCCAAAAAATTGCAGAGAAAGGAACACTCCAAAACTCATTCCATGAGGCCACCATCACCCTGATACCAAAACCAGACAAAGATACTACAAAAAAAGAAACGTACAGACCAATATCGCTGATGAATATAGATGCAAAAATCCTCAAGAAAATACTAGCAAACAGAATCCAACAACACATTAAAAGGATCATACACCATGACAAGTGGGATTTATCCCAGGGATGCAAGGATTCTTCAATATACGCAAACCTATCAATGTGATACACCATGTTAACAAATTGAAGAATAAAAACCAGATGATCATCTCAATAGATGCAGAAAAAGCTTTTGACAAAATTCAACACCCATTTATGATAAAAACTCTCCAGAAAGTGGGCATACAGGGAACCTACCTCAACATATTAAAGGCCATATATGACAAACCCACAGCAAACATCATTCTCAATGGTGAAAAACTGAAAGCATTTCCTCTAAGGTCAGGAACAAGACAAGGATGTCCACTCTCACCACTATTATTCAACATAGTTTTGGAAGTCCTAGCCACGGCCATCAGAGAAGAAAAAGAAATAAAAGGAATACAAATTGGAAAAGAAGAAGTAAAACTGTTACTGTTTGCAGATGACATGATTCCATACATAGAGAATCCTAAAGATGCCACCAGAAAACTACTAGAGCTAATCAATGAATTTGGTAAAGTTGCAGGATACAAAATTAATGCACAGAAATCTCTTCCATTTCTATACACTAATGATGAAAAATCTGAAAGAGAAATTAAGGAAACCCTCCCATTTACCAATGCAACAAAAAGAATAAAATACCTAGGAATAAAGCTACCTAGGGAGACAAAAGTCCTGTATGCAGAAAACTATAAGACACTGATGAAAGAAATGAAAGATGATACCAACAGATGGAGAGATATACCATATTCTTGGATTGGAAGAATCAACACTGAAAATGACTATATTACCCAAAGTAATCTACAGATTCAATGCAATTCCTATCAAGTTACCAATGGCATTTTTTACAGAACTAGAACAAAATATCTTAAAATTTGTATGGAGACACAAAAGACCCCGAATAGCCAAAGCAATCTTGAGGGGAAAAAAACAGAGCTGGAGGAATCAGGCTCCCTGACCTCAGAGTATATTACAAAGCTACAGTAATCAAGACAATATGGTACTGCCACAAAAACAGAAATATAGATCAATGGAACAGGATAGAAAGCCCAGAGAAAAACCCACGCACCTATGGTCAACTAATCTATGACAAAGGAGGCAAGGATATACAATGGAGAAAAGACAGGCTCTTCAATAAGTGGTGCTGGAAAACTGGACAGCTACATGTAAAAGAATGAAATTAGAACACTCCCTAACACCATACACAAAAATAAAATCAAAATGGATTAAAGACCTAAATGTAAGACTGGACACTATAAAACTCTTAGAGGAAAACATAGGAAGAACACTCTTTGACATAAATCACAGCAAGATCTTTTTTGATCCACTTCCTAAAGTAATGGAAATAAAAACAAACATAAATAAATGGGACCTAATGAAACTTAAAAGCTTTTGCACAGCAAAGGAAACTACAGACAAGACGGAAAGACAACCCTCAGAATGGGAGAAAATATTTGCAGATGAATCAACGGACAAAGGATTAATCTCCAAAATATATAAACAGCTCATGCACCTCAATATGAAAAAAACAAACAACCCAATCCAAAAATGGGCAAAAGACCTAAACAGACATTTCTCCAAAGAAGATATACAGATTGCCAACAAACACGTGAAAGAATGTTCAACGTCACTAATCATTAGAGAAATGCAAATCAAAACTACAATGAGGTATCACCTCACACCAGTTAGAATGGGTATCATCAGAAAACCTACAAACAACAAATGCTGCAGAGGGCGTGGAGAAAAGGGAACCCTCTTGCACTGTTGGTGGGAATGTAAATTGATACAGCCACTTTGGAGAACAGTATGGAGGTTCCTTAAAAAACTAAAACTAGAATTACCATATGACCCATCAATCCCACTACTGGCCATACACACAGAGAAAACCATTATTCAGAAAGCCACATGCACCCCAATGTTCATTGCAGCACTATTTACAACAGCCAGGTCATGGAAGCAACCTAAATGCCCATCAACAGGCAATTGGATAAAGAAGATGTAGTACATATATACAATGGAATATTACTCAGCCAGAAAAAGGAACGAAACTGGGTCATTTGTAGAGACGTGGATGAATCTATAGACTGTCATACAGAGTGAAGTAAGTCATATAGAGAAAAACAAATATCGTATATTAACGCATATATGTGGAACCTAGAAAAATGGTACAGATGAACCAGTTCGCAGGGCAGAAATTGAGCCTCAGATGTAGAGAACAAAAGTATGGACACCAAGGGGGGAAAGCAGCAGGGGTGGTGGTGGTGGTGGTGTGATGAATTGGGATATTGGGTTTGACCTATATACAGTAATATGTATAAAATGGATAACTAAAAAATCCTGCTGTATTAAAAAATAAATAAAATAAAATTCAAAAAAAAAGAAGTTATTCAATTGTCCTTGGTCTCTCCCATGTATACAGGATGGTGTCATGTTATTAAACTTTTATTTCTTTTTTCATCTGATAATCTGTCTTTTTATTGCAGAGTTGCCTCAGCCAAGAGCCTAGAAAGGTTGAAAGAAAATTATTCTCCTCTCCCACGGTTTTGGCAACCGAGATGGGACTTTCTCAGACACCATACTCACTCCAGAACCTGCAGATACTATCCTGGAAAACCAGCAGGAGCTGGGTTTGATTTCTATTGATCCTCTTCTTCCCAGAGATGGTCATTATTTTCTTTTGTTTCTGTCTATTGTGTTGTTTGTCATGAGGAGAACCATAGGTCTGATGAGGTTTTCCTTTCATCTTGTTCTCTGTCTTCAGAGCTTGGCTTTGTGACCAGTAAGAATATTCTTTCTGGGTTCTGCCATCCAGAGGATGCATGTACTGGCATGCAGCTGGCTGATAGCAAATAGGCTGTGGATCTGAGAAGCAGCATTCTCTTTGTCTGACTGTGCCAGCTCTCGGGGGAGTTTGTCATAAGGGATCCCAGTCCATTAGGGACCTTTGTCATCTCAAACTTCATTGTCTCATTAGTACTGGAAAAGTTTAATTCCAGTAGCACCTGCCCAGTGTTACAGATTATCAGGTCTGTGACTGGAGCTGTCTCGTGTTCTTGTGGGAAACTGAAGACACTTTTTTCACTACACCATTCTTACTGCCTGTGACAATGAAGGTCCTTCCCTTCTTAGGCTAATTCTGGGAGTGAGCTTTCTGGATCCTGTGAGAACTGCATCTTTTTCCCTCTCTTTTGGGATGCCTCTTGCATCCATGATTAAGCCATAAAAAGGCCTGTTAGCTTGAGTTGCTACTGAGATTAATATAAGATCCTACTGGTCAGTGGCCAGACTCTTTGAATTGGAAAAACTCTATACTTGAAAAAATGTTTACAGAGTTCTCATCACAAACAATTGTCTGATTGGTACCTATGGAAATACCAAATTGAAAAAAGGACACAAAGGATTATGATGGCTAGTCTTAGGGACTCCCTTAAAAAATGAAATTACAAAGCTCTTTTTGCCTCCATTTTCGGAAAATCCTACCAAACTTAGTGAGGAGTTAGAAACGTTAGTGGCCATTCAGAACCCCCACTCACAGGTACCTTGATTGGCTGCTAAGGTCTCTTCTTCCTACCCATGATTATACTGTAGTTACCAGACAAGCCAAATGGCCCCCTGGGGAAAACCCCATTTCACAGAGGAAACAGGTGACCAGAATTTCTCCTAGGCCCTTGTACAGATGATCAGCTGAAGGCTGATGTTCACAGGCTGACAAAATCAATAGCAGAGGTTTTCCCCCCTAAGGTGAATTGGTCCAAAGTTGAATTGTGCACTCAAAAAGAAGGTCTTTGTTGAATGCCCTATACAGAATTTTTTAAAGGCATACTCATCAAACCCTGAAGTTCTAGAGCACAGAAATCTTTTGATTTATATCTTAGTTAGAACTCTCCCTGATGTAAAGAAGTAAATTAAAGAAAATGTAGTTGGATGGGAGATTCAGCCTTTTGATACTATTGAGGCTACAACTCAATTCTTTGAGAAACATAAAACAGTTGTCTCTGTCTTGCAAATCTGTATGAAGCCAGAAATGCAGTTCTAGAGGCAATTCAAAGTCCACCTATTCTTTTCACCAATCCCCAAACCTCCTTTACTCATCTCAAAATCTTTGCAGATACAGTAAAAGATTAGGACATTGAAAAGAGAACTGTCCTGCACTTAACAAAAAAAATTTTTTAAGTAATTACATTATACCTCTGATAATAGATGAATATATCTTAAAACTCCTTGGAAAAAACTTGGGTATTTTCTCTGTGCCTTTGAGATATAAATATTCTACCTCCATCTTCTCTAGGACCTAAGAGCCATTCTTTGAAACGCAAACTTTAGAGAAATGTTTCTCAACAGAAAAGAAAATAGAGAGAAGCTGTTTGGAATATGGGCAAATGAAAAATCTTAAGTATCTTCTCCACAATTACTAGCTAAAAAAAAAAAACTTCAGCCCTCTGAGTGGGGAAATTTATCCCAACTGCCAGAAACAAAATCTGGATCCAACTGTTACTTACAAACTAGTGAGTTTTGTATTATCGTACCTGAATCATGACTAAAATTTTAGAGCAATAGCTATAAAGTCTCTGTTTGCATCTGTCTATATGTTTATTTGTGTCGATGTATGTGTGATTTTTTCTACCTTCAGATGATATTGCCAAAATTAATTTGTAAAAGAGCTCTATTTGGTTGGTTTGAAGGAGAAGCTCTTATAAGGAATGGGTATTCCCAAACTCTCAGAAAAAGAGAAACTAATCCAAATGTTTTGCAAGTTCACGTGATCTGGGATAATCTTCGGTAAATAAAACTTGTTTAAATTTGTTGGTTTAATTCAAATGATATGTCTTCAGAGTTATCAGCATTAAATACAATGCAGACACACAACTTTTATTCTGAGTTTCATAGTCATAAGTTCAAAACTTGTCAGCAAAAAAAAAATAGCTTGAGATGATGTTGATGGTTGACTTTGTCTAATGTCTCATGAAGCTTTTATAGGTAGTCTACACATAATTGTTAAGAACAGTGGTTTAGCTAGATATAAGTAGGATAAGAATTTTTAGGTGAACTTTTCAGCAATGATTATGCTTTGTGGTATGTCTACTTAAAAACAGTTTCCCAAATCTTTTGGCAATTTCCATCACCCAGAACTGTTAGTTTTGCTAAGTTAAGTTAAATGATGGCACTTACGTGTGGAATCTAAAAAAGTCAAACCTATTAAAAAAACAGAGAGTAAAACGGTGGTTCCCAGGGGATGGAGGGGGTGTAAGAATGACAGTGTTTAAGGTGACCAACTTGTAATGAGTAGTGACTAAGTCATAGAGATCTAATGCATAGTATGATGAATATAGATAGTAATATTGTACTACAATTATGTAATGTGATAAATATTGCTTCAATGATAATATTACAATGTATAAATGTATCAAAGTAACATGCTGTACACCTTAAATTTACAAAAATGTAACATGCCAAATTTATGGGAAAAAAAAGAATTTAGTGTTTAGCATATTCCAGGTAGTGTTCTAAGCATATTATATTTACTCTTTTTTTTGTTTTGTTTTTTGTGGTTCGCGGGCCTCTCACTGCTGTGGCCTCTCCCGTTGTGGAGCACAGGCTCCGGTCGCCCAGGCTCAGCGGCCATGGCTCACAGGCCCAGCCGCTCCGCGGCATGTGGGATCTTCCCGGACCGGGGCACGAACCCGGGTCCCCTGCATCAGCAGGCGGACTCTCAACCACTGCGCCACCAGGGAAGCCCTATATTTACTCATTTAATTGTCACAGTGAAAACTCTATGAAGTAGACGTTTTTATTATTTCTACTTTACAGATGAGAAAACTAAGTACAAGTGATTAAGTATACCCTTTCTGGATCATTTTTTGTGAAACTGTGAAATTTTTGACAGTGCTCTATCAAGAGCCTTAAAATATGTATATGCTTTGATTCAGTGCAGTGGGAGCCATTATGCATTGCCCAGATCCCCTTCAGGTCTTATTTCTCTAGCTGCTACCAGCTGATGGTCCTCAGCTCTCAGCCCCCTCTAGATATTTCCCGCAGCTGGAGACATCTGCCTTTCCGATGTATGACTTTGGACCAGTCCACATGAAATGACTGGGTAATGCAGAAATATAAAGGCCTAGCTCTCTCATTGCATATAGGAGACCTCGTGAGGGCCATCTCTGCTCTAGAGCTTCCCATGAGATCAACTGAAACTTTGTTGAAGTTCTATCACACCTGAACATCTCTCTCTGCCCAATCTTGCTTTCTTCTCTTCTCTTCCCTTCCAGAGGTTTTGACCCTAAGAATACTTCCTAACAAACTTCCACATGTTAACCTCCATCTTAGAGTCTGTTTCCTAGAGAACACACAATGCAACACTCAGTAATTTAACACCTAAGAATATATCCTAAGTAAAATCCAACTATGAACGTAAATAATTATATGTGGGCCCTAGTGGATAGTAAAGCCACTAGAGGAAGGAGCCTAGGTCCCTGAATCAATGCATGTAAATTTTCATCCACCAGTTTCAGCTTGGAGATGTAGACAGCTGGAAAAAGTGTTGCTCCCATCCTTTCAACAACAACAGCAAGGAAGGTGAACAAACTACAAATTAATGTTTTTTTATTAAACACATGAGATAACTAAGGTCACAGGGCAAACAACTACCTGAAATCTAGAGACAGATGGGTGGTTGCAGAGAAAAAATAGGATGCCAGTACTTACTTACCTGGCACAGAGGCTACCAAAAGCCCTATGAGCCAGGAAGAGGATTTAGCTAGATTTTTTTTAGATCAAATTGCTAAAGGCTGAGTGTGGACTAGTATGAGAGTATGATGCCTCTGGTGGCTGCAGACATAGAAAAGTTCTCACTCTCTAGCAGGATTTTTCTATTGGAATCCCATAGGTGCTCACAGGGGAGATAGAGGTAATCCTGAGAAAGGTCCCCCCTTCCCTGTGTTACTGACTGGTGGAGAGGAGCAGCAGCCACTGCTGAGACTCCACCCAGATTCCACCCCTATCTCCCATAAGAAACAAAAACAATCTGCAGGGACAAGGGCAACAAAAACTAGTCTGATGGCACCAGTAGAAACCAGAGTTCAGCTGGGAACAACTAAAAAAAGAAAAAAAAGAAAAAACTTCCCCTGGGATGAGACAGAATGGGTGCTTGGCCCAGCATTATGTCTGGAAGAGGGGCAGGAATACTTCTGAAGGCCACACCCCCAACTCAGGTTCATAGCACCTGCTTTAGACTGGGGCTTCATCAGAATGTTAGAGAATACCCCCTCCTCGATACTGCCACCATCATTCTACCAAGTGTCAAGTAAAAATAACAATGGAATAGAGCTGGGAGAGCAGCAGAAGAAAGATTCTCTTTGGGGAACATGACAAGAAGACCTAAAGCCAAGTGGAAAAGCAAAGTTCAAACCCAGCCAGTCTCCCGATTATGTTATTACAGATTTTCACACTAAAGGCATAGCAAAAGGAATGGTATGCTCATCTCCAAGCATCAAAAAATGTATACCTTAGCAACTACTGTCCTAGATAGCATGCCCAGCCTTCAAAAAAAATTTCAGAGGCGTACGAAAGAAAGCTGGAGTAGCTATATTAATTATATCAAAAGTAAACTTTATAACAAGAAATATTATCAGGGTTAAAGAGGGACATTACATAATGATAAAGAAGTCAATTCTCCAAATAATCCTAAATGTTTATGTGCCTAACAAGAGAGACTCAAAATACATAAGGGGAAAAAAAGGACAGTCCTGAAAGGACAAATAGACAAATCCACAATTCTATTTGGAATATATTGATTGACATTTTGCCTAATAAATATCAGTAAAGATATAGATTATTTGGACAACACCATTAACCAACTTGACCTAGTTGACATTTATAGAGTGCTCTAAATAAACAACAACAGCTGAATACACAATCTTCCTAAGTGCACATGGAAAATTTACCAAGATAGGACACATTCTGGGCCATAAAACAAACCTCATGAAATTTAAAATAGAAATCCTACAAAGTATGTTCTTGGACCATACCAGAATTAAAGTAGAAATCAATAGTGGAACACTATTTATAAAATCATCAAGTATTTGAAAAGTAAAAAACATACTTCTAAATAAGTTATGAGTCAAAAGGAAGTCTAAATGGAAGTTGAAAATATTTTGACTTAAATGAAAATGAAAATATGACATATCAAAAATTAGCTGATTCTAGGGTTCAGGCAGAAAATGACCCTGGAGCATCTTGTAGTAACAGAAAGCAAGGGAGTTCTAAAACATAAATTAATTAATAAATAAAAGTAAATAGGAAATAATTTTTTAAGTGGAAGTATATCAAAAGGGCACAGGAACCAACCTGAAAGAACTCCTAGTGACCAAAGCTGGAACAATTTCAACAGCAAAATATAAATGTTGCATTATAAACCCAAAGAACAAATAAATATCCACGATTCCATACTGATATAAATAATTGAATAAATAAATAAGTGGGGAGAAAGGAAAAACTTGTTATAACACAATCCCAAATAATACACATAGAAGGAATGAAAGAAATAGAAAATCAGCATTAGAACAGCACAGTAATAATTTCTGAAGGCAGTCTCCTGATGAATGCAAAGATTAGTGGGAAAAACTTTAAGGAGAAACAAAACATTTACATAGCCTCAAAGTATCTTCCTCTAAATATTTATTAATCATTGTGGTAGTTTTAGCATATGTCCACAAATTCCTTGTTATTTCTTCCTCCAGAAAATGGAGTGGGCTGGATTTGATGACTTGCTTGCAAAGAATAGTGTATGGAATGGAAAAAATAGTAACTTTCCAATGGACAAAACTGGCAGACACTGCCTTAACCAAGGCGATGGAAGGAGACATAACTGGTGATAAGTCATGTGCATATTATGTATCCCCTAATATGATGTGATGAGAAGAAGTTATTCTTCCCCAAGTTCCATAACCCTAGACTAATCACAAGAACACCTCAGACAAACTCAAATTGCTGGACATTCTACAAACCATCTGTTTTCAAAAGTGCCAAGATCAGGGGGAGAGGGATAAATTAGGAGTTTGGGATTAACATATACACACTACTATATATAAAATAGATGACTGACAAGGACCTACTGTATAGCACAGGGAACTCTACTCAATATTTTGTAATAACCTATAAGGGAAAAGAATCTGAAAAAACCCAAATACATATGTAAGTAAAAAAAAGTTTTTGTCTAGTAAAAAAAAAAAAAGATTGAAAATGAAGTAAAACTGTCATATGATCACCTATGTAGCAAATGTGGCGGAACCTACCAGGGCTCATGAGCAATCCCCAGCCAAACCGCTCTGAGTTCAGCCCCATTAGCTGCTACAGCTCGTTCCTGTTTCCAGGCATGTGAATACCAGGCACCAGTGGGAATTTCTTCCACTCCTCTACTGGCCACAGAGACCGCCATAGGAATAGGGGTGGGGGCATTTGGAGGATCCACAAACTACAGGACCTACTAGCTGTTGCTCTGTGGGGATGTATCAGGTTTCTGCGCCCTTCCAGAGCTGAGACCAACATCCTAGTGGTCCTCTCTCCTTTTGTTGTCTCTGTCATGGTGCCCAAGCTGTAGCATCCGGAGTCACAGACACATCTAACTCAAATAGTAGCCCTGCTTGGGAGATTCCCGCCTAGCTTTGCAAAACGGCATTCTACGTTCTCCAACTTACATTCTATTCTGCCACCTTGTCCACCAGCCCCGAAGCTAGCAACGCAGTGGACCATCGCACCTCCTTCTAAACTCTGACCACAGCTCTTCTTCCATCTTTCTAACTTGAGCTTCTGCCTCTAGCTGGGTATTGGTGCCCAGCAACCTGCCCACAGCGAGGTCAACCCACTGCGTAGCTATGCGTCCCCTTCTTTGCCGCAGGGGGCCACGTGCAGCCCCTCCAACAAGTGCATCAGACCAGCTTGCACTCAGGGAGTCCCTGTACTCACATGACAGTCCACAAGCATCTAACATATGGGCCACCCCTCCCCACATAGAGGTTGGTGGTCAATTTAGGATTTCCCTCTCGGATGCCTCTTTTTCAAAGCCCACGTCTTGTCTCCTTGGATGGTTTGCCAACCTTTGGTTCTCAACCTGGCCCCCTCAAGGCAAGGAGAGACCAAAGAAAGAGGCAGATTACTCTAGCTCAGTAGGTGGCAGCTTTAATAAGCAAGGGAACTTACCTAGGAGGCTTATCTTGGGTAGCCACGAGTGGATCTCCACACCTGCCCACCAGAATCTTAAAGTTTATATAGAGCTCTTAATGGGATTCAGTCATGTATACCATCCAGATGGTCTCAACATCACATTACATTCTCAAGGCTGGTTCCTTGAGGCAGCTTCTAGTGCCTGGAGGCAAGCAGAACGCATGCCCAGGTCAAGCTCAGGGGTCAACTGGCAGTCACATCTTCTGCGTGACCTCCTCCAACAACTACTGATTCATGAAACAGCATGGATGAATCATAAAATAATTAGACTGAGTTCAGGAAGCCAAATAAAGAGGAATGGGAAGGAGGAATAACAGAGGGGCATGAAGAAACTTTTGGGGGTGATGGATATGTGTATTTCTTGATAATTTCATGGGTATATATATATATATATATGATACATGTATGTCAGATGTATCAAATTGTACACTTTTAACGTGTGCAGTTTGTTGAATGTTGAATATTCCTCAATAGAGCTATTTTTTAAAATATGAAAAGGCTAATTTTTCACCAAATAACTACTACTGTGTACTACTTTAAAAAAAAAAGTGCCAAGATCATGAAAAACAAGTAATGACTAAGAAATTGTCACAGATTGGAGGAGACTAAAGAGACATACCAACTAAATGCGATGTGGCATTCTGGGTTGGACACTGGGACAGGAAAAGCAAATTAGTGGAAAAACTGGTGAAATCTAATTAAAGTCCGTAGTTTAGTTAACAGGTCTGTACCAATGTTAATTCCATAGTTTTGATAAATGCACAATTATATAACGTGTTAATATTAGGAAAAACTGGGGAAGTGGTAGCTGAGAACTCTCCACACTGTCTTTGTCATTCTTCTATAAGCCTAAAATTCTTTTAAAATAAAACTTTTTAAAAAGTTATCCATATATTAAGTACACCCACACTGGGCTTGTATGTAAGAAATTAAATTCTATTCTGTTAAGCCTTTGAAGATTCGAGACTTATTTTAATTGAAATTAGTGTCACCTTAATATACTGCGGATTATAATTATTAAACCAAATCTTTTCAAATTAATTCTATTCCATGAACATATATTTGACTACTCAATCAAGAAAAGATTGCATATTTGTTGTAAGTTGTCGTAAGAGAGCCAGAAGAAGTTGACCAGCTGCTCTTTTTTTATAATTAGTTCTCCAAAATTAAACTCTAAGTTATTCTCTACTTTTTTTGTTTTTGTTATTTTTATCTTTACAACCATACTGTAAGTACAAGAAGATTCTAGAGCTGAGAGGTACAAGAGGAGTCTGAAAGCTAAACCTGAGCAGGACCTTGAATGACATGTGACAGATCTGACATCATAAATTTGGACACATTTGGGGGCCAGGCAAATAATATACATGCTTGACTTCGATGAGAGCAAGTAGTAGGGAGTAGTGGGGCCTACCAGGAACTGGAGAATGCATGTTCACTTAGAGATATTTTAATATATATTTTTTAACATTGTGATGAATTGCAAGAAGTCTGCCATTAAAATGGTCTAAGGGTGAGAGACTGTGACCACTGATATAGATCCAATGGGAAGGAGAAACCAGAATACCTTTCAAGTATGAGGAACCTCAAGATGAAAGGTAGGTGTAAGCAGAGCAGGCCCAGAGGATGATGGGAATCCAGTCTGATGTTTAAGGAAAGAAGGTAACGTGCCTAGGACATCAGACCCAGAAGGGATTCTGGTGATCCTGTAGTTGAGTAGTATGCAGTACTACTGCATATTTTGCATTGCCTAGGGAGTCACAGAAGCCTTCCAAGGCCTGGGGAGAGGAGATCCAGAAACTCACCTCCCAAATCCATTTCATCTGATGTACACATGGTATTTCCCTGTGAGAGTTGATTTGAATAAATAGTTCTATGGCCAAAAAAAGATTTGAAGAACACTGATTTAAGACCCCCAAAGTTTTTTCATCTGTTATAAGGAGGTCCAAGGAGTGGAAGTGACTTGTCCACGGTTCCAAAGTTATATAGGTTTCCTTATATTTGACCTGCAAATCTGGCCCCAAAGCAGGCGCTCTTTCCACTATATTGTAGCCTCATTGTGGAGGGCTGGACATGCCTGGAACAAACTTGCTTCTGGGGAGGACCCATATTTCATTATTCCTTGCTCTCTGAGTCCCATGTCAGGTGCTGATCAAGAATTTAGGAAAGGAGGTAAGACTGAATTATTTTCACTTACTTCTTAGGTGAACAAAACATCTGAAAGCAGCTTTTTTTTTTAAACATCTTTATTGGAGTATAATTGCTTTACAATGGTGTGTTTAGTTTCTGCTTTATAACAAAGTGAATCAGCTATACATATACATATATCCCCATATCTCCTTCCTCTTGCGTCTCCCTCCCACCCTGCCTATCCCACCCCTTTAGGTGGTCACAGAGCACCAAGCTGATCTCCCGGTGCTATGTGGCTGCTTCCCACTAGCTAGCTATTTTACATTTGGCAGTATATGTAAGTCCACGCCACTCTCTCACTTCGTCCCAGCTTACCCTTCCCTCTCCCCATGTCCTCAAGTCCATTCTCTACGTCTGTGTCTTTATTCCTGTCCTGTCCCTATGCTCTTCAGAACCATTTTTTTTAGATTCCATATATATGTGTTAGCATACAGTATTTGTTTTTCTCTTTCTGACTTACTTCACTCTGTATGACAGACTCTAGGTCCATCCACCTCACTACAAATAACTCAATTTTGTTTCTTGTTATGGCTGAGTAATATTCCATTGTATATATGTGCCACATCTTCTTTATCTATTCATCTGTCGATGGACACTTAGGTTGCTTCCATGTCCTGGCTATTGTAAACAGAGCTGCAATGAACATTCTGGTACATGACACTTTTTGAATTATGGTTTTCTCAGGGTATATGCCCAGTAGTGGGATTGCTGGGTCATATGGTAGTTCTATCTTTAGTTATTTAAGGAACCTCCATACTGTTCTCCATAGTGTCTGTATCACTTTACATTCCCGCCAACAGTGCAAGAGGGTTCCCTTTTCTCCACACCCTCTCCAGCATTTATTGTTTCTAGATTTTTTGATGATGGCCATTCTGACTGGGGTGAGGTGATACCTCACTGTAGTTTTGATTTGCATTTCTCTAATGATTAGTGATGCTGAACATTCTTTCATGTGTTTGTTGGCAATCTGTATATCTTCTTTGGAGAAGTGTCTATTTAGGTCTTCTGCCCATTTTTGGATTGGGTTGTTTTTTTTATATTGAGCTGTATGAGCTGCTTGTAAATTTTGGAGATTTATCTTTTGTCAGTTGCTTCATTTGCAAATATTTTCTCCCATTCTGAGGGTTGTCTTTTCGTCTTGTTTATGGTTTCCTTTGCTGTGCAAAAGCTTTGAAGTTTCATTAGGTCCCACTTGTTTATTTTTGTTTTTATTTCCATTTCTCTAGGAGCTGGGTCAGAAAGGATCTTGCTGTGATTTATGTCATAGAGTGTTCTGCCTATATTTTCCTCTAAGAGTTTTATAGTGTCCAGTCTTACATTTAGGTCTTTAATCCATTTTGAGTTTATTTTTGTGTATGGTGTTAGGGAGTGTTCTAATTTCATTATTTTACATGTAGCTGTCCAGTTTTCCCAGCACCACTTATTGAAGAGGCTGTCTTTTCTCTATTGTATATTCTTGCCTCGTTTATCAAAGATAAGGTGACCATATGTGCGTGGGTTTATCTCTGGGCTTTCTATCCTGTTCCATTGATCTATCTTTCTGTTTTTGTGCCAGTACCATACTGTCTTGATTACTGTAGCTTTGTAGTATAGTCTGAAGTCAGGGAGCCTGATTCCTCCAGCTCCGTTTTTGTTTCTCAAGATTGCTTCGGCTATTCGGGGTCTTTTGTGTTTCCAGACAAATTGTGAAATTTTTTTGTTCTAGTTCTGTGAAAAATGCCATTGGTAGTTTGATAGGGATTGCACTGAATCTGCAGATTGGTTTGGGTAGTATAGTCATTTTCACAGTTTTGATTCTTCCAATCCAAGAACATGGTATATCTCTCCATCGGTTTGCATCATCTTTAATTTCTTTCATCAGTGTCTTATAGTTTTCAGCATACTGGTCTTTTGTTTCCTTAGGTAGGTTTATTCCTAGGTATTTTATTCTTTTTGTTGCAATGGTAAATGGGAGTGTTTCCTTAATTTCTCTTTCAGTTTTTTCATCATTAGTGTATAGAAATGGAAGAGATTTCTGTGCATTAATTTTGTATCCTGCTACTTTACCAAATTCATTGAAAGCAGGTTTTAATAAATAGTAAAATACAATGGACATTTGCGGGACAGGCAGTAACAACACAACAATAGTAATAACTTACATTTACTGAATACTTGTTATGTGTCCAGCGCTGTCCCCAGCACCTTATAAGTATTTTCTCATTTAATCCTCACCATAACCCTCCTAGGTAGCTAGTGTTATCCCCATTTAATAGTAACGAAAGTAACACCTAATTAGAGAGGTTAAATAATTTTCCTAAAGTCAAATTATATTAATTATAGAATTATTAATATAGTATTGGAACTTTTTTGAAAGCAGCTCAGTGCCTGGATAAGACTATTCCCCGTCACTGTTTTGTCCAGAGCTATATCTACTGCTGTGAGAAGTCTAGCCTTCTGTTGATGGGGTAGTTGCTCCCAGCCACCCCCAGCCACCCTCCTCCAGATAGCCTTTGGAAAATGGGCTCTTCCTGATTCCTGTAAAAAGGGGTTAGAAGATATTGGTGCAAACGTTCCTATAGAGATAGCATCTCAATGTCAAGGCAGTAAAGCCACAGGAACACCAGGAATGAGGGAATCCAGTTGTAGTTTGCCTTAATCAAATGACTCGAATAGTTTTCAGATGTGGTGGGTGGGATGAAACTCAAAGCTTGTTGAACTTCAAACATTTCCCCCTCTCTTTAAAACATCCTGTGTGTTCTCCAGCGGAAATGCAATCCCTTATGCTTCTGTGATTCAACACAGTTGTTGCTTTTAAGTATATCTGAAATCCCAGAGGCCCCTTGGGCAAATCATTTTAAGTGAAAAAGTTACATTTTACAGAGTCAGATAACTCAATTTTGAGTTCCAAGAAGCCTGGGATGTGATTTGAAATTTCCAACCATTAAAGTATGAGCTGGTGTGAAAGGTGGAAAAGTGCATCTCATCTTTGTTTGTCTGATACCAAAAGCTGGGAATGGACCCCCGCCCACCATTTCAATGTACACGAAGCAAGAAAGGCCAATTCCCACACAGTCAGGGTGGGAGACAGTTCCTGCTCCTTTTCTCTCATCTACTAGAGAAGGAGGTGATATGAATAGGACTCCTCGATCTAGATCACAGCTTAATAGTGTCTGGACTACAACGTCCCATGGTACACTGGCCATGATTATTGTTTGAGTTGGAATCCAATCTCTTCCACTTTCGAACTATGTGACTTTAGAAGTCGCTGAACTCTCTGGGCTTCAGTTTTCTCACCTATCAAATGAGGATAACAATAGCTCCCACCTCATTAGGTTGTTGAGAGACTTCTATGAGTTAATCATGTAAAGCGTACAGGACCGTGCCTGGCACATTGTAAGAACTCAGTAAAGGTTAATGACATTAAAGCTATAATAATCTGTTCCTAAGAGGGTCTGGGCACCCAAAGGAATAGTAAGGCTCTAGAGCTCTGGCCATGATTTTGTCTCCCAGCAGTTCTCCAAATCATGGGGGCTAGTTCACAATTAGACTGACTTAGAGGTCATTTGGGAATGGTCTGATCCATTATGACTATTGGTGTGATCTCAACCTTGTTCTTCCAGAACGATTGTAGTCTCCTGGTACTATTTCAGACCCTAAATATGAACACTAAAGAAAGAAATGCTATAATATAAAGTGTCACTGTAACTCAAACCACATGGTAAGTATGGGTAGAATGCTAGCTGATGTGTGAGCAAGATGGTGACACAACCCAGGTAATGCTCATGGAAGCTGCATTTGAGGAAGCATATAGATCCTGAATGTGGGTCACTGGCTAAGGTGCTAACTAAGATTCTGGGGGCAGGAGGGGTCCTGTACTGGATTTCTGGTCAATGAAGAGAAGTTACACAATATTCAATGAACACCTTCTAAACACCTACTATGCACTTGGTATGTTGTAAGATAATTATTTCCATAAATATTTACTGAGTACCTACTATGTACCAGCATACTTCAAGGTCCTAGGTATACAACAGTGGATAAAATAGGCCAAAATCCCTACCCAAAATGCCAGTTACATTTCAGTGGAAGAGGCAAACTATCAATAAGATAAATAAGTAAAATATCTAGTATTGCTACTTATAGATAGCAATAAGTGCTGAGGTGAAAAATAAAGCAGGGAATGGAGATAAGAGTGTGTCAAAAATGGAGTGATGATTGCATTTTAGATAGACCTGAAGGAGGTGAGGGAGTATGCCATATGAATACTTAGAGAAGGAATATTCTATGCAGAGCAAAGAGCAGATGCGAAGTCCCTAAGGCAGAAGTGTGCCTGGAATGGTCAGAAAATGACAAGAAAGCTTTGGGGTCTTGAGTGGTAGGACATGAGGTTAGAGATTTGGTGACTGACTAGAACTCGTAAGGCCTGACAGATTATTGTAGGGACTGTGACTTTTACACAGTGTGTGCTAGGAAGTCATTGTAGGGTTGTAAGCAAAGAAACGATAGGTTCCACCTATGTTTGATAGGATTACTTTGGCTGCTATGCTTCAAATAGAAACGAAAGAGACAAGGACAGAAATAACAGAGGCTATTGAAGCAATCTAAGTGAGAAATAACAGTTGCTTGGGCCAGAGTTATAGTAGTAAAGCTGGTAAGAACTGGTCAGATGGCAGATATATTTTGAAAGAAGATCCGTCAGGATTTTCTGATGAATTTGATGTGCAATGTGAAAAAGAAAAGAGTCAAGGATGCCTTCAAGGTTTCCGGCCTGAATGAATAGAAGATTGGAATTGTCATAACCTGACTTTGATGGTGGGAGGGAGACTTCAATAGGAAGAGGTTTGGAGAAAAAGATCAGAAGCTCAGTTAATTTGCATGGGAAATGCCTATTAACATCCAGATGGAGCTGTCAGGCAGGCACCCGGATGGATATATCTGAAGTTCAAGAGAAGGTCTGAGATGGAGATATAAGGTAGGGACTCATGGGCATATAGAGAGTATAGAAAATTATGAGATTGAATGAGACCATCAAGGCAGTGAGTGTATCCAGAAAGGAGAAGTTCAATGATTAAGCCCTGTGGCTTCATTTAGAGGCCAGTGGGATGAGGAGGAAGCAGCAAAGGGATGGGGAAGAAGCAACTAATAAGATAGCAAGCAAGCAGGAGAGTGTGTTGTCCTGGAAACCAAGTGAAGAAAGTGTGTCAACAGGAAGAGAGTGCTCAACTGGGTAAAATGCTGCTGATCTACCAACTAAAATGCAGACTCAGAATGGACTGCTAGATTTAGCAATATGGAGGTCATCCCAGCTGTGTAGTTTTAGGAAGGAGTAAGGAAGAATGATCTGAAAGAGATAATGAAGCGGAAGGATGACACTACCTCACATCTAGACCCAGTGATATGAAGGATCTGGGAGAGAAAACAGCCTCCACCGAGGAGAGGTAAGTTTCAGCTGGAGCAAGAAAATGAAGGGAATAGTCAAGGAAGTGTGAGGGGATATAGGGGACTTGACTGACGATTGATAGACGCCTGACAGAAAGTTCCAGTCCTTTCAGGAGATGGAGCAGAGGGAGAGGAGATAGTGACAGAAAAAGGAATGTTTAGAGCCATAAGGAGATTAGACGCCAGGGGATGGGAGAGGGCCTGGAGCCCTTGATTTCTCCTAGTGACTGACATGAACAGGAATATAAAACTTGATGTTCCAAAGCAGACAGTGCTTGTAAGATCAGGCATTCAAGAGGGGTGATGGGAATATATGGAATTTGGAAGCTATCCCTTCCCTCTTACTGGTGGAGAATGAAGCCTGTATAAAGGAAACCTTGCTCCTAACATGCAGGCTTCCTCTTTTTGATGTAACTGGGGGACTAAAGGAGAGGTGATCTTACATTGAACTCACAGGAAATCTCTTGACCCCTGGTGATGGTTGCTTGTTCAGCCAATACAAGAAATATTCTTTCAGTGATGAGTGCAGCCATTGAAGCCCGCTGCATGTATCTCCCAACTTCAGCTGGTGAGGGGTTAGCATTACCATTGGCACACTGGGCAGCCACTTTTGTCTAATCTGCATTCTCAGACTTCTGACAAAAAGTCAGCACAGAACCATTCCCTCGGTCATTGGATGTTCTTCATTTTACAGGAACATTCCCTCTGGTCGTTCTCTGCCAGCTTTGTTCCAGACATGTCCAAATGTCTTTTCATGTGGCTGCCAGTGTTCAAACACTCTGACATTTCAATCAGGTAATATGGAACTGAATGAACTTCCATAGTAGTTGGCATGGTAGTGTTGCCTAATTCTTTTCTGACTCTGATCACTAAGCAGGAACCTAAGAAGTGGCAGGTACTCCCTAGGGAGATAGAGAAGGCAAATAGATGCTCATGATTGCAGGGCACTGTTGATGCAAAGATGCTCTCTTGGGTCCAGTGGCAAACGGTGGGCATTATTTTGCCTAAAAATTAGTAGAGATTTGGAATTTTGAGAGGTCTAAAGTCTTTAGGACACAAATACAACTTTTTAATTTTCCCCAAGATGTTCAGAAGTGCTTCACAGCTGACTCTCTTTCCTTGAGCTTTAACCCTATAATCAGCATACTGCCAACATAATACCAAAACATAAAGTAACATATTCAAATTATACTGGAGAGCTTGCATGTGTCTAGCACTTAGAAATTTAGATATTAAATACCTGGAAGTCTATTGTCTGATTTGATAATAAGGGCAATATGTTATAATCTTCAGTTTACAGATGAGCAAATTTCTCTGTAACTCCTCAGGTGGGACTTATTTCCACCAAACTACACCATTTATTCACTCATTCATTCATTTATTTAATATGGCTTCATTTAGCCCAATAAGGGCTCATCAATATTTTCACAGCCAATACTTCTGTTTAAGACTTGAACATTTTAAACAAATAGCTATTGAATTCCTACTATACGTGATATTCTTTCAAGAACTATTATTAGGAGGATACAAAGATAACTAGAATATGGACTCTGCCCTAAAGAAGTTCAAAGTCATTTACAATATTTATTCTAAACTTCTCAGCTAAAACCCAAGCTGAGATGTGTATCAGTCCAACAACTTTTCTCAGGGTATCTGTATTGGTTAAGGTAACCCTAAATGCTGTAACATATAAATCCAAACATACGTTATGTTTCAAACATAATAGTTGTTTCTTGCTCATGTTAAGTCCAAAATGGGTGGTCCACTTGGTGGGCAGCAATCCTCCAAGTAGTGATTCAGCGACCCAGGCTTCTTCCATGATGTTAGACACATATGCAGCATGTAGCTTCCAAGCTTGCTGAGTTCATTTGCATCAAGTGGGTAGAAAGGGAAAAAACATGGAGGGTAACATGTGGGAGGATATTATGGGCCAGATATGACAGTGGTACACAACTATTCCCAATGCCATGCTAGGACTTAGTCACATGACCACACCAAATCTCAAGAGATGCTTGAACATGTGATCCAGGGGTGCGCTCAGGAAGTCAAGGAAAAGGTTTAATGAGTAGCTGCTATTCTCTGAGAGAGAGAGAGAGAGAGAGAGAGAGAGAGAATGGGAAGGTTGAGCATGGGAAGGTTCATCTGAAGCAAGATGGATGTAAGTGGGGAAGCAGAAAGCTAGGCCAGTGAGCTCCTCAGTAGACATCTGAGGTCTCCTGAGAGGAGTGAGTTGTGGTCATCTCCAAGGTAGATCTCCTCTTCATGAGGGCGATTCATGTTTGAACAAGGAATGTGAAAGAACCCTCCAAGACGAAGGAACTTTGCTGTAACTTTAAGTTCTTCTTGTCCCTGGTGCATTCATTCTTCTGAAATCCAGCCTGCTGATATGATTTAGTCCAATGATCTTCTGCCCTCCATCTTTGGTACTCTTCTGGCTCCTGAAGGCTTTTACTTTCTGCTCCAAGGACGAAATTTTCAGACTTTTCTTGACTCTTCTGATCCTAGATCACCAACAGTCCTATCTTTCAGATCAACCTCAACCTCAGCCTATGGGCCTGTGGGATGGAAAGAAGTTACTAGGTTGAATTCTCACATGTTTGTTAACAGGCGTAGTCAGTTGGCTGATCACACAATAATAAAGTTCTTTCTCAAGTTCTAACAACTCACTAATGTCTCTAGGCAAGCCACTTCATCTTTCTGTATCTCTAGTTCTTTTCCTGGGGAAAAAATAGAAATGGTATTTTACACATCATAGCTATCTTGAGGGCACATGGTGGTTTCCCAATAAATGCTGTCGACACACTAGCCTTCAGTAAAAAGTGATTCTGAAGCTTTCTGCAAATCCAAAACTACCAGAGAAGGGTTCCTTATTGCTGAGTCTGTGGGTACTTCCAAGTGTTGGCTGAGGGGAAAAAATAGCCTCTTCACACTGTTTATTTTGTAACTGGATGTTAAAATAGAAATTTCTGCCGAGACACTAATAGATACCAGATACCAAAATGACTTGTGAGATAGACTTTTCTATAGGATTTGCAGAAAGAAATGGCTCCAAACCAATTTTATGAGTTTTGTGACTCTGACTCACAGTATGGGGAAAAAGGGTTGAGGGTTAGAGTTTACACAAAGATTTTCTTAGATATGATTTATTTAAGAAAGCTCTGTTGAAAAAGCCATGAAGTGCCTTGACCTCAAGTCAAGAGAGAGGGGCTTTAAGGAGACCCTTTGGTGGGGTAATATGTGTTGCCTAATGTTTGAGGGGGAGACACAGTGGGTTAAGGTCTACCTCATACCTGGAATGGATACACTGGCTGTTGTGGTGAGTGGCTGCATTGGGATTGACCAATGCTCCTGGAATTTATTGGAGAAAAGGATGCATAAGTGTTTGCTGGGAAACGGGTTTGAACCTGTGTGTGTGTGTGTGTGTGTGTGTTTGTGTGTGAGGGAGACAGAGAGGAAAAGAGACAGAGACAGAACGAACAAGCAGCATAGGATCAGTTTAAGAACTATTCAGGAGGACCCGCTTGGAAGAGTGAAAGGATCTCTAGAGAATAGAGCTAATGATGAACCTAAGAGGGCAGCCAGCAACTGAGAAAACAGCAAAGAGATGAGACAGGAGAGAGTCCATCACCTGAGGTAAGAGAACTACAGATGAGAGATTCCCAGCATTTGGTCGGTGGAGGGATCTCCAAAAACCTCACAAAAGCATTCAAGAAGAAAAGAGCGTTTCATACCAATCAGACTCATAGAAGAAAGGGCTCATAAGCGATCCAGTTGCTAAAGGGCTGTCTTTCTCCATGTCCTCCTTCCCCACACACCAATGCAGGAGGGGTGAGAAACCAGGTGACCAGCTTGGAGAAGAAAAAAGAAGCCCTGCTTTTTCTTCTCCAGATAAAAAGCTGACCTTCTCTCTCCCCACCCAATCCCTGCTCCAGGCTTCCTATCAGAATCAAGTCATGTTTGGGCATTCCCTGGTGGTCTAGTGGTTAGGATCTGTGCTTTCACTGCCATGGCCCGGGTTGAGTTCCTGGTCGGGGAACTGAGATCCCGCAAGCTACGTGGTGAGACCAAAAGGAAGAAGAAGAAGAAGAAGAAAAAAGAATCAAGTCATGTTTAAAGTTGTGATCATTACCTGGACCTGGAAATGATCGTTACTGACAATCACAAAAAAGCGAATGCGTTTTGGGCTTAAAGTGGCCACAGGAATTTTGATTACCTAAGCACTCCAAAAAAGAAATGCAGCTTTTGTCTAGAGGCTCGGAAGGAATTATCCTTCTGAATAAATGTAATTATCCTTCTGAATAAATGTAAAGGAGTAGTGGGAGACCAAAAGTAAGTTACCTTATGTTTACGTGATTACATGATTACATTCCCTTCAGAATACATTGGGAACATCCATTATCCCTTCCAGGACACAGATCCTGAACGGAGGCGGACTGCTCTCCTTTACGGCATATAAATACTTTCCAACCTATACTGTATCCATTCTCCTCACCCTGATCTCAGAAGCAGTGGAGATCTCCTCATTTTTATTACCTGTGCTTATTATTATTTCGCTCATAATGCTTGAAGGCATTATTCTGGAGTCAGTATCTAAATTTTGGGATGCTTAATTAAATAAATCCATGCAAATGTTTGGTTCATTTCTTCTGTTTAAACAAATGGCCACACATTTATTGCTGCAAAATTGTGCTTTGCTTCAGCATTTAACCATAGTTGTGAGCATCTTAGTATTGCGCTCTAAAATGACACAATTATTTCAGCATCAGGCTCCATTTCAAACGATACTTCATATGCCAGTAGGTCTCCAAGGAATTTATTTCCTCTCTCTCCTTACTTACTTATTTTATATCTTTGTATTGCAGTAAAATTCAAGGCTGAAAAAGAGCTAGCTCTCTGAATCCCAGGCCGGGAGTAAATAATTCAGCACAGTGTGGCCCAGAAAATGCTTCCCTCTGCCTTTTTTTTTTTTTTTTTTTTTGCGGTATGCGGGCCTCTCACTGTCGTGGCCTCTCCCGTTGTGGAGCACAGGCTCCGGACACGCAGGCTCAGCGGCTATGGCTCGCGGGCCCAGCTGCTCCGTGGCATGCGGGATCTTCCCGGACCGGGGCACGAACCCGTGTCCCCTGCATCGGCAGGCGGACTCTCAACCACTGCGCCACCAGGGAAGCCCTGCCTCATTTTTTTTTTTTTAAAACTTGTGTCTGTGTGGATTCAAGATCATGCTGAGTGCTCTCATGTAGAGCAGGGCAGATGTCCTGGCTGAATCGGTAGATACAAACTCAGTGTAAGTCATGAGACGATTGGCTGTTCTGAAACTGGATGGAAAATGACACCACTTTGAAGCTTTTTGTTTTTGAAGTGGAGTCAGGGCTATTAGGTATCTTTTGCAGCCTGTTTAGAGTAATATACAGACATTCTACGCAAAGCAGGATGAGTTCTTTCTGGCTACTTTCCGTGTGTATTGTGTTCCTCTTTTGCTTTTGGATTGACAGCTTAGGATCCTGGGTACAAATCATTTGTTAACTACCAACTGATATGTTAGCTACATTAATCTCCCACTCATTTGGTAATATCTTTCCCCCACTCCCGGAACCTTAAGAAAGCATCCAAGTCTATCTCCCGTGCTTAACTACAAATTTCACTGCCCAATATTGTATTTGCCCAACAATGCCATAACCTTCAAAACAACCATGTTGGCTTGATTTTGTGTCAAGTAGAATTCCATTTGGACGTGGCGGTTTCGGGCACTGTATTAAGTGGGTAGAGACCATAGAGCTGATGAATACTATCCTGCAAATGACAATGTAGCAGGTGCTGCCGATGCCCCGCCCATATCCAGTTCCTTGCCTTCAAAATGACTCCCAACTGCCAGCATTTGCATCTCTGGGTCAGGAGGCCATTTCCAGAACCACAGATGGTCACTCCGCCTGTGCTTGTGGCAGGCTGGAAGTGTCAGGAATTAGCACTCCCCAAGGGCAACTCTCAACCAGTGATGCTCAGGAGTTGGTATACAAATAGTCTAAATCCTTTGCCTCTCAAGTGGGATGTTTCTGAGACGTGTGTATTACACTAGTTCCCAGAATTTACCCATGGAATTAGCACCTGTCACTCAGTGTGACAGTTGGATTGATAGTAACTCCTTTCTTGGTTTCCCTCCCTCACTTCACTAGTTCACTGCTGGTATTCTCTGGACCTCCCTAATGAACTACTTACACTCAAATCCTTCTCTCTCTGTGTCTGCTCTTCAGGAACCCAAACCAAAACCCAAAGGACAGTCATACCCCCACTTAAAACCTGAAAAGGACTTCAAGCTCAATATCGCATAACCACGTATAGAAGGATAATTCTCTTAAACAAACAGGTCCTAGGGATGGAGGAGTGACAACCCTCCACAGCTCTTATGTATCTTTTCTTGACCACTCTGTTCAGGACCACTGCAGTGTGGACAGAAATGGAAGATGTTCTAAGTTCTATAGGAACCTTTTAACTGATCTCTGTGCCTCCAACTTCTCCTCCCTCCGATTTGCCCTGTGTCATGCTGCCGGGCCAATTCTACTAATACCCCATTTTCACGTATCGCTCCCTGTTCAAACATCTGCAATGACTTCCTAATCAGACAGCAGTGGCAAAATGTCTCTGCCTCATCTTAAGTCTCCATCATGTTCTGGGGAGAGAAGTTGGGTTATTTATAGCACCGCCCCCTTCCTGCTGGTCCGTGGGTTGGCAGTGGCTGCATTCTTCCACTGAAGGTCACAGCTCCTGATGGCTGTTCTTCTCCTATAGCTACAGCTGTAGCTACATCTCTCTTTCCAGGTGACATTAACCACTATCTCCTCTTTACCATCAGGGCTAGTTTCTTGCCCTGGGGCACTTTACTATCTCTTGTTAGTTCTCTTTGTTAAGCTCTCTTTAGTCATCCTTTTGAGTGTGCCATCTGTTTCCTGCCAGAGCCCTGGGCAATACCAGCACATCGTTCTGGGTTCCAGACTTGCCTCTTCCACTTTCTACCTTGTGTCACTTTGGATCTTAATTATCTCTGAATGTCTTTGAGCCTTATATTCATTATCTGTTAACAGGAATAATAAGGCCTCTGCAGCATGCCTCGTAAAGTTGCTATGTTAATAAAATCCAGTTTTGTGATAGAAAAGACATTGTTCTTTAAATGTGAAGAACAACATAAATCTAAGTCTTTGTTTTTATCATATTATACAGAAGAATCTTGGGTGAGACTCCAAAAACACATTACCAAAAAATGAAAGGACCAGGAGTAAGGTCACGGCAGGAAATGGACAACTTGAGAGAAATGTCCATGCCACTTACAAGTCACTTATGCCAGTGATTCATCTGGTGCTGTCCTCACTCAGGGCCTCAAGTACAGGGCAACCCTTGGTGTGTTGCCATAGCAACTGCCAGCCAGAACCTGGAAATTCCAGCAGCCTATAAATCAATCACCATGAGAAAAGGGGTCACAGCAAGCTGCAAAAAGTGTATATCACGGAGGCCATAGAAAGAAGAACTAGAGTAAAGACAGTTGTTCTCAAATATTGGCCCTGAACCAGCAGCATCAACATCACTGGGAATTTATTAAACATGTAGATTCTTGAGTCGCACTCAGTACCTACTGAATGGGAAACTCTAGGGTCTAAAACACTTTGTGTTTTAAAAAGCCCCCCAGGTGATTTTGATGCATGCTAAAATGTGAGAACCGCAGCTCTAAGGGTCAGGAAATTCAGCTTCAGCTCCCAATGTCCAAAAGTGCAGAGTGTGGATAATAAAGAAACGAAAATAAAAGTTTAAAAATGGAAGGCAAATATGATCTCATAATTTCCCTGTGGTTTACCTGAATAGGAATGGTGACTAAAATATAGCAATGGAAAATCTGACTGTATTAGTATTCTTTTTCTGCATAACAAATGACCACAAACTTAGTAGCTTAAAACAACACACATTCATTATCTCACAGTTTCTGTGGGTCACAAGTCCGGGCACGACTTAACTGGGTCCTCTGCTTATTGTCTCACAAAGTTGCCATCAAGGTGTCAGTCAGGATGGGGTTCCCGTCAGAGGCTTGAATGGAGAAGGATCTGCTTCCAAGTTCCTTCCAGTTGTTGGCAGAATTCGTTGCCTCGTGGTCATAGGATTCATGAAAACTTGCTTCTTCAAAGCCAGCAATGGAGTGAGAGACTTCAAGCTAAATGGAGTCTTATATAACATAACACAGTCACGAGAGTGACAGTCCATCACCTTGCCATCTTCTGTTGGTTAGAAGTAAGTCACGGGTTTCACCTACACTCAAGAGGAGGGTGGGAGACTATCAAAGGATATGAACATAAGGAGGTGGGGATCATAGGAGCCAACTTCAAGTCTTCTGTAGTCTGCCCTCTGGCCCCCCCGTGATGATCCATGTCTCTCTGACATGGAAAATACATTTATCCATGTTCAAAGTTTCCCAAAAATCTCATCCCATTATAGCATCAGCTCAAAGTCCAACATCCCATACTATAATCTAAATCAAGTCCAAGGGTGAAAGAAGCTACTGGCTCTAATCTCTTAAGTACAGCTCATGGGCCATAATTGCTTTCCATCTGTGGATATGTAAAACTAGAGACCCACGATGTGCTCCCAACACATCCAACATACAATGAGATGAGCACAGCATTACAGCTATAGACATTCCAGGTCAAAAGGGGGGGAAAAGGAAAGTAATAAGGTGTCAATGATCCACAGCAGTTCTGAAATCTAGCCAGGCAAATAATGAGGGTTACCTGATTTGACTTCAGTGTCTGGGAATCATTCTTCATGGCTCTCAGCTCCACCCTCTGGACTCCACCTCTGGAAAATGGGATCATCCTCCCATTTTCTTGAAAGGTAGCATGTGTCTGAAGCTGATTAGTTTTATCAGCCTGCTTCCTGTCGGTATAATTTTGAGTATTCAAGGGCCTCCCTTCATTTTGTACTCTTTTGGTCCCCTTCAGTTCAAGCTTGCAATGTTTATTACAAAATAGTTTTCTCAGAAACTTCGGGGGTCCCGTAGATTTCAGTGGACTTTACTTCATTAGACAAAAGACACACTCACAGATTTTATTCAAAATAATCCCTTCTCTAGCTGGAACTTTTGCTGAGAGAGCTTAGAAGCTTCCCAAAAGGTTTGATCGAGAGGATTGATGAGATACACTCCTAATCTCTTGAAAAGGTCCTTTGTGTGACTGAACACTCTGACTTTTTGAACTTTCTGATGTTTTAGCAAAAGGTTGTAGGGTTATACCGTTCAACTTTTTCTCTAGACTGAACTGCCTTAATTTTAGCATCTTTTACTATCTGAAAAGACTGGATTTTCAAAATTATGAAGTCCTCATTTATTTTTGTTCTTCCCTCAATTTATTTTCTCCTCTCGCATTTTACTATAAACAACAGGAAGAAATCAGACAACACCTTCAACACCCCACTTGTAAACCACCTTAGCTAGATGACCAAGTTGATCACTTGCAAGTCCCGCTTTCCACTTAACAGCAGGTGGTAAGTTTTCTGAGCCCTCTGCCTCTACATAGCAAGGATTCTCCTTCCTTCAGTTTCCAGTAACATATTCCTCACTTCTTTTGAGCCCTCAGCAGCAGCAGCATCCAATTCGTTTTCTACTGTCTGTTCAAGGCAATTTAGGCTTTCTCTATACTGTTCCTCCAAATTCTTCCAGCGTCTACCTACTGCTAAATTCCACAGCTACTCCCACATTTTTAGGTATTTGTTACAGCAGCATTCCAGTTCCTGTACCAAACTATGTATTCATTTTCCATCACTGCATAACAAATTACAGTGAAATTAGCAGCTTAAAACAACACGCATCTGTTATCTCCATTTCTGTAAATCAGAAATTAGAGTATTGCTTAATGTGGTCCTCTGTTTAGGGTCTCGCAAAGCTGGAATCAAAATATCAACCAGGGGCTTCCCTGGTGGCGCAGTGGTTGAGAGTCCGCCTGCCGATGCGGGGGACACGGGTTCGTGCCCCGGTCTGGGAAGATCCCACATGCCGCGGAGCGGCTGGGCCCGTGAGCCATGGCCGCTGAGCCTGCGCGTCCAGAGCCTGTGCTCCGCAACGGGAGAGGCCGCGACAGTGAGAGGCCCGCGTACCGCAAAAAAATATATATCAACCAGGATTCAGAGGCTTGAGTGGGGAATGATTTACTTCCTAGCTCCCTCAGGTTATCAGAAAAATTCATTTCCTTGTGGCTGTAGGATTCATTCTTCAAAGCCAGCAAATGAAGGGGGGTGGTGTGGGAGAAGAGAGAGAAAGAGAGCAAGCTAGCAAGATGGAGTCTTATATAGTGTATCATAATCATGGGGGTGACATCCATCACCTTTGCCATATTTTATTGGTTAGAAGCAAGTCACATAGGGACTTCCCTGGTGGCGCAGTGGTTGAGAATCTGCCTGCCAATGCAGGGGACATGGGTTTGAGCTCTGGTCCGGGAAGATCCCACATGCTGCAGAACAACTAAGCCCATGCGCCACAACTACTGAGCCTGCACGCTGCAATTACTGAAAGCCCGCGCTCCTAGAGCCCGTGCTCCACAACAAGAGCAGCCACCACAATGAGAAGCCCGTGCACCGCAACGAAGAGTAGCTCCCACTTGCCCCAACTAAAGAAAGCCCACGCATAACAACGAAGACCCAACACAGCCTAAATAAATAAATAAATAAATAAATAAAAATAAAAATTAAATTAAACATATATATATATAAAGAAGCAAGTCACATGGTTCACAAACATTCCAAAGGAGAGGATTACACAAGGACATAAACATAAGGAGGTGGAGATTATTGGAGTCATCTTACAATCTGTTTTCCACACTGGCCCTTTTAAAGATAAACAGAACAAACAGAATTTTCATGGAAAGAATAGCTTCATGTTAAGAACATGTCTAAATTAATACCTAGGAACTCAAGGATGGAAGGAAAGAGAAAAGCAATTAAGTGTGGAAAGAAATTTTAAAAGGGTTTCATTATAGACTGCTAAGAGGTGTGGAGGATGCTTTGCTAATACAGAGTCAAATGAGGAAAAGGTCATGAAGGATAAAATGGTTAGGGAAAGATACGTAGGTGAGGTAGAACTTAAAATGTACTTTGAATAATGGAGAGTATTTAGAGATGAAGAGATCATTCCATTACATAGTGAAGGCATGAATACTAATCATGAAGGCATGAATACTAATACCAGTACTATGTTGGAATTGGTAACAAGCATGGAACATACAGGGGACAGCTAGGAGACCGAAGTGACTCAAGGGTTCTCTACCTTGTTGACATATTAGAATCACCTGGAAACTGTAGAAAATACTGATACCCACGCCCATCCCAGGTATTCTGTTTTAATTGGTAGGAGATGAAGCCCAGATGGCAGTGGTTTATAAAAGCACTCGAAGTAAATTTAGTGTATATCAGGGATGAGTGCCACAAGACTGATTAAAAGAGCAAACTCCCATCCAAGTACTAACCACGCCCGACCCTGCTTAGCTTCCGAGATCAAGACGAGATCGAGCGCGTTCAGGCTGGTAAACGTAAGGTAGCTAGCTAGTGGGAAGCAGCCGCATAGCACAGGGAGATCAGCTCGGTGCTTTGTGACCGCCTGGAGGGGTGGGATAGGGAGGGTGGGAGGGAGGGAGACGCAAGAGGGAAGAGATATGGGAACATACGTACATGTATAACTGATTCACTTTGTTATAAAGCAGAAACTAACACACCATTGTAAAGCAATTATACCCCAATAAAGATGTTACAAAAAAAAAAAAGAGCAAACTCATGTGAAACAAAGTGGTAGGTTCTATGTGTCAAGTAGGACTCGCTGGTGATGACATACTCATCTAAGACGGGGTGGGGCTTGTGTTCTGCGCAGAAGGAGAGAGGATCCAGCGGCAGAGGATTAGGCCCGGGAGCCCAAGAGGCTCCCCAGTGCCTAAGTGGACAGGGAGAGTGCTGGCTGCGTTCCCTTCTATTCCTCCACTCTCCTCCTACCCCTGTCTCCCCCAGGGTCTCCACCGTCCCTGCTGGACCCCTAACCGTGGGTGGGTCCCGGTGGGCGTAGGAACTCCTCCCCTCCCTGCCTCCCCCAGCCACCCCTCAGGGGTTCCATACCTGGAGGTCTTGCCTTTACTTTTGCTCCCCCTTCCCTCCCTCCCACTCCCTCAGGACCTGCGTGGCTGGAGGGGGCCTCGGTGGGCAGAGGATCAGGCCCGGGACCTCAGCAGGCTCTCGGGGGCCCAAATGGGCAGGGGGAACCTGGCCACGCTCCCTTTTGATCCTCTGCTCTCCCAATGGTCGCCCAGGTTCCCCCTTCGGGCATGGGATCCCTTGCCCTCCCCCAGCTGTCCCTCAGGGGCACCAGTCCCATCCCACCTCCACTTCTCCTCCCCCCTCACTCCCCCCCATGCCCCACATCCTACCCAGTCGCTGGGGGTTCCTCCCGCCCCCTTAGGTGTCCATGGTCCCCCACCAGTGCCTGGTAGGTGCCCTAGTTGTGCGGAGATGTGAATTCCGTGTCCTCCTAGTCCCCCATCTTGACTCTGCCTGTGAGAAAGTTTTTAATGACATATTTAATTTTAAAAACAGATATGTGACCATTTATATTATCTATTTCTTCTTGAGAGAGCTTTGGTAGTTTGTAGCTTTCAAAGAATTTGTTCGTTTTATCTGTTATCAAATTGATTGGCATAAAGTAGTTCTTAATATACCATACCATTTTTATCCTTTTTAATATCTATAGAATCTGTAGTGATATCATCTTTTTCATTCCTGATGTTGGTAATTTGTGTTCTCTCTCTTCCTTCTTTCTCTCTCTTGTTCCTGATTAGTCTGGCAACAGTTTTATTAATTTTATTGATTTTCTCCAAGAACCAACTTAAATTTTCATGATTTTTTTTCTGTTGTTTTTATCTTTTCAGGTCCATTGATTTCTGCTCTAAACTTCATTTTTTAAAATTCTTATTTTTGGTAATTCTCTTATTTTTCTTGTTTCTTAAGGTTGAAGCTGAGGTCATTGATTTGAGACCATTTTCCTTCTATAATATAGGTGTTTAGTGTTATAAATTTCCTCTAAATATTGTTTAGTGGCACCCAACAAAAAGTTGTATTTTAATATTTGGTTCAAAATACTTTTTCATTCCTCTTTTTCTTTCTGTTTTGACCTGTGAGTTTTTTAGAAGTGGACTATTTACTCTCCAAATATTTGAGGATTTTCCAGACATCTTCCTATTATTAATTTATTTCTATTTTAATTCCACTAGAGTCAGAGAACATACTTTGCAGGACTGAACACTTGAAATTTATTGAGACAGCTGCTTTACAGCCCATCGTATGGTCAACTTGGTAAATGTTCCATGTGCCCTTGACAAAAATTGTTGTGTTTGGGTCACATGTTCTATATAAATGTCAATTTGGTCAAGTTCGTTGATGTTGTTAGGTTTTCCTCTATCCTTAGCAATTTTATGTCTACTTGTTCTATCAAGTATTGAGAGAGGAATACTGAAATCTTTGACTATCTTTGTGGATTTACTATGTTCTTCTTGACATTCTATCAGTTTTGATTCAAGTACTTTTAAACTATGTTAGCAGGCGTTAAATATTTTAGATTTTTATGTGCTCTTGATAAAGTGACCTTTATCATTATGAAATGGTATTTTTTTTATCCATGGTAATATTCTTTGTTTTAAAATCCACTGTCTGATATTAATATTACCATTAAAGCTTTTTTCTTACTAGTATTAGCGTGACATATCTTTTTTTTCCCAACCTTTTTCTGTAAAACTGTTTGTGTATTTACATTTGAAGTGCTTTCTTGTAGGCAGCATATAATTGAATATTACCTTTTTATCAAATTTTATATCTCTGTCTTTTAATTGGGATATTGAGACCATTTACACGTAATATGATTATTGATACAGTTAGGTTTAAATTATCTTCTTGCTGTTTGATTTCTATTTGTTCCATCTGTTGTGTTCTTTTGTTCTGCCTTCTTGTGAATAGATATTTTTTATGATTCTACTTTCTCTCCGAAGTTGGTTTAACTCCTTGTTTTTTTATTTTAGTGGTTGCTTTATAATTTATAGTATACATATTTAACTTATCACAATTTACCTTCAAATGATATTATACCACTTCACATATAGTATAAGAACTTAATAATAGGGCTTCCCTGGTGGCGCAGTGGTTGAGAGTCCGCCTGCCGATACAGGGGACACAGGTTCGTGCCCCGGTCCGGGAAGATCCCACATGCCGCGGAGCGGCTAGGCCCGTGAGCCATGGCCACTGAGCCTGCACGTCTGGAGCCTGTGCTCCGCAACGGGAGAGGCCACAACAGTGAGAGGCCCGCGTACCGCAAAAAAAAAAAAAAAAAAAAAAAAAAGAACTTAATAATAGTATACCTCCATTTCTCTCCTCCCAACTTCTGAGTTGTCATACATTTTACTTCTACATAAGTTATAAACACCAAAGTACACTGTTATTATTTTAAACAGTCAATTTTGATTTAAAATTCATTATATGATAAGAAAAATAGAAATCTATCCACATAGTTACCATTTCCAGTTCTCTTCATTCCTTTATATAGATTTGTTTTACCATTTGGTATCATTTTCCTTCTTCCAGAATGACTTCCTTTAACATTTCTTAAAGAGCATGTGTGCTGGTGATAAATTCTCACAGCCTTTGTATCTTTGAAAGATTTTTACTTTGCCTTCATTTTTGAAAGATATTTTCACTCGGTATAAAATTCTAGATCAACTTTTTTTCCCCTTCTAGTACTTTAAACCTGTTGCTTCATTGACTTCTCACTTGATTGTTTCCTACAAGAAATCTGATGTTATTTTTATCTTTGCTCCTCTGTATATAACATATAATTTTTTTCTCTCACTGTTTTTGAGATTTTCTCTTTATCACTAATTCTGTACAAATTTATTATAATGTGCTTTAGAGTAGTTGCTTTCATCTTTCTTGTACTTTGGCTATGTTGAGTTTCTTGAATCTCTGGGTCTATATTTTTCATAAAATTTGGAAATTTGTGGGCCATTATTTCTTAAAAGTTTACTCCTCACCTCTCTTTCCCGAACTCTGATTACATGTGTATTAGTACACTTGCTGTTGTTCCACAACTCATGGATGCTCTTTTCATTTTTTTAAGTTATTTTTTTCTCTCTGTTTTATTTTCTAGTATCTTTTTATGTCTCCAAAGTTGCTAATTGTTTCTTCTGCAATGACTAATCTGCCATCAATTCTATCCAGTGTATTTTGCATCTCTGACATTACCGTTTTCATTTCTAGAATTTTGATGTGGGTCATCTATTGTATCGTCTATATCTCTATTTAACTTTTTGAACATATGGAATACAATTATAATAACTCTTTTAATGTCATTGTTTACTTATTCTAACCACTTTACCAGTTCTGCATCAGTTTCAATTGTGTGACTATTTTTGTCATTACAGACATATGTTGTTTTATTGCACTTTGTTTTATTGTGCGTCACAGATATTGCGTTTTTTACAAATTAGAGGTTTGTGGTAACCCTACTTCAAGCAAGTCCATTGGCACTATTTTTCCAACAGTATTTGCTCACTTCATGTTTCTCTCACATTTTGGTAATTCTTGCCATATTTCAAACCCTCCACCAGCAAAAAGATTACAACTCACTGAGGGCTCAGATGATGGTTAGTATTTTTTAGGAAATAAAGTATTTTTAAATTAAATATGTATATTGGGTTTTCTTTTTAGACATAATTCTGTTGTATACTTAATACACTACAGAATAGTATAAACATAACTTTTACATGCACTGGGAAACTGAAAAATTCATGTGACTCATTTTATTATGATATTTGCTTTATTGTGGTGGTCTTGAACTGAACCCACACCATCTCCAAGATATGCCTGTATAGGTCATGTATTCCTGTTTTTACGCATGCTTGGTAATTTTTTATTAAATGCCAGATATTATGAGTTTTGCTTTTAAAATTCATTAGGTAGGACTGGAACAGTGCTGTCTGGTATTAATTATTCCCCACTGCTGAGAAAAGACCCTTCTGTGCCCCCTGCCTGATCCTTCATGCATCGTGAAGTTTTCCAGTATAGCTAGTGGGATTATTCCCAACTCAGTGTGAGCACTATGCACTATTACTTATAATCCTATAGAGTGTTTTTTTCCTAAGCCTCAGGATTTTTCACACTTGCATGCACTGATCAATACTGTACTGAATACTCAAGTGTGATCCCCTGAAAATTACCGAAGTTTTCTCTTTGTGCAGTTAACTCCTCTTTGACACTCTGTCTTGCAAACTCTAGCCATATTCTTCTTTCTAGACTCTCATGCACATTTTCTCAACTCAGGGAATCCTTTTGGCTCTGCCTTAGTTCCCCCTCTGTGCACTTCAGCCTGGAAATTCTTTCAAATCAGTAAACTGGGCCAATTCATTGGGCTTATCTCATTTCTTGCTCTTTCCTCAGAAAGCACTGTCTTTTTTTACATAATGCCCAGTATCTTAAAAACTGTTGTCTCATATGTTTATCCAATGTGTTTGTTGTTTCTGTTGGGTGGGTAAATCTGGTACCTGTTACTCCATTTTGGCTGGAAGTGAAAGTCCAACCACACTGACAACTACATTGATTGTTTGCATGTCAGGAAGTGATAGTTTGAGCATTTTACATCTCAACACAATTTATTGTTACTTACATGTTGGCATTTGACTGTGTTTAACTATGTTTTAAGAAACTGGTGAGCTGGTTTTGGTTGACACTGATATTTAACCCATTTTTTTCTCATTTAAAATAATGGGAAATAAACTCCCATTTAGCTTTTTAATGTAGTATGTCTCATTTACGGCAATGGATTATTAATGTTAATTGGTAACTGCGTATGTTTGGCTTAGACTTATTTCCCTCACATGAAAATAACTCTAGAAGTAGCCTGTCCAGAACTGTCATGGCAGGTCCATGAAGTTTGCAGAGGCAAGTGCCTTCTGTTTTTCTGCTCCTTAGTGCATGAATTCTATCTCCCAAACTAACATCCATCAAGTCTACATTCCAGTTCCTCCTAGCTAAGTCAGCTATCTTTTGCTAGATTTTTCTAGGGGTCTATTAAGTGTTTTCTTCTTACTGCAATGGATAGGTCATCCATATCTTCAAGAAACACTTATAAATGTAGTCTTTTCACTAGGTATCTTGCTGACCTGAATAAAACTAGAGCTCTGTTATTAAGGCACAAGGGGGAAAGGGATGTGGATAAGTCATTAAGACTGTCTGCCACATTTGGCAAAAGACAGTAATGACAGGCTAGGTATTGTGTACGCATTTTGAACATGGAAACGGCATTAGGTTTAAATAAGATTTTTCTGGAAGCATAGGGCAAGGTGCTGTGGAATGGGAGAGGCTGAAAATAGCCTTTTATTTAGTCTCTCCATGACAATGATCCAGGAATGCAACAATGAAGACTGTCAATGGAAAAGATAAAGGAAACACTTCAAAATACTTATGTAAGGAAGAAATATAAGAAAGGGCTTGGTGGCAGATGGGATATAAAGAGCACGTACAGCAAAGAGAGTATGTTGCAAGGAAAGAAAGGATTATAAAAGGAGTGTCAGAAAACTCATGGATGCCACTACTCTATACAACTGGCAAGTTAGGCCTGCTCAAGACTTGAGACAATGATGTCTGGATCATTCACTGAAGACTCTATTGGCAATAGAGTGTTGAAGTAGTTTGGCACTAACACATATGGTGTCTGCAGTGAACTCAGTCTAATGTGTAGACTAACCCCCATCAGAGATGGTCAGCTCACTGGCATCTTGAATGCGCAAGCCTTGTTTTCACGTTCCTGCAGCAGGTCCCTTTAGGACAAGGAACTAATCCTAAGCTCCAGCCCTGAGTCCCTTAGAGCAGCCAGCTGATTCTATCTTTTGCCATATCAAAGTCATAATAGGAAAACAATAAACATGCTGTAGTAGAAGAATAAAGAACCTGGGGTCAGACAGGTCATACCAGAGTTATTGTTCAATATTTTGTTAGTTGGGTGATCTTGGGCAAGTTATTCTGTCTCTGAGCCACATTTACTGATCTGGAGAAGGAGAATTATTACAATAACACCTGCCCTCTGTAATTTTTCTGTGACGTTTAGTCATGTTTGTCAAAGGAAGGGAACACAGCTGTTGGAGAGCTCAGACTCTATCAGTTACTCGATGCGTCAACTTGCAAAACACTTCACCCCTTTGGATCTTGATATCCTTACCTGTCCTTTTCCATAGCTTCAAAACCTGTTTTGGGCATCTAGTATCTGCTTAATAAATATTTGTTGAATACAATTCTGTTGAATCCATAAAATAAAGGGATTCGTTTAGATTAACATTTCCCAAAGTATGTGTTGTGAGATGCTGATAAGTTGATAATGCATATTGTAAATGCTTATGTTTGAGATGATGGAGCAGAAAAAGCCAAGGAGACGGTGTCCTTGATGACACCCCTGAATCCATCATACCTCTTTTTTCCTAGCCCTGGACTTAATGTTATCTGAAATAAACCCCCTATCTTTGATAAGATGTTCTTATTTGGGTATCTGTTATTGCAGCCAAACCAAATTCTTTACCGATCCAAACTATTAATGTTTATCAATAGTATTTTATAAAAAGAGTCACTATTCCCCCTCAAATTCTGCTCATTAACTTCTTTCAATCTTCAATCAATTCATTAATTAAAATATTCTCAGGCACTTATTATGTGTGTTACGTGCTAAATGCTACACAGAAGAAGCATAAAATCTCAATTCTTGCCACTAAGAAACCTGCAATCTATTTGAATATAGGGGACTCAGTTGAGTCATAATTAAATATTAGTTGATGACCCTAAATTAGACAGTATTTTTCCTGAAGGCAAAGACTGAGTTTTCATCAACCTGTGAGCTTGTCCATGCCCCTGATGTAAAGTATAATGGGAACATGAGACACGCATGCTCCACAGTTGTTTTAATTTGTACACCTTATAGCACAGTTGCTCAACCAATTGGCTTTCCTATTGAAATGACAGCTAATTTAAAAGAATAAATGGCTATTTAATAGAATGGAAAACCATTAAACTCAACCTTCTGTTAAAGACTGATCCTTATGTAAGTCTTATGAAGTGCTAATTTCTGGCTCCAGAGAAAAGAAAAGAACGAAAATTGTCTTTCAGGACTTCCCTGGTGGCGCAATGGTTAAGAATCCACCTGCCAATGCAGGAGACACAGGTTTGACCCCTGGTCCGGGAAGATTCCACATGCCGCGGAGCAACTAAGCCCATGCGCCACAACTACTGAGCCTGCGCTCTAGAGCCCGTGAGCCACAACTACTTAGCCCACAGGCCACAACTACTGAAGCCCGCCCACCCTAGAGCCCGCACACCACAACAACTGAGCCCACACACTGCAACTACTGAAGCCCACATGCCTAGAGCCTGTGCTCTGCAACAAGAGAAGCCACCACAATGAGAAGCCCACACACTGCAACGAAGAGCAGCCCCTGCTCAACACAACTAGAGAAAGCCCGTGTGCAGCAACAAAGACCCAATGCAGCAGCCAGAAAGAAAGAAAGAAAGAAAAGAAAAAAAAAAGAAAATTGTTTTTTAGCGAGCTGTTACCTCACTATGAACCCTGACTCTACTCTGAATAATACTGACAATTCTAATAATAATAAAGATGATGATTATGTTCCTTTATATTTCATAGTACTTTGTGGTTTACAAATGTTTTCATATAAATTTGGAAAAGTAACTGAGTATAAAGGAAAGAGAACAGGCTGTGGATTCTGTTAGACCTGAGTTCAAATCTAGCTTCTACTGTCTGTGTTCTCAGTTCTATCATCTGAAAAATGGGAATCATAAACATATTGTCCACGCTTTGGGACTAAATTTTAGAGCCCCTTAAAAAATTGGAAACCAGAAAAATAAAATTTTGTCTGAAAATTAAACTAAATATTAATAGTATGACTCATTGCCCAATAGCCCTTAAAAAGACAGGATGGCCGTAAGATCTGGTAGCAACTGCAGTCAGAATAGGAGTTGCAGTTAGCCATAGAAACATAGCAGAACATCACACACAAGTGTCCAAATGTTGGGAAAGGGAGACAGAGTATAAGCCGACAAATTCTGAGTATCTCCTGTCCAACAGGATAGACCATCTCTAACATGGAAATACAGGTATTGAAAGCTCCTTCCATCAAGAGGTAGAATCTAATCCGCCAGCCTTGAATCTGGTTTTGTCAATGCAACGTGCTTTGGCCAACGGGATATTGGCAAATATTACACAAGCAGAGGTTCAAACAGCACTTACATAGCAGGGCTTGCCTTCCCTTGCTGCTGGGAACTCTCTCCCCATCATGTGAACAAGCCTGGGCTAACCTCCTGGATGATGAGAGCCTACCTGTAGAGAGGCCTTAGCTGTCCAGCCATCTCAGCCATCCCACCTGAGGCCCCATATATGTCAGTGAGGCCATCCTAGACCATCTAGCCCCAAAGAGGTTGCCAGCTCAGAAAAAGCACTCAGCTAACCTAAAGAATTATGAAAAATAACTGTTTATTGCTTTAAGTCACTAAGTTTTGGGGTGGTTTGTTATGCAGAAATAGATACCAGAGGGCTTTTTAGCTTTCATAGTATGCCAGTCCCAGGAATGAAATCATCCCTTCTGTAATATGAATATATCAGGCAATCTTATGCTGACATCATCAATTACTTCTGGCTTCCCTTACCCTGGGTCCACGCTTACTAACATTTTTCTAATTATGATCTGACCTTTTACATAGTCTGCCTACAGTGGGCAATGGGCTGACCACATAAATTGTAAGGATCTCTTGGTACGGTTATTATTCATGATAAGTTAATGAAGTGGCCCTGATCAAGGTTTGGCTTAAGGAGAAGATATTCTATGTCTCTAAGTATTTACTCTCCACCCTTCTCTACCCTACTCTTTACTCCAGGAAGCTGACCTCCATGGATTGCCTCAAGGAACAATCTTGCCTGTGGCTTCTTATTGGGCTTCTCCAATGGGAAGCCCTACCTGGAAACTGGAGAGAAGAGTGATTTCAGAACATTTATTTATTCCTACAGCTTTCTCTTTGTAAGATTGGTTTGGGTAGGCTAAGTCCCTCAGTTGAAGATTGCAGCTCCTGGCAAGGTGGTCCCTTCTCCAAAACTCTCTCATTGAGACCACTCCCTCTCCTCTTCCTTTCAGGCCCAGAAGTGGAAATAGAGCAATTTTTACTAGCCTTCAGTTCTGTACTATCCTATATGGTTTCCCAACTCCTGCCCACACTTTTGTAGATAACCCCTTTATTAAACCCTCCCCCAATTATCCTAATTTCAGCATGCCATCTGTCTCCTGTTGAGCCCCTGACTGATACATATGCTGAGCATGTGGGTTTGAGTATCTGATTTGTCTGATGGTGATTTCCCTTTGTCCTATGATTTATCCCTGAAAGATGGCTCTACACTCACCAAGCCAGTATAATCAAGTTTTTAGGCCCATGAGCTGAGTCAGGCTGAAGTTCATAAGGGTAACAAATTCCTCTAGAAACCAGCCAGCTGGCCTTTCCCCTCTGGAGTGGGGAATAAGAACTGCACTTTTCTGTATTTCTACTATACCCACTTTTCAGAGTTGCCATTAAGATTCAACAAACTACATGCAAATTGTTTTGTACCTTTGCACGTGCCTGCCACCTTGTAAGTTCTCAACACGTTAAGCATTACTATTGTTTTGTTTAATGTCCTTTTGATTGTATAATACGGTCTTTACTGATCAAATGATGTGTAATACTTTTCTTGGACTTCTTTTTTGGATGTTTTTGTTCATTGATATTATGGGAGTTGGCGTAAAGAAAGAAAATGCATGGGCAGCATGACTGACACACAATAAACACAGCTTCCAAAGCCCCATGACAGAACCACCAAATGGAAAGGATCCTGATTTAAGCAATTGCTGCATAAACATGTTTAACGAGTCAAACATGGAGCCGAGATGGCACACTAAGGAAAACAAATAGTCTTGCCAGTTCATTGAAACTAAGCATTCATGGAGCCCTTGGCTCACCTGTGGTCAGAAAGGTTGATATAAGACAACAGGGAGATGGCAGGTGGGCCCCCTCTGGGACACGGCATGGTAGCAAGATGTGTAGGCTTCCTTGTTAACCTACTAACAAGTAAGTAAGAGTCAAATAAAAAGACTCTCCAGCATTCTCCTCTTATCAGAGAAAGCCAGCATTCCAGATGCCAAACTAGTGTATGCTATGGCACAGGAATCATGCCCCCACCTCCCAGGCAGCTGGAGTAGATAGGTCCCTGGTAAGATCATTTACATGTCTTCCCAGTGGGGTTTCAGGTTAGCCTCTCCTCTGTGAGGTCCTGCCTCTATTTCACTTCAGGCTGCAAATATTCTCCTACTCACCTAGACACATGCACACACACACCCCCACCATGTGTAGACAGCCATTCAAAATCAACCTTAATCTTTTTTATTCTCTACAAATGTGATTCCTCTCTGATGGATGCTTGGGTTTAGAGTTGCTTGTTTACTTCAGATGATTTGTTTTGGGGCCTCAATTTCACGTCCCTATCATTCAAAATAGGATGTGACCTTGGAGGAACTCTAAGGCAGCTTAGGAAGAGGCAGACAAGAAGCCTTCAGGAATGGACACAGAATGAGCAGAGACTGTCGGGAAAATGCGACTGTAATTTGCATAGGGTCACAAGGCGGACACTGATCTGGAGTGTTCCGGTGAATTGCCAGTGGACAGGACATAGAAACAGACAGTAAATCATAAGGTAGAGGATGGTGTATAAGACGGAATATAAGCCTGGGGGAAGTAAATAAAGGAATGCCATGTCAAGATCAGAAGAACGTTGATAGGGAGATGTAGAATAGAAAATTGATTCATTAATTCTAAGATGAAACATAACTACCTGAACTTGAAATCGGGTGGGCACCAGGTCAAAAATAAGTTAAAAGGAATTTAATTTAGATATGCAGTTAAAAATTGGCCATGTTAAGGGGGCAAGAAATTTTAGCAATAATGGAAATGAAGAAAAAATAATCTAAAGATTTTATGAAAGGTTTGAAACTGAGCAGGATCCTGTGGGGCCCTCCAGGGTACAAAGCCTTTCCATATATCCCGTTTCTTATTTGCAGGATAAAGGCTTCAGCCTTGTAGACCTTCCTAAATACCAAAGAGAAGAGTCAAAGAGTTACTAATCAGGGAAGTAAGGGAATGCAGAAACAAAGGAGCAATCAAGAAACTATAGCGAAGCCATTAAAGCAGGGTCCTGGTTCCTGCTCAAGGAATATACATAACAATATCTTTGAGTTCTCCTGCAGGAACTAAGGTCCCCACCCAGGTGGAGGATGGTAACTTCAGGCTGAGCACAAGATTCCCGGAGCACCACCCTGTTACCTCACCACCAACCAATCAGAAGGAAGTCACATACCCTGCAGCCCTCTCCCCAAATTTTGCCTATAAAAACTTCTCCCTGAAAACCATCAAGGAGTTTGGGTTTTTTGAGCACAAGCCAACCATTCTCCTTGCCTGGCTCTGCCATCAACCTTTCTCTACCCCAAAGTCCAATGTTGCAGTTTGTTTGGCCTCACCATGCGTAGGGCACACGAACTTGTGGTCAGTTACTTGTTACTACCAGTTAACTAGAAACTGGGTTAACCAAAGCTGGAAAAAATATGAAAAAAAAAGAAGACTATCAGAATTAATGTAGACTATCCAGCTTATATCACTTAATCAGCAAATGACCAGATGAACTTTTCTTTGGGGAATAACAAGATAAGGGAATTCAGCCCTGAGTAGGTAAAATAAACTTAGCTAGATATCTTGGTATCTTTTTAGCCTGAGAGGTATTATCCCACTCTAGAGTTCAGTGTCACAATTAAGTGGGATTGTAGAGAGACTGTTTTTTTCATTTCCTTGAATCCCCCTAGTCCCTTTTTTTCTGAACTGTATTAACACCACAATTGCTCTAAAGAGCAGGGCTCCTTTTCAAATTTAAAATCTGGGCTGTTGTTCTCTCTCTCCTTGCTTATTATTTCTAAGTCTAAGCTGGGGCCCCATAGCTTTGGATGAGCCAAATGCTGACTCAGGCAAGGGAAAGGAGATGCAAGGCCAGTTCTCCCAGGAGCAGAAAGCACTGCAGATTAGGGAGGCCTTTGTCATCTTTGTCATGTGTAATTTGACTAAACCTACTTGAATAAGAAAGAACTGGAGGCCTCAGAGAACTTTTATCCTCTTAAATGAACAATAATCACAGTGCAAAGCAGAAAAAGAAAAAAAGTAAGAGGAAAGAAAATGAGGCTGCTTTTCTTTCTTTCTTTCTTTTTCTCAAATGAGAATAACTAAGGTTTCATTAATGAAACTTGGATCCTTTCTCACTAAATGAGGTTCTGACTTGCTGGCAAAAGACGTGTGCAGAAATATCACATAATTAATAATGTCTTGAAGGGAAATGTGCCTTAGGTGTTTTATTATTTTTTAATCATTTAACATGGTTTTTAAATGATTTATTTCTGCCCACCTTCCTGCAGACTGGTTTTAGGGTGGCTTACATAAATACATTTAATAAGATAAGAAGCAAATAAGAAAATCAAGGAAAAGGAAAAAATTCATGTAGTTAAGGTAACACGGAGCCGGGGTAATACTGGTACCCAAAATGTGTATTCTAAGTCCTCAGAATTCCGCGAGAAACATGAGATGTGAGAGACAAAACCAGACACGTGATTTACAACTTCCATAAGATAAAAATCAAACTTGATGCTCAGGAGAACCAGAGGGAAATGTTTCCCTTGGGTCCTCATAAACAGGAACATAATAGATAACTTCCTCAACAGCATCCTTACAGTAAGTACAGAAACAGGCTTCACAGGCAGTTTCTTAGATTTCCCTTGGTGCCACCACAGAAACGTGATCGAGGAAGAGCCATTCGGCAGGGGAACCCACACATATCTCTGAGGGCCTGGCTTGCCCCAGGGAAGGATATTAGCATGTGCGAAGAATGGATGGATGCACTGTGCATCACTTATTCAATCACCCAGAAGTATTTGTTTTTTCATTTAAGCTTGTGAGAAGCGCTGAGTTCAGGCTGACACCCTGAACAAGAAGCTGGAGAGCAACTGTTCTGTGTTGCCAGCTTTGCCAAGCTGGGAACAAGGATGACTTCTTGGTAATGTTGAGGAGCTCTGACTCCTGGGACGATTTCCCTTTATGCATATAAGAAACTGTCGCCTTCACTCGCTCCAGAAAGAGCCTGAACCATAAAATAGTCTGAGGAGGGTCTCCCAGTTAGGGAATCCTCTAAGTTTTACTAGGCCTAAAGTTTACACGATTCTGAGAGTCACTTTAGAAGATGAATACAAGATTGATTACAAAAGTTAATTTTCATTTAGAAGGAGAAAACACAACAAATTATAAAATTTTTAAAACCTGGCAAATATCCCAAAAATCTTTAAAAATTAAATATTTTTTCTGAATTAGCTGCCTGACACACCTCTATAATAGTTTTCCTACATTTTTGGCCACATGTTCCTTGAGCTTTCATAGAATCCTTTTCTATATAGAAAATAGAAAGATAATTCAGTCTTTCTTTTAGCATGTATGATAGAAATTTGGTTTTTTCTTATTAATGGTTTAGGAAAGGTTTCTTTCCATTTCACAACTTATTATAGACAGTGACATGTACATTTTTAGGATTGTTGTCAATTTTAGGAAAATCTCTAGCAATTTTTTTCATAGATATGCTGTGATTTTGAGAATAATTTTTCACAGATCAGGTCCAGTCTCCCTACACTTATCTTTCCTCTATTACCTTCTACATACTTTTGGTTCCAGGCACCACAGGACAGGTTCATATCACAATATGGCCCTGTCCTTCGTGTTACAGTGTGAGGTTAGCCAGCCTCTTGGGAAGTAGGATTATTTTATCAGGATGCTTAGCAACAGCTTAACTGTACAAGGAAACGGGGCTGCAAATCTGCATAGATATATCCCACTGAACATGACCAAAAGGGTCCTGTTGTAGGTTGAATAATGGCAGCCCAAAGATATCATGTCTTAATCCCTGGAACACGCAGATGTTACTTTGTAAGAAAAAAGGATTTGGGGAATATGATTTAGGATCTTGAGATAAGGAGTTATCCTGGATTATCCAGGTGAACCCTAAAGACCATCACAAGTGTCCTTATAAGAGACAGGGAGACGGAGATTACACACACAGAGGAGAAGGTGATGTGAAGACAGCGACAGAGATTAGAATGGTGCAGTCACAAGCCACAGAACACCAAGGAAGGCTGGCAGCCACCAGATGCTAGAAGAGGCAAGGAATGAATTCTCCCCCAGAGCCTCCTGAGAGAGTCCCGCTGCCACCTTGATTTTGGACTTCTGGCCTCCAAAACTGTAAGAGAATACACTTCTACTGTTTTAAGCCACCAGATTTGTGATGATTTGTTACAGTAGCCTTAGGGAACCAGTACAGATCTCTAGTTCAACTTCCTTGTAGCCAGATCCAACACAGGGCCACAGTTTTTCCACCACTACTTTACATTAGGGGAAGTGGAGAAGAGAAGTTGGAGGGGAAGTAGACAGTGATCTTAAGCAACTGCTGTTGAAATATATACTTTTGGAAACTGTATACAATCATATGACAATGTGAGCCTATCATGGAGGCCCCTCCCAGGACCTTAGAAGGGGCCCAGGTGAAAGAGGGGCTCGGAAGCTTCAGTCTCATTAGCTTCTCAGTGCATCTCCCTCAGCCTCAACTCAGCCTCAGTGGTTGTGTTGAGGAAGGTCTAAAAGAAGGGTCTTATGTTTTGGGAAGGACCAATTTGGAAAAAAGCAGGATCTTCATAGCATGAGTAATGGAAACCAGTTTATGGTAGGGGGTGGGAATAGCAGAGGTTGTAGAAGAAGCAGAGTAAGAGTGATGACAATAGCATTTAAAAAAAAATGCTACATGACTTTGGTCCTCTCCTTCTCACTAGAAGAGGTGGGAAAGTTGAAGCTTTCTTCTTGTCTCTGAGTACCCTACCCCCAGAGAGACACTGGTTTCCTCTTCTTCTCCCGTAACAATTGCACTTCTTTGTACTTGAATTTTAGCCAGTCTATAATTATCTCTTTTTTAACATTTATTTATTTATTTTTGGCTGTGTTGGGTCTTCGTTGCTGTGCGCAGGCTCTCTCTAGTTGCAGTGAGCAGGGGCTACTCCTCGTTGCGGTGCACAGGCTTCTCATTGCAGTGGCTTCTTTTGTTGTGGAGCATGGGCTCTAGGTGCACGGGCTTCAGCAGTTGTGGCTCATGGGCTCTAGAGCGCGGGCTCAGTAGCTGTGGTGCACGGGCTTAGTTGCTCTGCGGCATGTGGGATCTTCCCGGACCAGGGTTCGAACCCGTGTCCCCTGCATTGGCAGGCAGATTCTTAACCACTGTGCCACCGGGGAAGTCCCTATAATTACCTCTTTACATATCTATTCCCTCTGCCAAGGTTTTGAGCTCTGTGAGAATAAAAACTATGCCTGATTTACCTTTGTAAACTGGTTGAATTAAAAAGAATTATAAGAGATTAAGAAAACCTGGGAAGGGGTCCTAAAGTACAGATTCAGACCACCCCAGTTTCCATCTGCATGCCCTCTCCTCTCTACTACCCTGGCAATAGAATCTTTCTCAAGTCAAGGGAAGGAGAACTGACCTTCTCAGCATGCGTTATCACCAATCTACTGTTTACAGCATTAAATATTGATTTTTGGTACTCAAAACACCGTGCTGTCGAGACTCAAAACCCATTCTTTCAACCTACTGTTTCTGCTAGGAGTTACAACCATCTATTTGAAAATCGCCCATCAATCCCTACCCCAGCTGAGAGATTATTCTTTTGCTCTGCTGTATCTTTCCTACACTGATTCAGTAACTCCTGGGTGGCCAAGAGATGAGGTGAGACAGGAGTCACGGGACAAAGGTACTTATAAAAAATGAAAATAAAAAAGCCTATCAGTTAATATTAAAATATTAGCCCACTACCATTATGTCTCTATATCACATCATCTGTCCCTAAGCCTCACGGGTCTGGCTGGTATGCCATCTGTGTCATATTTTGGAAACCCTGCAATAGATCATGCAAAAGTTCAGGTCATTTGTGATAGCTATTAATGCTCTTCACAAATATTCCAGTTCTCTCTCCTTCCAGTGCACGTGGCAGGATATTTTTTTCTTGCCACTTGAAATTAGTTTTACCCATTTGGCTTGAGTTGGCTAGTGAAACGTGAGTGGACATAACATGTATGAGCTCAAAAAGGAGCTCTTAGAGCCACAGTGGGATTTACTCTGCTCTCTTTTCCTTTAGCCTGAGTACGGGAGTGAGGAGACACAGAGCAGGGCTCCCAGCTGACCCTCAATAGACTTGTAGTACAAGTGAGAAATAGACCGTTATTTGTTTGTTTGTTTTGGCCCCATCGTGCACCTTGTGGGATCTTAGTTTCCCGACCAGGGATCGAACCCAGGGGTCTTGGTAGTGAGAACACAGAGTCCTAACCACTGGACCACAAGGGAATTCCCTAGACCTGTTATTTGTGAAGTCTCTGTCATGTTGCATTTGTTTGTCAATGCAGCATAAACTAACCTCTCTTGATTATTACAAACGTGAGAACATAGCTCTCCCACCAAACAGTAATAGCCTCAAGTTTCCCTCATTTACATGAAAAGACAGATATTTACAGAAGGTGTGTGTGTGTGTGTGTGTGTGTGTGTCTGTGTGTGTCTGTGTGTGTCTGGCTACTGGCACCTGGATATCATTGGAATTACATAGATAAAAAGCTAATTGTGGAGGGGGGAAGCTATACTGCCAAAGAAACCACAGGCCTGGAAAAGAAAGTCTGTGACAGGTTGACATGACCGAGCAAAAGCAGATTGAGAAAAGTGCTCAAGGAGGGCATATTCTCCTATGCCTTTGTACATGAGGCCAAGAAGGATGACTAAGGCCTGTGAAGCAGAGTTGGGGCTGAATAATTACCATCCACCCGCCCCGCGACAGAAGCCCGCTCCACAACGTCCGCCCAGTAGAATCTCTGCAGACCAAGGTCTTCCACTTTTCCGATTTTTAAATAGGATTGTTATGCCTGTTAGCCTGCCTCTATTCTAGCATGTATGTTGTATACGTGGGGACACTTTTAAGTTTGGGTCCATAAGTCTCTGGTTCAAGGGCAATCTATCCAGAACTCATGTAGTCATCATTGCATATCACTCCTAGATGTAGAGACTACCATGTATCACCCAGAGATGCTGGACTTTGAGCTTGATGCCAAGACTGAATGGCATTTTTTAAATTTTGGCTACACCACGCGGCATACAGGATCTTAGTTCCCCGACCCAGGACTGAACCCATGCCCCCTGCAGTGGAAGTGTGGAGTCTTAACCACAGGACCCCCAGGGAAGTCCCTGAATGGCACTTTTGGATTGCCTCCTTTGGGGTAAGTATGAGTGTCTTCTGCATAAAAGGAGAGTAAACTGAACATTTAGTGATCAGAATGGCAGACTGTTAAAGGCATTAGGATTTTTCCCAACATTCTGTTCTCTCTCCTTCGAGGCACACGGTAGGGTTGTGTTTCCACCTGTGTGAAGTTAGGGGCAGCCATATGACTTACACTGGCCAGTGAAATGTGAGCTGAAGTGATGTGTATCACTCTCGGGCAGGAGCTCTGAGAGCCACTGCATACTTTGCCATGTTTTCAGAGGATGGCTGCCCTCAGTCTGAGTCCCAGAGTGTGGATGGCAACAGTGTGGAGTAAGATCCCCAGTCAGCCGTGAAGACCAGCAATAAATACACCCCTCTTGCTTGAAGTCACTGAGATTTAAGTATTGCTGGTTGCCACAGTATTGCCTTGCCTATCATGACTGATACAGGCTCTCTTACACAGTCCAGGACATTCTGGCAGGATCCTGTAATCTTCCCTGATGCTTAGTGTCCAATCCTGAGAGTGACCCCCAAATCTATATCTAAACTCTCAAGTTCATGTCTCTTAGCCTTCAACTCCTCTGGCCACCTCTTGATTTGTGGGGAAGGCCCCATGGACATCCACCATACTACATGGCACACCGTATGGGAAATTCTCTATCTAAAATAAACCCTCTGATCTTGGGGAAATGTTTCCTCTCAAACATCCATCTCCTCATCTGCCCAGCTCTGCTTCTCAGAGCCTGGCGTGTCTAAAACAAAAAGCTGGGTGGGGAGGCTTTCTTGGTACCTCAAAAATGATATCCTTAGCTTTACAGTACACAAATCAATAACAATTCCATGAGCAAAGAGCTCTGAACTCAGAAACCAAGACTTTTGAGTTTAGAGTAGGGGTGGGAATAATCCGCATACCTTTCACAGAAAGAGGACAAGAACAAAACATAAGCTAATATCTCAACAGATCATTCTGACACATGTGTCATTGATAAAACAAGGGATTCAACTCGGGAATTCAGACTCACAATGGGCAACAAACTATTCCCTTGTAAGAACTTAATATACATCCTTTTAATCAAAGGTCATTGAGAGTGGACAGAGGGAAAAAGGAAGGAACTAGCATTTTGGGGATCCTACTATGTTCTGGTACTTTACCACATTTAATCCTCTAAGTGGCCATATGAGGGAACTGTTATCATCTTTCTCAGTGAAGACAGTAAGGTTCAGTGAACTTAAGCCACTTGCCTAAGATCACAGAGTAAGTAAATGGCAGAGCTGGGATTCCAATCAGATGTCCCTAACTGCAAAGGGTTTACTTACGGTTGGAGTCTTCCTTCTCTACCTGCCGCCACATCTAAATAAAGTTAAAAGAGAGAAAATGTTTACTATAGTACAGTAAGAGAAACAGGATGCAAAAATAAATGATTTTTTTCTTAATATGAGTAAAATTCTCATTTCGAACACTGAAATATTTAATCCATTATAAAAGCTGCCCATTAAAGTGCCACTTAGGTAGTCACTATATTTAGATACTTTATTTAGGAAATCTTGTAAGATTGACCCTTTGGCTAGAAACAAAATCAATAGTGTCATCTTTCAGACATCAGATAAAGGACAGTGAGAGATTCCTTACAGCTAGAGTCTGGGAAATGCATCATGTCCCTTTTTGGCCATCAAATCTGAACCTTGAATCTGTGTCCATGTAGCTCTCACCTAACGGAAAATTGGGGAGAGCACATTCACAGAATTTAAAATTTACAGTAGAATGTTTCTTGGCTAAGACCAGTGTTTGATGTGCATAGAGGTATAGCTTTAATCCCTACAGGATGGACAAAGACAAAGAGGATGAGCTGGCGGAGTGCTGAATAAACTTATAGGAAAGAGGACAAAACATAAGCTAATATCTCAATAGAGATATTGAGATATCTCTATTATATCTACTATACCAATAGGTTTGTGAATTCCCAGAGAGTAGTGACTATGTTTAACTCCTTACTGTGTTCTCAGAGCTTAACACAAATCAAGACACAATAAAAGTTTAAATTAAGGGAACAGCATGGGCTTTTGAGTCATCACTAGGGTTCAAAGCTGGGTGGATTCTCCTATCCGTTGTTAGACAGAGTTTAAGACATCTACCTTTGTTGAGATGGAGCTCCACGTTTGTAAAATGGAGAAAATAATACCTCTCTTACAAGATTCTTATAAGCATGATTCAGGTGATTCTTATGCAAATCCTTCTTTAGAAGCTTAAAGCCCCTGACCCCTATCATGGAATTATTAGTTCTTCTGTCTCTCAAGAAAAAGATGGAAATAAAAAACTGTGTCTATTAACTATTCAAAAATGAGTCCAAAAAATTCTCAGTGTTCCTTTGGCAGAAAGATATATTTCATGCTATTGCAATGAATGGAACATGTAATGCTTGCACATTCTCTGACAGGTGTCTTTGTCCAAAGCTTATGCTAGCGAATGTTCAATATTGGTTCTAAAGTATAGGAAAAGGACTTTCCTGGTGGCACAGTGGTTAAGAATCTACCTGCCAATACAGGGGACATGGGTTCGAGCCCTGGTCTGGGAAGATCCCACATGCCACGGAACAACTAAGCCCATGCACCAAAACTACTGAGCCTGCGTGCCACAACTACTGAAGCCCGCACACCTAGAGCCTGTGCTCTGCAACAAGAGAAGCCACTGCAATGAGAAGCCCGCACACTGCAACGAAGAGTAGCCCCTGCTCACTGCAACGAAGACCAAATGCAGCCAAAAATAAAATATAAATAAATAAATAAATTTATAAAAAATAAAGTATAGGAAAAGACCTTCCTTGGGACCTAATGAAACTTAAAAGCTTTTGCACAGCAAAGGAGACCATAAACAAGACGAAAAGACAACCCTCAGAATGGGAGAAAATGTTTGCAAATGAAGCAACTGACAAAGGATTAACCTCCAAAATTTACAAGCAGCTCATGCAACACAATATCAAAAAAACAAACAACCCAATCCAAAAATGGGCAGACCTAAATAGACATTTCTCCGAAGAAGACATACAGATTGCCAACAGACACATGAAAGAATGCTCAACATCACTAATCATTAGCGAAATGCAAATCAACACTACAATGAGGTATCACCTCACACCAGTCAGAATGGCCATCATCAAAAAATCTACAAACAATAAATGCTGGAGAGGGTGTGGAGAAAAGGGAACCCTCTTGCCCTGTTGGTGGGAATGTAAATTGATACAGCCACTATGGAGAACAGTATGGAGGTTCCTTAAGAAACTACAAATAGAACTACCCTATGACCCAGCAATCCCACTACAGGGCATATACCCTGAGAAAACCAAAATTCAAAAAGAGTCATGTACCACAATGTTCATTGCAGCTCTATTTACAATCGCCAGGACATGGAAGCAACCTAAGTGTCCAGCGACAGATGAATGGATAAAGAAGATGTGGCACATACATAGAATGGAATATTACTCAGCCATAAAAAGAAATGAAATTGAGTTATCTGTAGTGAGGTGGATGGACCTAGAGTCTGTCATACAGAGTGAAGTAAGTCAGAAAGAGAAAAACAAATACCATATGCTAACACATATATATATAATCTAAAAAAAAAAATGGTCATGAAAAACCTAGGGGCAGGACAGGAATAAAGACGCAGACGTAGAGAATGGACTTGAGAACACGGGGAGGGGGAAGGGTAAGCTGGGACGAAGTGAGAGAGTGGCATGGACTTATAAATACTACCAAATGTAAAATAGCTAGTGGGAAGCATCTGCATAGCACAGGGAGATCAGCTCAGCTCGGTGCTTTGTGACCACCTAGAGGAGTGGGATAGGGAGGATGGAAGGGAGACACAAGAGGAAGGAGATATGGGGATATATGTATATGTATAGGTGATTCACTTTTTTTTTTTTTTTTTTTGTGGTACGCGGGCCTCTCACTGTTGTGGCCTCTCCTGTTGCGGAGCACAGACTCCGGATGCACAGGCTCCGCGGCCATGGCTCACGGGCCCAGCCGCTCTGCAGCATGTGGGATCTTCCCGGACCGGGGCACGAATCCGTGTCCCCTGCATCGGCAGGCGGACTCTCAACCACTGCGCCACCAGGGAAGCCCATGATTCACTTTTTTATAAAGCAGAAACTAACACATGACTGTAAAGCAATTACACTCCAATAAAGATGTTAAAAAAAATACCTTCCTGTTGATCCACCTCAATAAGGGCATGGAGTTTTAGTTGGATCTCACCATAGTCAATCATTTCTGTCCTAGAAGAAATTATAAAAGGATATTAATCCTGGTTTTGAAACAGATGCCCAGTATAAGGGTAAAACCTCCTATTCCTGTCCATCCACTCCACCCCTACCTCAGGATGGTGATTTCTTAGACACGTGAAAACTAGGAGAACTCTCACATGCAAAAGGCTGAAACCAGTAAGGGTCAGAACTGGCTGCTGTGTAATATTGTTCTAAGTAGATAATAAAAGAATAAAAACACCCATTACCTATTGCCGAGATTTTTGTTATCCTAAAATTTCTACCTCTTTGCTTATATGAAAAATGAGCCCAGACTTCCAGTCCAGACAAGATTCTATAGACCCCTTTTGCCTAGCTCCTCTCCACTAAGCACAACTATAAAGCCTGGAAATTATGAGAGAAACCACTGAAGGAGAAGTCTGAAAGGTGGTAAGAAGAAGATAAACTCTTTTGAGACCCCAGGATTGGAGGCACAACCCAGTAACACAGTGTCTTACGTGTTACTTCCTCCACCCAATGGAAGAAGACAACCTAAATTGAACCCTTCCTACCCGTGACCTAGCAACAGCAGACAGCCCAAGGCTCATTCTGTCCCCGGATTGAAACTGAATTCCATCTGACAACATCAGGCAAGACATCATTCACAAGAGGTACCAATAGGGAGCCTCACCAACAATAAGCAGCCTGGAGAAGTGCCCTCCATCTTGGTCGTGCCTTAGACTCCCCTATCCCACAGAGAGATACTGAGGCTGGTGGATGGAACCAGCAAGAGGCAACTTCACTACAGCAAGTGGCTACATCCAGGAAGCTTCTTTGTCCCCCTGAGGCTGAAACTCTCTTCTCTCACTCAGAAAGACCCTGTAGTTGAACTCTCAGGCATTTATTCTAGAGAAATGGACACTTATGTCCATAGGACAACATGTACATGAATGGCAATAACAGTTTTAATCATGAGAGCAAAGACTGGAATTAGCCTAGATATCCTTCAAAAATTGAATAGCTAGGGCTTCCCTGGTGGCGCAGTGGTTGAGAGTCCGCCTGCCAATGCAGGGGACACGGGTTCATGCCCCGACCCGGGAAGATCCCACATGCCGCGCAGCGGCTGGGCCCGTGAGCCATGGCCTCTGAGCCTGCACGTCCAGAGCCTGTGCTCCGCAACGGGAGAGGCCACAACAGTGAGAAGCCCGCGTACCGTAAAAAAAAAAAAAAAAAAATTGAATACCTAAACAAACTGTGGTATATGTATATATACACATGGAATACTATTCAGCAATAAAAAGGAATGAACTATTGATATATACAACAATTTGGATGAATCTCTGAAATTATACTGACTGAAAAAAGCCAATCCTAAAGGGTTATATGATGTATGATTCCACTAATATAAAATTTTTGAAATGACAAAATTTTAGAAATGGAGGTCAGATTAGTCATTGCCAGGGATTCAGGATAGGGAAGGAGCTGGACATGTTATGAAAGGAGAACACAAGGTATCCTTGTGTTGATGGAACTGTTTGTTCTGGGTCCTGACTGTGGTGGTGGACACAGAAACCTACACATAGGTTAAAATTGAATAGAACCAAGCACAAACACACAGACGGCTTACACTTTTTTTATTCCCACTCAAAATCATGGGACCTTGTCAAATTGTCCTTCTCCCAGTATGCTATAAAACCAAACCACAGAGTCCTGTACAAACTATAGCCTTAACACTGTTGCAGTGGGTTGACTTCCACTGTCTCCCAGGACTCTTCCATAACCAGCCTGAGGCGGTACAGGCCTTGCGGCTGAATAAGTCATTGTAGGCTCCAACAGCCCTTGCCCAAATAGCCCTAGAGGTCACCAAGGAGCTCACAGCCAGTGGATTAAAAAAAAAAAGACTCACATGCAATAGTTAGCGTAACCTGATGTAAATCCTATAAAAGAAGTAGATAAACTTTGAGAAGATGTGTATAAGAGAGATTAAGGGAATGAGCTGTGGATTAACTCAGAACTGGGATTCAGTTCTAAATCTACCTAAAAGTACAAGTGTAACTTTGTGCAAAGTAAATCTCAGTTTCCACATATGTAAAATGGGGAGGACAAGAGCATCTTCTTATGTAATGTAGTTGTTGAGAGGATTAAATGAGATTTGAATGTAAAGTGGGTAATGCACTGTTCTGGACTAAATCGTGTCCCTGCAAAATGCCTATGTTGTAGCCCTAACCCCCAGTGTGGATAATTTTGGAGATGGAGCCTTTAAGGAAGTTATTAAGGTTAAATGAGGTCATAAGGGTGGGGGCCTAATCCAGTAAGACTGTTATCTTTATAAGAAGGGGAAGAGACACCAGGGACATGCATGCACAGAGGAAAGGCCGTGTGAGGACACAGTGAGAAGGTGGCCATCCACAAGCCAAAGAGAGAGGCCTCAGAGGAGAAACTGAGCTGCTGATACCTTGATCTTGGACGTCCAGCCTCCAGAACTGTGAGAAATAAATTTCTGTTGTTTAAGCCACCCAGTCTATGGTATGCTGTTATGGAAGTCTATGCTGACTAATACATGCACCATCAGACATAGAGTTATGTGCTCAATAAATACGAGCTATAATAATGATGTTTATTGTTATAATTAATGTAAGTAAATTTACAGGCCCTGTGGCAAAAGATGTGTTTCCTACATTCTTAGGGGCCCAAGAGGCTTCTGTTGGTAGATATGGGGCTGTGATCAAAAGGGTAGAGCTCAAAGGACAGAGAACAAGCAAAGTGAAGCTGGGTGTGGGCTTTTCTGACATGTGCTCATGCAAAGAGGAGATGACCATAGAGCAACAGAAGGAGCTCAGTGGAAAGACAGACAGCGGGCGAAGCAGCCTCTAGCAGCAGGGAGGACTCACCCAGGAAGGGCAGCACTGCAGTTGGGTTCTGGGACCAGAGCCAATCTAGGGCTTCCTATGGGATAGCCATAAGCAGAAGGATGAAAAGGCCAACATGAGTCAAAATTCCTAGAGAATGCTGAGATTCAATACTTGGAAGATGACATCTAAATGTCAAATCCAAATTGCTGGGGCTGGGGGAAAAACATGAGAGACAGGGACAAGGTTCAACAACAAGGAGAAATTGGAACATGTGCCATAGGGAACTGTGGAGAACAGCACTGAACTACTTGCTGTTTGCTTTCATTTGTTAACTGTGTGCTGTATAGTGGGTATGACTAGTTGAAAGTTACAAGGTTAGTGAGAGAGGTCCCAAGTCCAGGTTTTATAATAAGAAGAAACAGCTAATACTCAAGGCATCACAAGAGACCTTGAAATGAGCAAAAGGGATCACAGAGAAGGTCAGAATTCAATAGATTCTTCAAACAAACCTGAACAAAACTGACCCTAAATGATTGCTCATCACCTGGTATCTCGCACGAACAATATTAGAGTAAGTAAATAGGCCAAAAGTACCACCAGCACTAATTGGGCATTCCACCAGGTGACCCTAGGCTATACTCCTCTGAGGTAAATGAGAGGTCAGCAAACTTTTTCTATAAGGACCAGCTAATAAATATTTTAGGCTTTGTGGGCCATATAATCTCTGTCACAATCATTCAACACTTGTAGACCAAAAGCAGACACTGACTATATGTAAACAAATGCACACGGCTATGTGCCAGTAAAACTTATACGTGGACACAAATTTGAATTTCATATAATTTTTATGTGTCATGAAATATTATTCTTGTTTTGAATTTTTTCAACCATTTAAAAATGCAAAAGCCATTCTTAGCTTGTGGGCCACAAGAAAGCATGCAGCAGGCCATATTTGTCTTGTGGGCTATAGTTTGCTGAACCCAGATATAAAGAGTGCATAGCCCACCAGTGCTAACTGTATTCCACCAGGTAACCAGGGATATTTGCTCCTGTGAGATAGACAAGCAATTTGGGTTATGAATGTAAGAGGTGGCTTGGTTTTATTAGTATTGTTATGCATTTTAAACAATACTTGTTCTCGTAAAATAGCCATGTTTTGAATCAACTCTTTTGTTTCTGATGCTAATTGTTGAGGCTTAGGCCCCTTTGATGGGCTAAAGAGCATTGCTTGATCCTTTGAAGCTCTGCCTTTAGAAAATATCCTGAACCCATTCATTTCTTATTTCTCTAGCTTAGGTCACCATCATCTCTTGCCTGGACCACAATACCTTCCCAATGTTCTCTCTTCTCCCCCTACAGTCTCTTTACACAGCAGCCAAGTAACCCCTTTAAAAGATAAGACTAATAGCATCACTCCTCTGCTTAGAACCCTACAGAATCTTTCCACAATACTTTTAATCACCTACACGAGTCCTTATCAAACTCTCTGTTGCAGGCTGGATTCCCCATCCGAGATGGAGTTTAGAGGGCAGGGTATTTATTAGGGAGTGCCCTTGGGATCAGCATGTGTGGAAAGGAGGGGAACAAAGCAAGCGTGGTAGAAGAAAGCATCCAACTGCAACGCAGGTTCAACAGTAGTCTTGGCCAATCTCATGGTGAGCTCTGGAGCTAGAAAGGCCCTTTAGAGTTGTTCCAAGTTAGGCCAAGATGCTGGGCCTTTACACTCCCTCAGCGATCACTCTTTGGATATAGGCAGCGCTGGGAAGAGGCATGGACTTAGTTGACACGGCTCTCAGTAGATGGGGCAGTCCCTTAAAGGTCTGTCCACAGCACTCCTAAAGCTGGGGCAACAGGTCCATTAAAGGGAATCTGGTCAGTGCATCACGCTGCCTAATACACTCTCCCACCTCATCTCCTATCATTCTTCCACTGGTCCGTCAGCTCCACGTGAAACAGCCTTCTAGCTGTTCCTCAAGTAAGTCAAGTACAATCATACCTCAGGAACCTTGCCCTTGCTCTTCCCTCTCCCTGGAGCACACTTATCTGCTTGGATTAATTCCTTACTTTATCTAAGTCTCTTCTCAAATGGAGCCACCTCAGAGAGAGAACTTCTCTAACAACCCTACCCAAAATAGCAACCCCTGTCACCCTCTATCTCGCTACCCTATTTAATTTTTCTTCATAGTACTTACTACTACCTGATAACTAGAATATATTTCTGTTTCCTTGATGGCTTATTATCTCTTATTAGAATATAAACTCCTGAACAGACTTGTGGTTGCCAAGTGGGAAGGGGGATGGGGGAGAGTTGGATTGGGAGTTTGGGGTTAGCAGATACAAACTATTATATATAGAATGGATAAGCAACAAGGTCTTATCATATAGCACAGAGAACTATATTCAATATCCTGTGATAACCGTAATGGAAAAGAAAAAATAAGTAAAATAAATAGAATATAAGCTCCTTGAATTCAGGATTTATCCATCTCATTCATTGCTCTATCTCTAGAGCCTAGAGCAACACATGACACAAAACAAGCCTTCAATAAATGATTATTGAATCAACACAAAAAGAATGAATTGCTTCACATTGATTCCTAACACTGGCATCCGTAGGATCAGCTTCTGATTATTTAAAGGCAGGTAATGGCTTCACTGATCTGACACTGGCAGTTCTCCACCCCCTCCCCTCACTGCTGGCCAGCAGATTCCCCTCCCTAGAACACAGAGTTCAGTCCCCAGGTCTATTTTCATAACCAACACGGTTTCAGAGCTTTCTCTTACCACATCCCCTCCCCCATCCTCCTTTCTTTAACCTCTTTGACACACAATCCCAAACCAACTTCCTCTGACTTTATTATATGAATATGCTTGGGGCAGGAGAGAAGAAGGAAAGGAAGGGGGAGAGCATGCACTATTAGTCTGACAATGACATTAGACCAATGATATTGAAAATCCATCCTTTCATTCTTATTTTATCTAATTTTTGCCTGAAGGCTGCACCTACAATCAGTCTCCATTTTAGAACTGTCTAGTTAGAAAAATGGATTTGACTAAATTAAATTCAAAGCAGTATGAATTCAGTAAAATCTTTTGTTCCTCTTCTATGACGCTGAATTTTAATTTTAAGCAACTCATGTACTTTCTACCTTGGCCCGGAAAGAATGACATCTTTTTATTGAGTTATGTATGCACTGTGCTAATCATTCTTGTTCTGATATTACTGAGATAATATCAATCAGTAAAATATTTATTCAGCATGTACTCTTTTTTAAGGACATTACTATGTCCCTGGGGTTAAAAAGTATAATATAATCTCTGCTTCAAGGACCTTATGATATCATAGGAGAATGTAACATATACAGCATATAAACAGTTAAAGATACAAAAGAATATAGAATTAGAATTGCTTGTGAGTGGGTCACAAAGTGATGTGTGGAAAATGAACCATAGGATGTTTACTTAATATCTATTGTGGAGGGCTAGAGGCCCAATGTATCAAGTAGGCTTCTTAACCTGGAAGCAACAGGAATTGCCCTGCAGGATTTAAGCAGGAGAAAAAAGTTCACTGAAAGCATATTGGGGCTGTAGAATTATTCAGAAAGCCGGAAAACCAGGCTTGTAAAACAGGCAGGCAAGATCTTGTTATAGGAATAAGAACTGTGAGGGTTGGGAGAGAGGATTCCTGCCACCTTCATGAACATTGGCCACCACAGCCTGCGTTGCTAATTGCACTATCACTGCCACTCCTGGAATGGCAAACATTGCTACTGCAAATGTGTTCTCCACAGTACCTGCTTCTTACCGCTATTAGCTTCTAATAGATCTAACTAGGTCACCTGCCACTGCTCAGGGGAGCCTGGGGAAACAAGTGTTTTTTGTTTCAGCTCTTATAGTGGGCAATTTTCCAAATCAAGACTGGTCCATCATGTGCTAAGCATGAAAAGCAAAAACGAACAGATGTTCACACACCTAAGAAATAGTAAATCCTGTCACTGCCCCTTAAGAAACTGGCAGTTTAGATGATGAAACAGGCCTTCACAATTTTATTGATTAATCAACATTTTAGCCTCTACTAGGTACAAGGCATTGTGTTAAGGGCTGTGAATATTCTAAATAAGAGAAACACAATTCTTGCCTTAACTTTTTCCTCTTGAGAGGGGAAAAATAGTGTCAAAATAACAGAATTCAGGAGCAGGGCTAACTCTTGCCCATTCTTAGATGCAATAAATATTGTTTTTTTAATTCTTGTTTGAGTAGTAACTGTGAGGCAGCCATATTTTGAACAGAATTTGATATATGTTTGATGTCCAATAAATACTTTTAATAATGAGTGCTTCTGGAGAAATAACATCCAAGAATATCCTGGCAGATGGTAAAACATTTTTTCAGATTTAATTTCTGCCAAAGCAACCATCTATCTTAACTTGTGAGTGGTAGAAAATCAAACAGAAAATTAGAGACAGCTAGACAAAGCATGAGAAATGTCTGGCCTGAGCTGTAGAGGAGGCTTATTCATTTGCCATGGTTAGATTAACTGTATCTTTCCTTTAGCTCTCATGAGGAGGGAGGAGGGAAAAATGCCAGTATAAACAAGGTTATACATTGTATTATCTCTTATTTGAGTCTACAGGATCAATGGGGAAAAAATAACGACAATCCCATATTTACAATAAACTTGTTTCTTGCATGTAAAACTAATAGCAAGGAATTTCTAACATGGTTAAATTTCCATCAGGAAGCGACTGGACTCTATCCTAATCATCCCCAATTTCTAATTTACTAAAAAAGTGTTGAGGCACAAAGAGTTTGAATCTTTGTGTGGCTGAACCACAGTGACTCCATTTTGTCAGCTCCATCTTGGGCCTGCACTCCTACCCCCTCCCCTTTTGGTGTTACTGAACTTTAGCCCACTCACAAGGAATGCACCCAAGTCAGATAAGTTCCCTATCAACTTCTACCCTTGCCTTCATCTGATATGAAAACTGGAAGAGTACCTTTTGCTGATGCAGATGGTTAATTGTCATGAGATGCCCGGGGGGAGAAAAAATCCCCTCTTCCAGTTGGTGTGGACTGCTTTTTCACTTGGTAGTCAGATTCTATTTTTAGCTTTGGCCCCTTTAAATTCCTGTGTACCCCTTTCGGTGGTGTGGAGTGCAGCTGCAAATGCCTCTGGATCTTCCATCTGCCTGATCCTTCCTGCCTGTAAGTTACCCACAATAAACTTCATAATTGCACTTTACAGAGTTGCCCGCTTCATTTTTCGGTCTCAAAGTTCCTTCTCAGTTTGGAGGATATTATTCTATATCTCCACTTCCCAAAAATCATTTACTAGAGACCAGAAATTAAAACTGAATTTTCCATTGGTCCAGTTCATGTCTTTTAGATTTGTTCTGGAAAATACATCCTGTTCAAACAATTCTAAAGGATGCTGTGGGGCATGAGAAGATGGGAAAGATTCTCTACTCTATAAGTCAAGCATTAGGACAGTTGAGATTCCACAGAATAGTCTATTTTGTTCTAGTTCTATTCAACATGGTGCTGAAAGCGTCTCAGCCAGTCAGTATGATGCAGATGAAAATAGAAAGGACCCTGTGTTCTTTCCAGGGTATGTGTCCACTAAATACAGTAAACTAAGATGATAACGTGTGTGTCTGTATACCTGTGAATATGCATATGTGTGTGCTGGAATACAATATAGTGAAAATAACCCAGACACAGTAAGCCTAATACTATCTTACACACCAAGAAGCATGCGTTGTTTGAACACTGGGAAAGAAAAGGAAACTTCCACCCTGTTAATCCTGTCATTCCTTTTCTGCTCTGAGTTGGCAGTTTCTGTGTACTTTTTGGCACTTAACAAACAGTATGTAGAGAGAGGGACTGACTCCAACCTCATGACCTCTGAGTTTAGGATTCCTCTTTTCCCATAAGAACAGTTACCCTTAGTACACTCCAGGATACTTATCTTTCTTTTCATATAAATCCTCTACTCCTTCATAATTGCTCCCTCTGATTCCCATTTGGGATAACTGATGCTCAAAGTCATCAACCCATTATCTATGAGTGTATTACCTCCTGACTTTTAAATTTCAGTTTATTTATCCAAAAAGTGGGAATAATAGTTCGTGCTCCACTTACCTTTTAGGATTATTTTGTTAAGAAAAATATCCAGGAAATTTCCTTTTCATTGTCAACTGTAAGACGTCATTTCATCTAAGTTGCTATAGGTTGCCCGATATATTTCAAGATCGTAGGCATTTCTGGTGACCAAAAAGAGGTGGGACTAGGGAATCCTGTTGCCTGTTGGCACAAAGAAGTGAGGAAACCAATGTGTGTATTTCATTTGAGCCCATTTTTTTCCAAATGAAGGAGAGATTGATTTCATCATTAGCTCCTCTGAGGCTCTCTGACTCAGAATGGTTAAAATCCTCCCATATCACTCTTTTTCCAAACTAACCTCTAAGCTCCTTAAAGGCAAGGGCTGTATGTTATGCTTTTCTTTGTCCCTTGCTAGTTTCTTAACAAACATCAGTCGCCTCTAGAAAAATTAACACAAGTCATTGGAGGGTGAGATGAAAGAGCTAGATCTTATGATATATCAGTTCAGGCCTGTCCCCCTCCCCCATTTTAGCATGTAAACCTTATTTTTTGCATTAAGGTTTAAATATACAATAAGTTAAATCTCTTAAAGTGACTGTCTTTAAAACCATACAGTTGAGGGAAACCTCTCCATATCTGATACGGTCTTAATCTGAAGAGAAAGGAAATTAAACCAAGAAATGACCCCAAAGAGCATGTGACACATACTCAGAAGTTGCAAATGACCTAGAGGCAGAGCAGTTGACGTGGATGACATGACTGACTTTAGTCTGTTTGGGGTCTGTTGGGATGCATAAAAGGATACTCAGTGTGTTGAGCCTCCCCTGCATTCACCCCTAAGCACCTGAAGTCCCATTCATCTCATCATTTCCATCTTCTCATATTTTGACAGTTTTTCTCAGTCCTTTAAAAGTCTCACTGATTTCACTAATGAACAGAGTGCTGAAAATTTGCTCGTTTGCAAACCTGTGGTTTCACGGCCAAGCTGCTGCTATCTTTTCCCAGATGACATTTCCAGAATTGAAAGCGCCCGCATACAGAGCAGTCCTCGTAGGATGCAAATGCATTCATGGATGAGAAATGAAATTGCAAGTTTATGGAGTGTCATTTCATATCTAGGCAGCCACGTTGTGCCTGGGTCTTTGGTTCAAACAACTAGTAGCATTATTGCTCTGATAGAAAAAAAATTAGTCAAATTTCGTGAATTTTGGGGTCTTTCACGGCAGGCTTTTCTTTTTCCCTGATGATGAAAAATATCTAATGCAGAATTCATAGAACTGTCATCAGGACTTGAGATACAGAATTGGGGACTACTCGCTCATTCAATAACTGTGTACTTGGAAAGAGTAATGAAGCCTGAGGCACATTGCTTTGACATTTATTTCAATTATCTATTGCTGTGTAGCAAACTACCGCAAAACTTAGCAGTTTAAAACAACATTCATTTTCTTTTCTCACAATTCTGTGGCCTGAGCTGTGCTCAGCTGGGGGGTTCTTCGATTAGCCCTCCCAGTGGTCACTAGTGTGTCTAAATTCAGCAGGCTGACCGGCTGGGGGCTCAGCCCAGCCAGGATTCTGGAAGGACTGGACTTTTCTCTCTCTCCATGTGGCCTCTCCACATGATCTCTCCCTGAAGATAGCTGCTCCGGCAGAATAGTCAGCCTTTCATGATATCCCAGGCTCCCCGAGAGTATAAAGCAGAAGATGGCAGGCCTTCTTAAGGCTTAGGCCCAGAAATGGCACAGCAGCAATCTCACTGCATTCTTTGGCTAATATAAATACAGGCTCAGCCTAGATATAAGGTGGAAGAACGTGCAAAGACATGACTACCAAGTGGTTCATTTGGGACCAGCAATGCCACAGACAAGCACAACATTAGCACCAGGGTCTCACACACACACACACACACACACACACACACACACCATGTACAGGTGAATATTTGAGCTCTGCAGGCAACTCGAGATGGTTTCCAATGGCCATTGTGTAATGAATATTAACATCTATGACCTGCAGAGAGAAAGAAAGAAAAACACCTACTCTGAAGACAGGAAAACTGAATTGAAGGTCTGACATTGCCATGTTACACAATCTCTCTGAGCCTCAGTACATTCATGTGAAAAATAGGAATAATGGTGCATATACACTTACTTCAAAGGATTATTATATTAAGAAAACATCTGTGAAATTGCATTTCAAAGTGTAAGGCATCATATAAATGTAAGTTGCTATTAGAGCTGTTGATGAATTTCATGACTGTCATTTTGTGTTTTGCTTTGAGTCCTCTGTGATTTTTGAATTATGTTTGTTTGGATGAGAATTCTTATAGCTAACTTTTAGGAAGACCAGAATATTATTAATGGTTCCACAGCTCTTATTATGTTTAGTTTCTTTTTTCAGCAACCAATTTGGATAATGGCTTTAAAATCATGATAGAATATTTGGTTATTACATTACCCTGCATTGATTTTAGGGATAAACATTGTGTATCTTGTGATGAAATAATTTTTCATGCCATCTCCCTAATAGTGGAAGATTAAGAAAGTTTCCTGCCCCAAGTATTAGGGAGCTACTAATAAGTTATTTATAGTGCTCTGACTTATTATTTTTCTACTATTCAAGCTTGTACTATTTAAAAATTGACAGTAAAAGTAAAAATGACAGAATTTTAGTAGGATCCACAGTATCAAACCAGATCTTTCTCTGACAACATTTCAGCCCTCAGACTACTAAAAGTGGGAGTAGGAAGTACAGAGGCTAATTTGGGTCTTTCTCATGTGTAGTGTGGACAGCTTGAAAAAAGCTCTGTAACCGGGAGACCAAATAAGAGAGGCGGAAAGGATGTCAGCCTCTGTCTACACTCCTCCTGACAACTAGCTGGGCAGTAGCTCCTGCTGGAATCATGCTAATGCAGTCCCGTTGGGATTCACTGCTGAGAACTGCAGGCCACTCCATTTGATGCCTTCTCCTGCTGCAGGTTTCTATAGTGGCTCCCAGTGAAGCCTTAGGTGCTGACAAGCTCTATGACTTGCTGGTGTCAGTTTTACCAAAGAGGAAATTTTTCAGTGTAATGTCTTTCCTAAATTTATATTGAATTATATATGTATTTATTTTATGTATTTTTTGAAATATAGTTGATTTACAATATCATATTAGTTTCTGGTGTACAGCACAGCGATTCAGATACATACACACACACACACACACACACACACACACATATATATATATATATATATATATAGAGAGAGAGAGAGAGAGAGAGAGAGAGAGAGTCTTTTACATATTCTTTTCCATTATGGTTTATTATAGGATATTAAATATACTTCCCTGTGCTATACAGTAGGACCTTGTTGTTTATATATTTTATATATAGTAGTTTATAGCGGCTATGTACTTTGAATAGCAACAGCTGGAGGAGTCAAATTTCTAAAAACTATGAAGGTATGGAAAAAATAATTTTTGTTTTGTTTCCTTCCTTCCTTCCTTCCCTCTTTTCTCCCTCCCTCCTTCCCTCCCTCTCTTCCTTTCTGCCTTTCTCTCCCTCTCTCTCAAGGCAGATGGAGGGTGGATGATAAGGAGGTGGAGGAAAAAAGAAAATGGGAAAATATACATTTATTTATCATTTTTTAAAGTCCTTTACGCCTCTTTTTTCTATGACTATGGTTAATATACATTTCTTCTGCAACTAAAAGAATAAGACAACAAAAAACTAGTAAGGGCAAAGATGAATTGAAAAAATCTTGACCTAGTTGACATAGATAGACATTGCAATCACAACTGCACAATACATATATTTTAAAGACACATGGAACATTTACAAAAAATGACGAAATTCTGGGCCATAAACCAAGTCGCAACAAATTTCACATGATTAAAATCATAAAGAATGGGGGATCAGTAACATTTTTCTTAAAGGGCTACACAGTTAATTATTTTAGGCTCATGGACTAAATGGCCTATATCATAACTATTCATTCTGTAAAATCCTTTACTTCTTAAAATCAATATACTGACTTAAGAATCTAAAATATATAAATTGAAGAAACTTTATTTGCTCATAAAATGAAAAGTTGCTAATTAGCAACAAGATAACATATCAAAGTATAAAACTCACTGGTAAAGAAAAAAATAGTTAAATTCAGAATACTCTAATGTTGTAATGGTGGGTAAATCACATAATTCTAGTATGAAGTTAAAAGACAGAAGTATTGTAAATTGCTATAACTATAATAATTCGTTAATGGATATACAATGTAAAAAGATGTAAATTGTGACATCAAAAAACATAAAATAGGGCTTCCCTGGTGGCGCAGTGGTTTTGAGTCTGCCTGCCAATGCAGGGGACACGGGTTTGTGCCCCGGTCCGGGAAGATCCCACATGCCACGGAGCGGCTGGGCCCGTGAGCCATGGCCACTGAGCCTGCGCGTCCAGAGCCTGTGCTCCGCAATGGGAGAGGCCACAACAGTGAGAGGCCCACATACAGCAAAACAAAAAACAAACCAAAAAAACCCATAAAATATGGGGAGGTAGCATATAAATGTAGAGCTTTTGTGTACTTTTGAAGTTAAGTGTTATCAGCTTAATATAGACTATTATAAATATGTTTTATGTTAAGTGCCATGGTAACCACAAAGCAAAAACCCATAGTAGATACACAAAAGAGGACAGAATCAAAACATACCACTGCAGAAAATCATCAAACCACAAAAGAAAAGAACAAGAGAGAAAAAAAGGATCAAAGGAATCATAAAGCAACCAGAAAACAATGAGTAAAATGTAAATAGTAAGTCCACACCTATCAATAATTCTTTCAAATGTAAATGGGTTAAATTCTCCAATTAAGAGATACAAAGTTTTGGCTGACTAGATTTTTAAAAATCCAACTATATACCACCTACAGGAGACTCAGTTTAGCTCTAAGAACACAAACACACTGAAAATAAAAGAATAAAAAACACATATTCTATACAAATGGAAGCCCCAAAAAAGCAGGGGTACTATGCTTATATCAGATAAAATAGACTTAAGCCAAAGACTGTAACAAGAGACAAAGGAGGGCATTACATAATGATAAAAGGAGGAATCCAACAAGAGGATATAACATTTGCATATACTTATGTACCCATCACTGGACAACCTAAATATATAAAGTAAATATTAACAGATCTGTAGGGAGAAATAGCAATACAATAATAGTAAAGGACTTCAGTACCCCATATTCAACAATGGAGAGATCATCCAGACAGAAAATCAATAAAGAAATATTGGCCTTAAACTACTCATTAGACTAGATGGACTTAACATGTGGTTACAGAACATTCCATCCAACATCAGCAGAATACGCATTCCTCTCAAGCACACATGGAACATTCTCCAGGATAGATCATATGTTAGAACACAAAACAAGTCTTAATAAATTCAAGAACATTTAAATCATATCAAGTAAATTTTCTGACAACAATGGTATAAAACCAGAAGTCAATCACAAGAAGAAAACTGGAAATTTCACAAATACATGGAAATTAAACACATTACTGAACAATCAGGGGGTCAAACAAGAAATCAAAAGAAAAAATTTAAAATATCTTGAGACAAAAGAAAATGGAAGCACAACATACCAAAACTTATGGGATGCAACAAAAGCATTTCTAAGAGGGAAGATTATAGTGATAAAGGCCCATATTGAGAAGAAAGATCTCAAATAAACAACCCAACTTGACACCTCAAGGCACTAGAAAAAGAAGAACAAACTAAGCCCAAAGTTAGCAGAAGGAAGAAAATACCAAAGATAGAATGGAAACAAATGAATAGAGACTAAAAAGATAATAGGAAAGATAAAAAAGAGATGGTTTTTTGAAAAGATAAACTAAGTAGACAGACCATTAGCTGGACTCACCAAGAAAAAAAGAGGAAGGATGGTAATAAAATTAGCAATAAAAGAGGATACCGTACAAATAATACCACACAAATACAAAGAATCATAAGAAACTACTATGAAAAATTTTACACCAAAAAATTGGATGACCTAGAAGAAATGGGTAAATTCCTAGAAACATACACCTTACTCAGACCGAATCATGAAAAAGTAGAAAATCTGGACAAACCAATTACTAGTAAGGAGATTGAATCAGTAATCAAAAATCTAACAATCAAAAGTTCAGAACAAGATGGCTTCACTGGTGAATTTTACCAAACACTTAAAGAATTAATGCCAATCCGCTTCAAACTCTTCTGGAAAGTAGAAGAGAAGGGAACACTTCCAAACTCATTTTACAAAGGCAACATTATCTTGATACCAAAACCAATCGAGGAAAAGAAAATTTTTAAAAGAAAAGAAAATTACAGGTCAATATCCCTGATAAATATAGATGCAAATGTCCACAGCAAAATATTCCAGGGATGCAATGATAGTTCAATATCCACAAATCAATCAATGTGATACACCACATTAACAAAATGAAGGATAAAAATCATATGATCATCTCAACAGATGTAGAAAAAGGATTTTACATAATTCAACAGCTTTTCTGACAAAAACTCTCAACAAACTGGATATAGAAGCAATGTACCTATATAATAAACTCTATATATGACAAGCTCACAGCTAGCATCATACTCAAGGGTGAAAAGCTGACAGCATTTCCTCTAAGATCAGGAACAAGACAAGGTTGTCCACTCTTACCATTTTAATTCAACATAAATATCCAAAGAAATTAGACTAGAAAAAGAAATAAAGTCATCCAAAACAGAAGGAAAGAAGTAAAATTATCTCTATTTGCAGGTGACATGATATTGTATATAGAAAACCCTAACTCCATCAAAAAACTGTTAGAATAAGTGATTTCAGTAAAGTTGCAGGATACAAAATTAACATACAAAAAATCAGTTGCGATTCTATACGCTAACAACAAATTATCAGAAAGAGAAATTAAGAAAATGATACTGTTTATAATAGCATCAAGAGGAGTAAAATACTAAGTAATAAATTTAACCAAGGACATTAAAGACCTTTATACTGAAAACTATAAGACATTTGTGAAAGAAATTGAAGAAGACACAAAGAAATGGAAAGATATTCCATACTTGTGGATTGGAGGAATTAATATTGTTAAAATGTCCATATTACCCAAAGTGATCTACAGATTCAATCAATCTGTATCAAAATTCCAATGGTATTTTTCACAAAAATAGAAAAAAAATCCGACAGTTCATATGGAACCACAAGATACTTGAAATAGCCAAAGCAATCTTGAGAAAAAAGAACAAAGTTGGAGGCATCACACGTTCTGATTTCAAACTATATTACAAAGCTATAGCAATCAAATCTGTATGGTATTGCATAAAAACAGACACATAGATCAATGGAACAGAACAGATAGCCCAGAAATAAACCCATGCACATGTGGTCAATTAATTTATGACAAAGGAGCCAAGAATATAAAATGGAGAAAGTATAGGCTCTTCAATAAACGGTGTTATATAAACTGGAAAGCCAAGGTAAAAGAATGAAACTGGACCTCTCTCTTACACGATACACAAAAACCAACTCAAAATGGATTGAAGACTTCAACGTATGACCTAAAAGCATAAAACTCCTAGAAAGAAAACACAGGGGATAAGCTCCTTGATATTGATGTTGACAATTATTTTTGGATTTGATACCAAAAGCAAAAGCAAGAAAAGCAAAAATAAGCAAGGGTACCACATCAAACTAAAAAGCTTCTGCACAGCAAAAGAAGCCACCAACAAAATGAAAAAGCAACCTACAGAATAGGAGAAAATATTTGCAAACTATATTGGATAAAGGGTTAATACAGAAAACATATAAAGAATCATACAACTCAATAGCAAACAATCAAACAATCGGATTAAAAAATGTGCAAAGGGGGCTTCCCTGGTGGCGCAGTGGTTGAGAGTCCGCCTGCCGATGCAGGGGACACGGGTTCGTGCCCCGGTCTGGGAAGATCCCACATGCCGCGGAGCGGCTGGGCCCGTGAGCCATGGCTGCTGAGCCTGCGCATCCGGAGCCTGTGCTCCGCAATGGGAGAGGCCACAGCAGTGAGAGGCCCGCATACCGCAAAAAAAAAAAAAAAAAAAAAATGTGCAAAGGGAGATTGACATATACACACTACTATATTTAAAATAGATAACCAACAAGGACCTACTATATAGCACAGGGAACTCTGCTCAATACTCTGTAATAACCTAATTGGGAAAAGAATTTGAAAAAGAATAGATACATGTATATGTAAAACGGAATCACTTTGTAGTACACCTGAAACTAACACAATATTGTTAATCAACTATACTTCAATATAAATTTTGAAAAAATTCTTAAATGTGCAAAGGAACTGAAAGGACTTTTTTTTTTTCCATAGAAGACATACAAACGGCCATCAGGTACATGAAAAGGTACTCAACATCATCAGGGAAATGCAAATCAAAACCACAATGAGATATCACCTCACACCTGTTAGAATGGCTACCATTACAAAGAAAAAAGATATCAAATGTTGGAGAGGGTGTGGAGAAAAGGGAACCCTCTTGCGCTGTTGGTGGGGATGTAAATTGGTGCAGCCACTATAGAAAACAGTATGGAGGCTCCTCAAAAAATTAAAAATAGAACTACCATACGATCCAGCTATTCCACCTCTGGGTATATATCCAAAGGAAATGAAAACAGGATATCAAAAGGTATCTGCACTTCCATGTTCACTGCAGCTTATTCACAATAGCCAAGATATGGAAATAACCTATATTTCCTTCACTTGATCAATAGATTTAAGAGATGTGATATAGATATAGATATAAATATTATTTGGCTTCGAGAAAGAAAGAAGATCATCCTGCCTTTTGTGACAACATGGATGAAACTTGAAGACATTAGGCTAAGGAAATAAGTCAGACAGAGAAGGATAAATATTGTATGATATCACTTATATATAAAATCTAAAAAAGCTGAACTCATAGTAACAGAGACTAGAATATTGGTTACTAGGGGCTGGGTGGTGGGGCAAAAGGGAAGATTAAAAAAAAAGAGTGGTGGCTCAGTGGCTGAAAGTCTGCCTGCCATTGCAGGGGACACGGGTTCGAGCCCTGGTCTGGGAGGATCCCACATGCCGCGGAGCAACTAGGCCCATGAGCCACAACTACTGAGCCTGCGTGTCTGGAGCTTGTGCTCCACAACAAGAGAGGCCGTGACAGTGAGAGGCCCGCACACCGCGATGAAGAGTGGCCCCCGCTTGCCGCAACTGGAGAAAGCCCTCGCACAGAAACGAAGACCCAACACAGCCAAAAATAAATAAATAAATAAAATTTAAAAAAAAAAAAAGGGTAACCAAACATGTTTTTACTCCCAACTGTTTCCATACTGCTTTTCATTATCCTTCCTTGATTTTAGGTTAAAGAACACTTGCTCTATTTTTATCAAGTCTTTTTTTTAGTTTCCCAATTTTATTTATATATGAAAATCAAATTTATCTTATCCACTGACCCAGATATAAATTAAATATTATTTCACAATTTGTTTATTTAAGTAGATTTCCCCCCCTAAATCTCCTTTTAAAAAAAGATTCTAGGTCTCCTGAAATGTCATTCAGTATTAAATCCATCTCTGTCAGCCCTTTTGTTCAGATACCCTGCGCAAAAATGATGTATCCTTAAATATGTATGTCAACTACATTTTCTGCCTCTCAGCTCAAATAATTAGGTCCATTTCCCATTAATTTTTTTTCAGAGTGCAAGATTATCTAGATAGATTTTTTAGTAATGTAATTTTAATACTTACACTTGGCAAATTTCTCAAATGGTCCAATTTATCCTGTCATTCCCTTTTAATGTGACCTTATTAAAAGCCATTATTACATTTCCTCTTAATTTCATTTACAGGGCACTTATCTACTCTCAGCCTCTAGTTTCACACATGGACCTGTGGAGATGCTTATCCTATTACATACATGGTCATTCCAAATCTTTTGCTTGCTAAGAAATGGAAGTAGAAATTGGTTGTAAAGTAGAAAGTATTTAAAAAAACCACATGTAAAGGTAGATTCTTTGTTTGGCAAATCAATGATCAAGCATATACACATACAAGTTTTACTTGGCCTTGAGAACACGCAGACCCAGAGGAGAACTTTAGCAGTGTGTTACTCCCCAGGACTCCCTGGAGATCCCTATCTGAACCCAGCTCTGAGAGCCTTGGCCAAGCCAAGAAGTTGAAATGTCCACAGAGCCCATGTTTGGAATGAAAAACTACCCTCAGGATTTGCTCACCATCCCCTGGCCTCTATTCTCTTTCCACACTGTGTGTGGGGCACTAGTGACACTGTAGCAGGACGCTTTGATCACATTCTGTTTATATGAACTTTCTTGTGCCTTTGGGCCATTGCCCTTTGGAGTCTATGTCTCAGACATCCTTGCCACGTCATGTTGCACTCAACAACTTCTATCACATACTTGAATGACTTCAACAAGACAAAATCTGGTTTATAGTTAGGAGAGTATACATACATTTGGATTTTTCTTTGATCTTTGTCAATAATCAATTTTTACTGTGTTTTAGCTCCAATTCCCTAAAAATCAGAACCAATGATAGAAGCTTAACACTTTAACCCTTTATTAGGGAGTGTAATCCCAGGTTAGCAAGAAGGAGGGGAAAAAATGGAAGTGAGGCAGGGAAGGAAAGAGAGCAAATAGAAGATGGTGCATTATGGGACTAGCCACAGCCTCACAGCAAAATACAACTCACTCACATAGAATGGGTCCAGAGAGGCTGTATGTCTTAGAACAGTCTATTAGGGAAAAAAAGAAGAACAATGGCTTCTTCCCACCTCCAGTTTCTTATTGGTCTACAAGATATTAGCTTACCTACACTTCTGGGTTGAGTTACCGGGGCCTCCTGGGAAACCCCTAGGAAAGCAGGTCTTCTGTGGGCCCAGTCCAGCCCATGTGCTGGCATGGTGGTCTCTCATCAGTCAGCTCTGCAGGTGGGGCAGCCAGGGTGTTAAAGACCCCAGGTAAAGCATGGGCCTTCCTTAGGGCCACTCCTACTGGCAAGCAAGGGATGTGACAAGGCCCAGGAAAGACCTGGTAGGTGAGAGGTAACATAAGCTGAGTGCAGTATACTGACCATCATATTGTATGTGACAATGAGCTAGACACGGCAAGAGGAGCCCACGGGGCCAATGGATCAAGGATAGGCTTATGCTTAGGCAAAACAGGCAGCTATCTTACATCATGCAGTTTGAGGAAAACCAAGAAATCTTCACCCGCCCCAAAATAGCTCCCCAATCAAGTTGCTCAACTAAACAAGACCACAGTTTGAACCTATTCTTTGCTTGAGGCTCTGAGAGATTCTGTTAAGATGTAAGCATATTAGATAAAGGACATCATTTTGAGTCAATGTTCCTTACTGCTTTATTTGGAAAGAGTAGGGCTCTGGGGGAACGAAATTCAGGAAGCCTAAAGTTTGATTAGGGTAAAAGGAAATGAAGGCTGAGGATGATAGTCAAATCCCACTTGGTACTGCCCAAGAAGGATATATCTGGTTAGGAAACAACTAACTGAGGAGTCCTGAGTAAGTGGAGGGCAGGCTGAGGTCAGAGGGCTTGAAGTTAGGAAGGGAGAGAAGGGAATGAATGGGAAATGTTAAAGACCAATTTTCCCTACCTCAGCTTTGGCCTTGGTTCATTCAATGGCCCTTTTTCCATGAGTCAAATTACAGAGACGTTGAACACTGTGTGGAACTCTGGCTTCAGGCCTCACTCTGCAAGTGCTTCTCTCAAACTTGATTAGCTCGGAATTCCATTAAGGGATCTTCTGCCCTCTGTCACATCTACATTACGTTGGCCTCTCCTACACTCTCCAAAAATCCCTGCCAAAGACTCCCTCTCCCCACACACCTGCCATGCTGGAAAACCAGGCCTCAAGCCTGAAGAGAAGCCAAGCATTCCTAAAATGTGAAATTCCTCTCTGAAGGAAATTCTCTAAAGGAGTCCCTTCAATCAAGCACCCCCTTTTCCATTCCCCAGCACGCGCGTGCACACACACACACACACACACACACACACACACACAATTTTTTCCATACATTTAAGGAGAAAAGCAAATAACTGTTGTTTGCATAGTTCTAGAAATCCTGGCGACCTCATTGTGGCCGATTTATTAATTGTTTGGGGGTGTGAAATTCAAGGTCATGTGAAGTGTGAATCTTTGGGACTATTTCTATTGCTGTCTCAAATGGTTTTCAGACTCTTCTGTTCATAGATTCAAGTCAGGTATTTCCTCCTAAGATCCTGACCCTGATTCACTGCACCACTCACGTTCTGCATTTAAAAGACATTTCCCTATGACACTGAAATGTTTGATGTTATTAAAATCATGCTATTGATATTCATATCAATTATGTCTTGAGTGTGATGCTTAGTATATCTATTAATAAAACTTGGAGTTCCTCTTGTTTGGGCTTCTGCAAAAATAATTTATAGAGACACAAATAGTAATATTAAAGCTATCAACCATAAAAGTCAATACTTGACAGCCTCATGTAATTTAAGAGTTACATACATACGAATTCAGATCTCGTGCTTTCTAAATGTACGTACATTAGCTGCACACCAGAAATTTAGAGCTCAAGAAGCAGCGAGCTGTCAAATGATAGAGCGTTGATGTTTTGAAAATGAACTTTACAGCAAAGCAGGTAAATTGGCAAAGCTGGGTTAGTACCAAAATTACATATGCCTCTTCGTTCCACTAGACTGTCCTTAGGTATATCCATTAACACTGTTTCTTTGTTGAACATTTCATTTTGTAAAAGGTTTTCATATTAGCTTTGCAGTGGAAATTTCCCAGAAAGGAGAAAAGTTTTGCTTATGATTTTGGAAGTTCATTTGCCAACAATACAAAGCATAATCTTCAATTAAAAAGTTCACAACTATATTAATAAGATGTATAATCATCTTGTCACTATATTTCTCAACTCCAAAATATTTTCACAGTAAAAAAGGATCAACAGAGAAGAATAATTTGCTATTTCAGGAAGTGGGTCTATTCAAAATGATCTGAATTTTTGGACCTATGTGAGAATTCAAGTTCAGTTATTTGTAATGTAAGTTTCCCCACAACTTGCCATCCAATGGATACAAATGTAGGGGGAACAGAGATGTTACTTTGATTGCAATAACACTTGCTTCATTGACTTTTTTTTTGCTTCTTGTTTTTTTTTTTAATTGAAGTATAGTTGATTTATAATGTTGTGTTAGTTTCCGGTGTACTGCAAAGTGATTCAGTTTTATTTATATATGTAAATATGTTATATGTATGTATTCTTTTTCAGATTCTTTTCCCTTATACATTATTATGAAATTTTGAGTATAGTTCCCTGTGCTATACAGTAGGTCCTTGTTGGTTATCTATCTTATATGTAGTAGTGTGTATATGTTAATCCCAAACTCCTAATTTATTCCTTCCCCCTTTCCCCTTGGGTAACCATAAGTTTGCTTTCTATGTCTGTGGATCTCTTTCTGTTTTGTATATAAGTTTATTTGTATGATTTTTTTTTTTTAGATTCCACATACAAGTGATATCATATGGTATTTGTCTTTCTCTATTTGGCCTATTTTACTTCATATGATAATCTCTAGGTCCATCCATATTGCTTCAAGTTTCATTGACTTTTGCTACCCACTGTACTCAAAGTACAACCCAGTTATTTCTGCTAATCCCTTAGGATGTTTCAAATGAAGGATGCCTCGTGTGTTTGTGTGTGTGTGTGTGTGTGTGTGTGTGTGTGTGTGTATTCTTCTGGTTTATGTCCACTATCCTCAACAAAACTACATTGTTTTCCACTTAGAAGTGGGGAAATGTCCTGCTTCCCCCAAACTGCATCATTTTTCCTCGCTTGGGCAAAAGCTTCAACATCTGCCACATTCCTTTCCCCCAGGACAGGCGAAAATCCCTTTCCTTCCCCTTCAGTGGAAAATCCTCATGATAATTGATAAATGCAGGTGCCTCCTAGCAGCACCATGACAGTTTATTACTCATAATAAGTATATACTAATTCTTTCTAGGCAAATCTCACTACATATAAATAAATTAAGGACTGTTTAAGGGAAACAAGACCTTTCAATATGGATAAGAAGTGGCAGATAATCTGGCAATATCTACAAAAATTTCAAATGCACGCACCCTTAGTAATTCCACTTTGAGGAATACATATGAATATTTGTATTAGGATGTTTACTACAGCATTGTTGAAAGAGGCTAAAAGCTGAAAGCAAATTGAATGTCCATCAATAAAGTAATGGTTGAATAAATTACAGTATATCCAAAGGACAATATTCCGCAACTATTAAAATAAATGAATTAGATCTATTTTGACCCAGGGGTGTCTATGACATATTACTAAGTAAATTGGCAAGTGGAAAAGGATGGTGCATAGTATAATCATTGCTTCATAAAGACAAAACCATAGCATGGGTACATGTGTATGTATATATAGTTTAAGGAAATGGAAAATACTGGAAAGCAAATGGTATGGTATTAACACTGGCTGCCTCAAAAGGTAAACGTGGAGGTAGGTAAGGAGATACTTACATTAAAAACAAAATATTTGGGGCTTCCCTGGTGGCGCAGTGGTTGAGAGTCCGCCTGCCGAGGCAGGGGACGCGGGTTCGTGCCCCGGTCCGGGAAGATCCCACATGCCGCGGAGCGGCTGGGCCCGTGAGCCATGGCCGCTGAGCCTGCGCGTCCGGAGCCTGTGCTCTGCAACGGGAGAGGCCACAACAGTGAGAGGCCCACGTACCGCAAAAAAAAACCCAAAAAACAAAATCTTTGGATTATTTCCCCAGTTGTGATGATCCCTTATTAATGTGTAATGAAAATATTTTAATGAAGGAAAATATGGAAAAAATCGATTGAAAAGAAGAAGCAAGTTCAGTAGAGTGCTACCTTCAAGGGTAAGAAATAGACATTACGTAATTATGGTAATCAATTCAAAAATATAGATATATATTGAGTGCCTATAATATGTTTAACCTGTTGCTCAGTATTGTGAGAAATACAAAAGAAAAGTAAGTCATGTTTCTTGCTCTTAAAAACCCAGCGGATCTACTAAGGGAAAAAATACACACATTATTCTTATCTTAAAGCCACTCCTTTGTTCGAGACTGGTGCATATAATTTATGTGTGCTGGTTAACAGGAAGGAGGTGAACTGGGACTGGATTAGCTAGAATAGAGTTTGTGGGTGTAGCTGAGGTTGCCGATGCCCCGCCCCCATCTCCTGGTTTTACCGCAGCAGTGCAAGCCAGCTCAACTTCCAAATGCCAGGATCTGCATCCCTTGGTCTGAGAGCTTTCTCTGACTCCCAGAAGTTGCTCTGCCCACACACAAGGCAGACCAGAAGTACCAGGGAATTAACACCCGAGGACTGATGGCAGTTGGTGTATAAATTCTCCAGCTCCTTTGCCCCTCAGGCCACCTACAACTCAGCCTTCACATTCTGCTTGTGCAGAGCCCAAGGATCAGCCAGAGGCGCAGGCCTAAGATTATCTCGGGTCTTTTGTGAGCATGCATCCTGACCCTGGGCATGCAAGTTGCATTCTGAATTCCCCAGTATACACAGTAGCCATTCAAATCCTTGTTTCCCTGAGAATCTGCTTTCTCAGTCTTCTTCTCAGAGGTTTTGGTCTGTTTTCTGCTTGTCCCATCTTCTGTCCCTTGCCCTTGCCCTGGGCAGCTATAGGCAGTGTATCTTTAAATGTTTTCAACAGATGACACTTAGCTGCTCTAGCCCAAGGATGTGGGGGCAAACAAAGATCTGTCTCTCAGGGAAACACTGGACTGGTCAAAAGACACAACCAAAATTGTTTGAGAACAAGATCTATATCACACCAGAAAATCACACCAGGAACATGGGCCACTGTCCCCACAGTCAATGCTGAGCTGGGGAAAGGGGGATGCTGGGCAAGTAAGAAAAAATACCATAATATTTTCTTACCAAAATCTAGCAGCATCTGTCTTCATTAAGCACTTCCCTAGTTTCTGTAAGATTTTGATTAGATTTCAGAGTTCCAACATAATTGATTCTGCTGGGTTTTGCCAGTTTAATGGTTGCTTCAGCAGAGGAACCAATTCTTGGAAATCCCTAATCTACCATTTCTGTGACATCATCTCTTTTTTTTATATATATATATATCGGGTTCTTATTAGTAATCAATTTTATACACATCAGTGTATACATGTCAACTCTTTCTTGCACAAATTAAGACATTCATTTTCTCCCCAAAGGAAATTCAAGGTCCTATTAGTCACTATATCCCTTTCTGGTGATGTTAGTTTCTCTTCTAGATCAGTAAAAAGTCCACTGGGGTATTTAATATCTTAAGACTAAATTGCAAAAGTTAACTATTACTACCATTTTTTATCTAAAATAGTAGAAGGGGAGAGAATGATAAAAACACACAAGTATATAAATCAAGCAAGAAACAAAATATACACAGTGCACAAAATATGCTACAGTTCTTCTTTCTATAATTGGACACCAAGCTCTAGCAGAAATTGAAGTTCTTTGTCCACTACTTATTCCACGTTCCTTTACCCTTAGCCTTCACCTCAGATGGTCAAATTTCTTTAGCTGGCTGGATGACTCAAACGTTCTGAGCCCTTAGTGGTTCAACCCATAGTGATTCTGCATTAATTGGGTCATCTTCAATTAACTTTATTTTTCTTACATGTGAATAGTTATTTTATTACTCAAATATTTCCACACAATTATGATTATTAAAACAAATAATTATGTAAAAACATTACTGAATTACTAACAGTTTTCTGTCAATATGTATTCTCTCAATCAATGAATACTGAGAATGCAACTAATATTGTTTGTACTCTGTGAAATTTTGAATATTTAAGTGAGCCCCTGTGAACTTCCTGGAGTTATGAAAATGTTCGCTATCATGATTTGGGTGTTGGCTATATGGGTGTATACATTTCAATTAACTTTATGACTGGGAATGGAAGCACATGGAATCCCCTGAGTTCTACACATAGTTCTCTCTGCCTGCATTATGTAGAGTAATCCAGTTTGTTAATCAGAATTAAGCACCCTGTCTAGTAGAGTAACCCCCTTCTTTGCCTGTGGTAAGCTTACCGACCTGAGGAACCCAACAAGATCAGGTAGCAGTCTCAGCTTCCCATTCAACAGAACTATTGCTATGTCCCCTGGTGGAAACATTTACCCCTTTGGGAATCAATACGTCTTAACAAGCAGAGGACATAGGGATTTTGAGGGATTTTTAACAAACTCTGGGGAATGGATTATAGGTAGAATAGTGAGAGAGGTCACTCTCAACTTCACCCCTATACATTTTGGCTATGGGAAAATGGTACCAATACTGGTCATTGGTAGAAGGCATATGTCACATCCTTGAGGACAGATCCCCAGCCTCATAGATATAATCTCCCACTGTAATAGGCACTACAGTCGTATCTTCAATAGGCTATTCAACCTTCTATGAGAGCAACTGCTTTTTGAGTAGGGGAGCACATGGCAAGAGGAGTGAATTTCATGGCCAAGAGGCCAAGCCACATTTCTTTTCCCCCAGATTAGATATTTGATAGAAAGCAATTTTATGTGAAATAATTTGATAGTGAATAATTCATTATATAAATCTATGAATGATGGTGGTACTGGCAATAGTATCCCAGGCAGGGATGGCAATCTATATTCAGAATACATGTATATTCCAAGAAGGACAAATTGCTGCTCTCTCCATGATGAAAGAGGTTGAAGGTAATCAATCTCCCACCAGGCAGCTGGCTGATCTCCCTTGCCTGCCCCCTCCACCTCAGGGGAATGATGTCATCAGGGCTCAGCATTGTTTCTAGTGTTGGCAGACAGGCCAATCAATAGTGATGGTAGCCAGAACAGCCTGAGGGAGACAAAGTCAATGCAGTCGAGCCCATGCCTAACCCCCATCCCTGCTGCCACAGCCACTCTGCACAATCTGTTACAAGGTAGCTTGGGAAAGAAGCTGACTAACATCCACAGGATGGCTATTTGGAGTGACCAGCTTTGCCTGAGAAAGTGAGAAAATTGATCAGATTTGCATGAGCAGATGGAAAGGAAGAGATGTTAGTTTAAGCAAAAGAATAATGACAGGGATAATCATAGTGTTTGGCAAAGCATGGAAAGCCCAGCCTGACTGGAGGCAAGTGTGTGCTATGATGAAGTTTTTGAGAGGAAAACCAAAAGGTTAGAAAGGAAGGGTGTGGTAAAGTTCTATTAATAACACCAACACATAGTAGTACTAACATACATTTACTAAGTCCTTACTGTATACTGTGCTGAGCACTCTATATGTATTATATTATTTAATCCTCAAAAATTTATGTGAGGTAAATACAATTTGCAATGGACTGCATGTTTCTGTCCCCCCGTCCCAGGTTCATATGCTGAAACCCTAATGCCAGTGTGATGGGGGTTTGAGGTGTGACCTTTGGTAAGTAATTCGATCAGGGTGGTGGAGCCTTCATGTATGGAATTAGTGCCCTTATAAGAAGAGGTCATAGAGCTACCTAGTGCTCTTTCTACCCTGTGAGTATACAAGAAGTTGGCACTTTGTAACTGGGAAGAGGACCCTTTCTAGAACGCAACCATGCTGGCAATCTGATCTTGTACTTCTAGCCTCCAGAACTGTGAGAAATAAATTTCTGTTGTACATCAGCCACCCAGTTTATGGCATCTTCTTATAGCATCCCAAACTGACTGAGACACGATTATTATGCCCATTTTAGAGAACAGTTTCACGAGGTTAAGTAAAAAGTTACAGAGCCCTCATTGGCAATGACACACAGAAGCCCACAGAAATTGTTTACCATTGGGCTATACTGCCTTGCTATTCAAGCTGAGTAGTATGGACTCTAATGTTAGATGAAGGGGCATGATTGGGGAGGTGTGAGCAAAAAGAAAGCTTTGAGAAAATTAATCTAGCAACATTATGCAGAATAGACTAGTTTCTTTCTCTATTGGGGAATGATTAAGAGGAAGTAAGATGGGAAAGATTTGGGCCTTGAAGATAGTCCCAGGTCTGTCTCATAATAACCTATGGCCTGCAAAATTCTTAACTTTATGTTCCTCTATTTCCTCATAATAAGACTGTTTTAAAGAATTAACGAGGTCAAGCGTATTATGCTTGGTACCTGATACAGAGTCAATACTCCGTAAATGTTGATCCTCTTCTTTCCATCCCCTTTTTTCTCCCCAGTAGTGAATATTGGAATAGGTTTCCAGAAGCTTTTCAAAATGGGACTCTCATTGTTCTAGAATTTGTTAAATGGGACTCTTTCAGAGAGTGGATAGCAGCTTGGACACAAATTCATTCAACAAACATTTATTACTAGTTTTGTGCCTTTCTCAATACTGGGCTCTAGAGGAATAAACACCAATGCGGTATGGTCTTTGGACAGTGCATAGATAAGTCGAAGCCAGTGAGATAAGGGCAACAGGAGAGTCTGTAGCAGGAAACAAAGGAAGACTGTTAGGGGAGTGTAGGAGTCTATGATCAGTTCCCACAGTGGAAATCAGTTTCCATTGATTATTTGAAGTTCAGAAAAATGACAGTATCACTCCTATAGAGCCTTACATCATCCTATTTTTTAAAAAAGTTAACAAATAATCTCTCCTCTCCTCCTCATAAAGAAGAGGATGATTGGAGAAATGAAGATCATTGGCTGAAAAGGTGGTAGTCTCAAGTTTCTCTATTGGCAGCTAAGAAAGTAGCTGGTACAAGACAAAAAGCTCAACAAGGGGCCTATTTATTTTTCCCAACAGTTCCAATGGTGAATAACTGGGGAGGAGGGGATGAAGAATAAAAAAGAGAACTTCAACACTCTTTGAATGTTAATGGAAAAAAATAATTTGGTTGAGAAGGAGAGAACTTAACACTTAGAGAGAAAATAGGAAGATACTTCCTTTTCTCCTTTTGAGAGCATGAACGGGGAAAAACAGGTCAGGAACAAGGATGGAGTTGATAACTTCCCTGTGAGAGGTTCAACTTACCAGGTTTTCTCCAAAAGAACTGTTGATAAAATCATGGTATAGCACTGAATTTTAAGTTGTCCCCATCTTAAATCAATCCGTCCCCCCATTCCTTCAGTAAAATTTATCCCACCCTTCTTGCCTTGTGTGGAGACATAGTAACAAACAGAAGCACAGGGTGTCAAAGGCAAGTGTGGCTGGTCCCATTGCAAACTGGCCCTGGCTTTCCTGAAGAAACAGCTCTGAGAAAATGAGCTTAGGGAGTTCAGATGTTGAGCCAGCAGTCACAGAGCCTCCAGGGAGGAGCAAATAGGTTTGCACTGTGGGCTGGCCAACTGGAACGGAAATGACATGAAACTTCCTCTTACCCCAGAAGAAGATGAACTTTGAAAGTTGAAGAGGCAACTCTGAAGAGGGTATTAAATCTTATGCTTCATCTTTGATATTATATTTATAATGAGATTCATCCATTGTTTTGTTTTTCTCTCTAAAAAGAATGTCTGTGCACTGTCAATGCTTCATTAACTTCCCTCAGAAGAATGTCATTTCTACTTCTATGACAATCCGGGTGACCAAGTCTAGCTCCTACACAAGGACTCTATATACTCAGCATTCCACGTACTCACACGACACAGAATACTCTATGCCAAGTTGTGCAAACCAGAAATGAAGATGTTTTAAATAAACCTCATCTGTTCACAGTTGACAGCCTTGTGCCCCATGGGAAATTCGAGCTAAGAACAGCGGTGACGTGGTGTAGCTGTTACTCAGCTTCCCAAAAGCTTCAAGGACTCACAGGAGTGGATTATCAGAGGTGACAGCTGTCTGTCCAGAATGAAGCATTTTCAAACCAGGGCAAATTGTAATGCACGTTCCCAACCTACTGATAACCTACCTTGTTAAAAATTTCAATCTTTTCTAAGGTTCAAATGAAACCTCACATGGGTATAATTGGCGGGGTACAAATGCATCTTGTGAAGTAGATGATACAATTTGGTATTTCTCCTCACTCCTACACACAAGTAAAAGGAAAATTCACATGAACCATCTTTAAGTTCACAGTTTAAGGCCTGTGAACACTTGCCCAATATTAAACTAGAAAAAGTAATATATATAATGTATACACAATTTATTTGAATATATTGTTAATGTACAATATATATTTATTATTGAAATAATCGGTTATTACACAGCCATATACAACTCTCCTTTCCCTTCCTCATCCACCCTCAACCCCTATCCCCGCACACTACAACCTGGGTTATTTGTTTTTTCTTGAACCCATCTGTCACATTTTCAAGTCTTGTGTCAGTAGTTCTTAACCTTTTCCTCAAAGCAACACATATAAGGAATGGCATCCCCATGTGCAAAAACACAACTCACATAGCCCTGTCTAGATGTTGACAAACCCCAAAATTCTGCCAGAGAAGTAAAACAGTGTCATAAGTCAAAGCAACCCAGATATTAACTAGAGGAAACAGGATGCTAGTGAGGCACGATTCCCTCTGAGCAAACTCTTGGGAGCTAAGTTCTCTCCCACTCAAAGCAAGGGAGTGAGAATGAATATTTATAGGGATAACCTTGGATTTTCTCTAATTTTAAAAATGTGAATCATTTTCAAACTTTGGTGCTTTATTATATTTGCCATGGACCACACAAATGCTGCCTTAGTCCTTCCTACTCTTGTATGCTAAAATGCTTACCCCCATATCACGACATCATCTAAGGTTCAATTTAAATACCGCCTCCTCCAGGGAAGCAGATGCCTCAGCCAAATTCTGTGCCCAAGTACCACTCAAGTTTATAACTCTTTGTCTGAGGCCTTTCAATGGCTGCACAGGAATGGACTCAGCCCATATGTGGGACAGCTCGAAAGTACTGGAAACACCCCTGGGCAGAGCCCTCAAACAGTGATGGACAGGATTCGGTAAATAAATATCTCATCTTCCTTCCTTCTCACGTAGAACAGCATTGAGATGTGTTCTTCACCATCTCCCAGGGGTCTCCAGTGGGACTGAGCCCCAATTGCCCATAACAAGTGACCTGCTTAGCACCCCCTTTGGCTTCCTGAGATCACCTCCCAAATAAACCTTGTGCTCAAATACTATTCTCAGTCTCTACTTCTCAGGGAATCTAACCCAAGATTTCTTGGAAATCCTTTTCCGGTGACCCCATAGAAAGTAACTCCTTCCCCTTCTGGGCTCCCTTAAGGCTTTGTTATAGGAGGGAATGTGGCAAATAGAATATAAACAAAGATACAGTGAATCACAGATATATCTGTCCCTCCCACTAGGCACTTGAAGATGAGAATTATGATTTCTCTATATATCCTCAAATCACTGAACACTGCACTTTGCACATTCTTAGTGCTTCATAAATATTTGTTAATTTGAATTAATATCAATAGAACTACAGCATCAAAGACAGCAATTCTTTTTTCTTTTTTGTTTAGTAGGAGATATCTGAAACTTCTGAAGGACTTTATTAAAGACAACAAAGAGGGACTTCCCTGGTGGCCCAGTGGTTAAGACTCCACGCTTCCAGTGCAGCGGGTGCGGGTTCAATCCCTGGTCGGGGAACTAATAAGATCCCACATGCTGCACCGCATGGCATGGCCAGAAAATAAACAAACAAAAAAAGACAACAGAGAAAAAAATAGGCATTAGGCACAAATCTTATATCTATAAAATAGAGGGATTCCAAAACTTACCATATCAAGCTTGCTCCCTAGATATATAAGGGCCACCCAAATTCAACTTACTCTCGAGATCAAACATTTCTATGGTAAGCTTGCAGTTGTGACACGAACTTAGAGTTCTCCTGCTCAGATTCTGTCCAAATCTGAGCCTACTTTCACATCTAGGATGTTATCCTGACGTGTACTAATTAGGATTTACATCTTAGCTGAAAGATAGCAATTCTTAACATTTTTTTCCTACAATATTATGAAAGAACGATCATTGAGAAGAAGTGAAGGTTTAGCATCAAAATGATAGTTAGCTAAAGTATTTGATGCAACTTCTTCTCAGATTCCTTTTAAAAATGTATAATAACTTAATAAAAGGGAAACATTATGGTTTCATGATAAACTAACTATGAGAATAAGATAGCACAATAAACCAGGGAGGAGTTTCCAACAGTGTGGAAGTAGGGAGAAACTTTCGTCAATTTCATCAGCTATGTGAGGATTAAGAAACACAACCAAGGGCTTCCCTGGTGGCACAGTGGTTAAGAATCCACCTGCCAACGCAGGGGACACAGGTTCGAGCCCTGGCCCAGGAAGATCCCACATGCCGCGGAGCATCTAGGCCTGTGTGCCACAGCTACTGAGCCCACGTGCCACAGTTACTGAAGCCCACATGCCTAGAGCCTGTTCTCCACAACAAGAGAAACCACCGCAGTGAGAAGCCCGTACACCGCAGCGAGGAGTGGTCCCACTCGCCACAACTGGAGAAAGCCCGTGGGCAGCAAAGAAGACCCAACACGGCCAAAAATAAATAAATAAATAATTTTTTAAAAAAAAGAAACAATCAATAACCAAGGCATGCTCAAACTCTGAACAGAATTGCAGAGCTTGGAAGTGAATGGAAGGAGGTTAGGGCCACCATGCTTTCTGCCTTTAGCGCAAAGCACAAAGCTGCAGTAGGACAAAAGCCAGTGTCACTCTCTTAACTATATAGGGACTATCTTTGGGTTCGGGGGAGGCATCATCCTCCCAACACCTTCTCCAGCCTCCTTTTATAGAGTTCCTTGTGCAATATGATGAGTGGTTCAAAGCAGTGAGGAGGATGAAAAAAGGACCAAGGAATCCTGGAGTACCCTCTAGGGCAAAGCACGCTATGTGCAGACAGAGGACAGGGTAGATTGGCATGAACCATCCTGGTCAAAAATAATTTCTATGGAATAAAGCATTGCATGATGGTCAAGAATGTAGACTGAAATCAGACAGACCTGAGGTAGAGTCCTACATCCTCTTACTGCTCTTCCCGATTTTGAATTACTTAATTTAGCCAAACCTTAGTGTCCTTATAAGTAACATGGGATAAGAATAGTAGCTCTCTCATAGAGTCCTTATGAGGAATAAATTAGATAATTAATGTAAAGATCTTAGAGAGGTGCCCAGTAGAGTAGCCAAGATTATTTCCTCCTGCTTCTCCTCGTCCTACTCCCCTCCTCCTCCTTCAACCCCATCATCACTCCCACATTCTGCAGAGTCAAAGAATGAGGCAATTGAAGAGGAAAAGTTTCCATTCCAGTTCAGCAGATCTATAAGAAATTAATGCTTACAGAGCAATGAATCTGGGGCTCAGGGTTATGCAAATCAAACTAGCATCTGGCTTTATAGCTGAGAAGGGAATTCTCTCAGCCTCCAAGTACATAGTCTAAGTGAATGAGGGTGATAAAGCCCCTACCTGTTACAAACATGGGACCAGTATAGATTTCTCTTCATTTGGTATGATTGGAAATAAAACAATTGAAAATGCAGAGCCTAGGAAATGTTCTGTCCTACTTATAAGAGAAGGGACAATTCAGAAAAAGGAACAAACTCAGTGAAATGTAATAAGCAAAACTTGAAAGAAAATTTTAGAAAATTTCTGCTCTGATCTCAATAAAATTCTTCTTAATGTTAATCTAGAAGAGATTTATGATAAGAAAAATGTAGGATGAAATAAAAAGGAAACAAGTGTTGCATATGAAAAGTTTACAAGCTACTCAAAAGGAGTAATAGAATTAAAATCTACAATGGAGACAATAACTAGCAAAGTTGACTCAACAGAAAATTGAATCCACAATACAATGGGAAAATTCAGATATTGTGGCAGAACACAAAGGGAAAGATATAAACAAATATGGTTGGAAGAAATAAGTACAGACATCAAGAAATAAAAGCCAAGGTCCAACATATAAATAAAAACTGCTCAGAACTGACAAGGTAATTCCCAGACTGGTAATGGGGATTTAATGGGCTTAGGAATATAGAGCTCACAGGGCATTGGACATTGTCTACTTCCCACTGCATGTAACCACCTCTGTTCTTTCTCCTGTCACATGCTATCGCTGTGCTACAATGGTTAAATACGTATATAAAAAATACATAAAGTGTCTCACACATAGGAATATAAAAAATCATAATGCTTATTCTTCAGGTCCTACCTAAAATTATAAAGTTACCCCAGGCTACAATACACAATCCCCTCCACAGAGCTGGGGGCCCTGCTCAAAGTTCCTAACCCTTCACCTACTCTGCATGGATGAGAAGACTGAGAAGAGAAGAAAGATCTACAGGCCTGTGGGGTTGCCCTGGCTGCTGTCTCTAGCCCTGGGCTGAAGCAGATTTCCTGTTACTGCTGCAGATCCTACCCGTGGCTGGCATGCTCAGTCCGCACCACCCAGCTCAAATATGGCAGATGTAGTGGCTGCATCCAACCTTAGTTATGTCTGGCTTTCTCTTTGATTGTATTACTATTTGGAGCAGTGATTATCAAACTTGAGCATGTACCTGCATCACCTGGAGGGCTTGTAAAAACAAAGGTCATTGAGTCAGAGGGTCTGGGGTAGGGCCTGAGAATATGCATTTCTAAACATGTCCCAGGGAATGTTAATGCTGCTAATCTGGGTGCCGCACTTTGATAACCACTGGTTCTAGAGGAGGGGTTGGTAAATGTTTTCTGTACAGGGCCAAATAGTAAATACTACAGGCTTACAGGCCATACATTCCCTGTCACTCTACTACTGTAGCTTAAAAACAACCATAAACAATACACAAACAAATGGGCACAGTTCCAATAGAACTTTATTTACAAAAACAGGTGGTTGGACTGTGGGTTCTAATTTGCCACCCGCTGGGCCACTGCTTGATCTAGAATACAAGAAGAGATTCTGAGACCCTTCTTGGAACTCAATATGTAATGACCAGGTAGAGGAGGATGATCTGCAAAGGAAACAAGAAAGGGCCAACGATGTAAGAAGAAAATCAGGAGTATTGAATCACGGAAGCCAAAGAAAAAGGGATTGGTCAATGTAGCAAATGCTCCTTCAATCAGTAAGCTGAGACTGAAAACTTCTATTGGATGCTGTGAGTCAGAATAAAGCTTTAACATCACTGTGAGGGCTGTTTTAGGGAAGGGATTGGGCAGAACTCAAACTAGAGAGGATGGAGGAGTTAGCTGGAATAAGAAAAACGCAAGGTGGGAGAATGTTGTCCCATCTCTGATCTCTGAAGTATGAGACATATGGTAGATTACAAATGGCCACAATTTCTTTGCTACTCCTCCCATTGAGAGGTGGAGTCTAATTTCTCTGCCTTTGAATCTGGGTGGGCTTTAGTGACTTGCTTGGCCAACAGAATATAGTTTGTTATGTTCTGGGCTGAACTGTAAGAAGCCTTGTGGCTTCTGCCTCAATCTCACGGAATACTCACTCTGGAGAAAGTTATGGACTGTGTCACAAAACTGTCTACTCTGTGACTACCATGATGTGAGGATGTGATAGAATTTGAGGAGCTAGAGATGCCAAGAAACACCGAGACACCAGAAATGTGAGTGAAGTAACCATCTTGGAAGTGGAGGCTCCAGCCTTAGATGCCCCAGCTGATGCCACGTAGATTAGAGAAAAAAATTCCCAACTAAGCCCTTCCTGAACTCCAGATCTACAATATCTTGAGCAAAATAAAATGGTGTCTTAGAGTTGAAGGTTCAGTATGGCAGAGGAGAAGGACATGAGCTCACTCCCTCTTGCGAGAGCACCGGAATCACAACTAACTGCTGAACGGTCATCGACAGGAAGATACTGGAACCCACAAAAAAAGATACCCCACATTCAAAGACAAAGGAGAAGCCACAATGAGATGGTAGGAGGGGTGCAATCACAATAAAATCAAATCCCATAACCGCTGTGGGGGGGACTCACAAACTGGAGAACAATTATAGCACAGAAGTCCAGGGTCTGGCAACGGGAGGAGGAATTCCCAGAGGATCAGACTTTGAAGGCTAGTGGGATTTGACTACAGGACTTCAACAGGACTGGGGGAAACAGAGACTCCACTCTTGGATGGCACACACAAAGTAGTGTGTGCATCGGGACCCAGAGGAAAGGAGCAGTGACCCCGTAGGAGACTGAACCAGACACACCAGCTAGTGCTGGAGGATCTCCTGCAGAGGTGGCGGGTGGCTGTGGCTCACCACGGGGACAAGGACACAGGCAGCAGAAGCTCTGGGAAGTACTCCTTGGCATGAGCCCTCCCGGAGTCCACCATTAGCCCCACCAAAGAGTCTGTAGCCTCCAGTGCTGGGTCTCCTCAGGCCAAACAACCAACAGGGAGGGAACTCAGCCCCACCTATCAGCAGACAAGCAGATTAAGTTTCACTGAGCTCTGCCCACCAGAGCAACACCCAGCTCTACACACCACCAGTCCCTCCCATCCGGAAGCTTGCACAAGCCTCTTAGATAGCCTCATCCACCAGAGGGCAGACAGCAGAAGCAAGAAGAACTACAATCCTGCAGCCTGTGGAACGAAAACCACATTCACAGAAAGACAGACAAGATGAAAAGGCAGAGGACTATGCACCGGATGAAGGAACAAGATAAAACCCCAGAAAAACAACTAAATGAAGTGGAGATAGGCAACCTTCTAGAAAAAGAATTCAGAATAATGATAGGGAAGATGACCCAGGACCTCGGAAAAAGAATGGAGGCAAAGATAGAGAAGATGCAAAAAAATGTTAACAAAGACCTAGAAGAATTAAAGAACGAGCACCTGGAAGAATTAAAGAATAAACAAACATAGATGAACAATTCAATAACTGAAATGAAAAATACACTAGAAGGAATCAATAGCAGAATAACTGAGGCAGAAGAACGGATACGTGACCTGGAAGACAGAATGGTGGAATTCACTGCTGTGGAACAGAATAAAGAAAAAAGAATGAAAAGAAATGAAGACAGCATAAGAGACTTCTGGGACAACATTAAATGCACCAACACTTGCATCATAGGGGTCCCAGAAGGAGAAGAGAGAAAGAAAGTACCCAAGAAAATATTTGAAGAAATTATAGTCGAAAACTTCCCTAACACGTGGGAAAGGAAATAGCCACCCAAGTCCAGGAAGTGCAGAGTCCCAGGCAGGATAAACCCAAGGAGAAACACGCCAAAACACATAGTAATCAAAATGACAAAAATTAAAGAAAAAGTATTAAAAGCAACAAGGGAAAAATGACAAATAACATACAAGGGAATTCTCTAAGGTTAACAGCTGATTTCTCAGCAGAAACTCTACAAGCCAGAAGGGAGGGGCACGATATATTTAAAGTGATGAAAGGGAAGAACCTACAACCAAGATTACTCTACCCAGCAAGGATCTCATTCAGATTCTACAGAGAAATCAAAAGCTTTACAGACAAGCAAAAGCTGAGAGAATTCAGCACCACCAAACCAGCTCTACAGTAAATGCTAAAGGAACTTCTCTAAGTGGGAAACACAAGAGAAGAAAAGGACCTACAAAAGCAAAGCCCAAAACAATTAAGAAAATGGTAACAGGAACATACATATCGATAATTACCTTAAATTTAAATGGATTAAATACTCCAACCAGAAGACACAGACTGGCTGAATGGATACAAAAGCAAGACCGGTATACATGCTGTCTACAAGAGACCCACTTCAGACCTAGGGACACATACAGACTGAAATTAAGGGGATGCAAAAAGATATTCCATGAAAATGGAAATCAAAAGAAGGCTGGAGTAGCAATTCTGATATCAGACAAACTAGACTTTCAAATAAAGACTATTACAAGAGACAAAGAAGGACACTACATAATGATTAAGGGATCAAACCAGGAGGAAGATATAACAATTATAAATATTTATGCACCCAACATAGGAGCACCTCAATACATAAAGCAAATGCTAACAGCCATAAAAGGGGAAATTGACAGTAACACAATCAGAGTAAGGAACTTTAACACCCCACTTTCACCAATGGAGAGATCAATCAAAATGAAAATAAATAAGAAAACACAAGCTTTAAATGATACATTAAACAAGATGGACTTAATTGACAATTATAGGACATTCCATCCAAAAACAACAGAATATACTTTCTTCTCAAGTGCTCATGGAACATTCTCCAGGATAGATCATATCTTGGGTCACAGATCAAGCCTTGGTAAATTTAAGAAAACTGAAATGGTATCAAGTATCTCTTTTGACCACATCGCTGTGAGACTTGATATCAATTACAGGAAAAAAAACTGTAAAAAATACAAACACATGGAGGCTAAACGATATGCTACTAAATAACCAAGACATCACTGAAGAAACCAAAGAGGAAATCAAAAAAAAACCTAGAGACAAATGACAATGAAAACATGATGATCCAAAACCTATGGGATGCTGCAAAAGCGGTTCTAAGAGGGAAGTTTATAGCAATACAATCCCAACTCAAGAAACAAGAAAAATCTCAAATAAACAATCTAACCTTACACCTAAAGGAATTAGAGAAAGAAGAACAAACAAAATCCAAAGTAAGAAGAAGGAAAGAAATCATAAAGATCAGAGCAGAAATAAAGGAAGTAGAAACAAAGAAAACAACAGCAAAGATCAATAAAACTAAAAGCTGGTTCTTTGAGAAGATAAAACAAAATTGATAAACCTTTTGCCAGACTCATCAAGAAAAAGAGGGAAAAGACTCAAATCAATAAAATTAGAAAAGAAAAAGGAGAAGTTACAGTGGACACTGCAGAAATACAAAGCATCCTAAGAGACTACTAAGAGCAACTCTATGCCAATAAAATGGACAAACTAGAAGAAATGGACAAATCCTTAGAAAGGTATAACCTTTCAAGACTGAACCAGGAAAAAACAGAAAATATGAACAAACCAATCACAAGTAATGACATTGAAACTGTGATTAAAAATCTTCCCAACAAATAAAAGTCCAGGACCAGATGGCTTCACAAGTGAATTCTATCAAACATTTAGAGAAGAGCTAACTCCCATCCTTCTCAAACTCTTCCAAAAAATGGCAGAGGAAGGAACACTCCCAAACTCATTCTACGAGGCCAGCATCACCCTGATACCAAAACCAGACAATGATACTACAAAAAAAGAAACTTACAGGCCAATATCATTTATGAATATAGATGCAAAAATCCTCAACAAAATACTAGCTGACAGAATCCAACAACACATTAAAAGCATTATACACCATGATCAAGTGGGATTTATCCCAGGGATGCAAGGATTCTTCAATATATGCAAATAAATCAATGTGATACACCATATTAACAAACTGAAGAATAAAAGCCATATGCTCATCTCAGTAGATGCAGAAAAAGCTTTTGACAAAATTCAACACACATTTATGATAAAAACTCTCCAGAGAGTGGGCACAGAGGGAACCTACCTCAAATAATAAAGGCCATATAAGACAAACCCACAGCAAACATCATTCTCAATGGTGAAAAACTGAAAGCATTTCCTCTAAGATCAGGAACAAGACAAGGATGTCCACTCTCACCACTATTATTCAACATAGTTTTGGAAGACTTAGCCATGGCAATCAGAGAAGAAAAAGAAATAAAAGGAATCCAAATTGGAAAAGAAGTACAACTGTCACCGTTTGTAGATGACATGATACTATACATAGATAATCCTAAAGATGCCAGTAGAAAACTACTAGAGCTAATCAATGAATTTGGTAAATTTGTAGGATACAAAATTAATGCACAGAAATCTCTTGCATTCCTATACACTAACAATGAATGATCAGAAAGAGAAATTAAGGAAACAATCCCATTTACCAGTGCAACAAAAAGAATAAAATGCCTAGGAATAAACCTACCTAAGGAGGTAAAAGACCTGTACTCAGAAAACTATAAGACACTGATGAAAGAAATCAAAGATGACACAAACAAATGGAGAGATATACCATGTTCTTGGATTGGAAGAATTAATACTGTGAAAATGACTATACTACCCAAAGCAATCTACATATTCAATGCAATCCCTATCAAATTACCACTGGCATATTTTACAGAACTAGAACAAAAAAATCTTAAAATTTGTATGGAGACACAAAAGACCCCAAATAGCCAATGCAATCTTGAGGGAAAAAAAATGGAGCTGGTGGAATCGGACTCCTTGACTTCAGACTATACTACAAAGCTACAGTAATCAACACAATATGGTACGGGCACAAAAACAGAAATATAGATCAATGGAATAGGATAGAAAGCCCAGAGATAAACTCACATGTCTATGGTCAACTAATCTATGCCAAAGGAGGCAAGGATATACAATGGAGAAAAGACAGTGTCTTCAATAAGTGGTGCTGGGAAAACTGGACAGCTACATGTAAAAGAATGAAATTAGAACACTCCCTAACACCATACACAAAAATAAACTCAAAATAGATTAAGGATCTAAATATAAGACCAGACACTATAAAACTCTTAGAGGAAAACATAGGAAGAACACACTTTGACATAAATCACAGCAAGATCTTTTTTGAACCACCTCCTAGAGTAATGGACATAAAAACAAAAATAAGCAAATGGGACCTAATGAAGCTTAAAAGCTTTTGCACAAGCAAAGGAAACTATAAACAAGATGAAAAGACAACCCTCAGAATGGGAGAAAATATTTGCAAACAAATCAACAAAGGATTAATCTCCAAAATATATAAACAGTTCATGCAGCTCAATATTAAAACATCAAACAACCCAATCCAAAAACGGGCAGAAGACCTAAATAGACATTTCTCCAAAGACATACAGATGGCCAAGAGGCACATGAAAAGCTGCTCAACATCACTAATTATTAGAGAAATGCAAATCAAAACTACAGTGGGATATCACCTCACACCGGTTAGAATGGGCATCACCAGAAAATCTACAAACAACAAATGCTGGAGAGGGTGTAGAGAAAAGGGAACCCTCTTGCACTGTTAGTGGGAATGTAAATTGATATGGCCACTATGGAGAACAGTATGGAGGTTCCTTAAAAAACTAAAAATAGAACTACCATATGACCCAGCAATCCCACTGCTGGGCATATACCAAGAGAAAACCATAATTCAAAAAGACACATGCACCCCAATGTTCATTGCAGCACTATTTACAATAGCCAGGTCATGGAAGCGACCTAAATTCCCATCAACAGACGAATGGATAAAGTAGATGTGGTACATACATACAATGGAATATTACTCAGCCATAAAAAGGAATGAAATTGATTCATTTGTACAGACGTGGATGGACCTAGAGACTGTCATACAGAGTAAAGTATGTCAGAAATAGAAAAACAAATATCATATATTAACACATATATGTGGAATCTAGAAAAATGTTACAGATGAACTGGTTTCCAACGCAAAAATAGAGACACAGATGTAGAGAACAAACGTATGGACACCAAGAGGGGAAAGCTGGCGGGAGGGGGTGGTGGGATGAATTGGGAGATTGGGATTGACATATATACACTAATGTGTATAAAATAGATAACTAATAATAACCTGCTGTATAAAATAATAAGAAAATAAAATTCAAAAGTAAATGGTGTTTTAAAGTCTTAAGTTTTGATAGTTTGTGATGCTGTAAGAGATAACTGTTAAAGAAATACGGAAGAACAACTGTCACCATTCAGGTAGGCTGCAAGAGAGCCCTTAGGAGATAACCATTTTTCAGCTGGAGTCAGGAGGTAAGGAATTCTGTGACAAGGCTAAAGACAGAATGGATCTCTACAACGGTGAAACAGGAGTTCTGTGCTCAGAGGGAAAAGCTGGGTGTAAGGAGGGCAGCAGCAAATAAAGGGTCATGAGAGAGGAATACACTGCAATATGAATACATGGGCAGACGGTACCAGAAGAGTTTACTTTTTAGGTGGTGGCTTGGGATGACTAGATGGGGTTACTTGGTCAATTTAACTGACCTCAATAGCTCAGTCATAGGTGAAAACTTTGGGATATGGCCCTGTCCAAGCTCTAAGTTGCTCGTGCATTGATATAGCACAAGAAGTCTTATGTGAGACACTATTAGGATCTTAACTCTCAAGAATGGGGCAGCACATGGTTGGTAGATAAAAAAAAAAAAAAAAAAAAGAGGTCAACTCAGAGTAATAGAAAACTCCTCCCAAATCCTGCATCTCAAATTTCGAATCTTCCCTCTGTCACTGGCTGATCTACAGTGCTCTCTCCAGAGGTGTTTGGAATTTGTGTGAAATTACATCACAGTATTTTTCTTCCTTCCTTTTTTTTTTTTTTTTGAGTCAGCAAAAGGATCCAGAGACAACAGGACAAAGCGTGCTGCATTATTAATAGAAAAAGCATTTCCTATTTTATTAAGAGCACGTGCACTCTTAAAGCTCCACCGAATGCTGTTTCGCCAGGTGAAAGACTGAATAAACCACCCAGCTTTTCACCACAGCTGTGGGCTGGATTTCCAGACTAGTCTTGCTAAATGTGAAATTAACAGGAACACGGTTTCCAGAGCCATTCCAACTTGTGTCCAAATTGCACAAAGGACGTCTCAGGAACTCTGTGGTGATGAAGAACATATCTAATAGCAGAGTAGTCCCTGGTTCCACTTGAGGAACCCAATATACGAAAGAGTGGAATCAGAATGCAGAGTCTTTCAACTCTCATTTGTCATGAAAGTATAAACTAGAGAACCGAGTCAATAACCAATGACACCGGGCTTCCCTGGTGGCGCAGTGTTTGGGAGTCTGCCTGCCAATGCAGGGGAGACGGGTTCGAGCCCTGGTCCGGGAAGATCCCACATGCCGTGGAGCAACTAAGCCCATGCGCCACAACTACTGAGTCTGCGCTCTCGAGCCTGCAAGCCACAACTACTGAAGCCCGCAAACCTAGAGCCCGTGCCGCGCATCAAGAGAAGCCACTGCAACAAGAAGCCTGCGCACCGCAACTAAGAGTAGCCCCTGCTCACTGCAACTAGAGAAAGCCCGCACGCAGCAACAAAGACCCAACTTAGCCAAAAATAAATAAATTTATTTTTTAAAAAAACAATAACACCATTAGAACCATTTTATAGTTAGGATAAACAAGACAGCTCTATGGGAGCAGATATTGTAAGTAGGGAGGTTGGAAATGAAACCAAATTCCAGGTGTTGTTTGTTTGCCATGGCGGGAAAAATCTTGTGACTAGAGGAAGTTCCAAAGAAAAGGGCCAAGAACAATTTCTTCCTAACTCCTGGCTTTGAAAGCAGATGAATTTAACAATTAAATGCCAACTGACTCACCCAAGTTAATAAATACACTGGTATTTAATTTCTAGGAATATTCCCCCATGAAAAGGTCTCTGCTCACTGAAATCTTAATCTTTTGTTATGAGATATCAGATAGAAATTTTGTCTTTTGCTCTTCTTCTGAACATTACTTTAAGATTCTACACTCTAATTCCATCAGTCAGTTTAACAAGCCAAGAGGCTTTGGAAAGAACTGGAGACAACATAACAGCAAAGAATAGGGTTCAAATTAGACCACATTTTCAGGTAGCTCACATACTTACAGTGTCAAACACAAGCACAGTCTGAGGCCCGGTTGCTAATTTATTTCTAACTGTAAGTTGAAAAAAATCATCATCGTCCTAGATGGAATATGCTAGGTTGCTATAGAAACAGACCCCTCTCCTACCTCGTATTTTACTCTTCACAGCTTTCCATGTGAAGCTGCACTATGTCGCTTCTTTGACTGATGAAAGAGGCAGTTTCTACAATTTTTTCCTACCACTCATATTACCCCTTGCGAAGTCTATAGAGGTTGATATTTTCTCTTTCTTCTGGGTAAAAGGGAGATAATTCAAAAGAGTAATTATAATAAACTATTTATCCCATTCAGGTTTACTGTCTCATCCTTGCTTTCTTTTCCTAGAGCATTAGAAATGCATCACTGTTTTGAGATCTCTTTAAAAATGCATGAAGGGAAGAGAATTGGCAGCACAGTTAAATGAATTTAATTCAGCCAGATTTTACATTATTAACTCACTTCCGAAGAGCTGAATGAGGGGAATGATGGAAGAAGAAAGTAGAACTAAAATTGGACCATTGATCCTGGCAGTCTTGGTGCCAAGCAGACGTGGGAAACAAGCTAGGAAAACTGTAAATGTCTTTTGATACCAGTTAGAGATACAGAGCATTCATTTATTTTAATCAGTGTGAGGTATGTATTAGGTGGATTGTCCCTCCCGACTCACTACCCAATGCACCCTGATCCTGACTTAACTGATGCCTGAGTTGGCAGCCTCACAGTCCAGCATTGTTTGAAATAACATATTAAAGCAACAGGATTTCCCTCTCCTCTGTTGTTAAAAAGTAACAGTGGATGCCTAAAAACTAATAGAAGAGGACACTCAGCATTCAAGTGATTACACCCATGCTCTGAGATTGAGATTCTGTCTTTGGAAGGAAGAAGAAGTCAATGTACATAATAAAGTATTCAGGCAATGAAAAAAGTTCTGAATGCATTGCTTTACAGTTGTTCCACAGATAAAACAGCAGAGACATTTATCCCCTTCAATCTCCATCTGAATACCAAATGCCGAAATATAGACCTTCCAGTATCAAAGACATAACTTCTATTTTATTTGGTCTTTGCCTTTAAAAATAGATTGCTTTTCTACAAGGATTAACACCTTTCTGGCTTCTAATGCACTACTCACTTGTTAAGTGATTCAGTCTATTTATTGTAAATGATTAAGAAGCCAGGTGACCAACATTTTTTAAAAGTCACTGAAATGAGACTTTTAAAATGTGAATGTGTGCTAGTCATTCGGGACATTCACAAATAGCTTGCTCTCCTTCTGGCATATGATGGGATTATACTTCCCTCCCCCGTTTGAAATCAGGTAAGGCTGTATGACTTGCTTTGGTCAATGAAACAGTGTTAGAATGATATTTCTGTGTGGAAGCTTTAAGAGTCAGAATGTGATTCACCACATTTCTTTTCCCTGCTGCAGTGATAATGCAAGCAGTGATGAGACGGAATCTCCTTAAGCCTACAACAATGAGATTCCTCGAGATGACTTGTATTGGACAAACAATAAGAATAAAAAATAAACTTGTCTTGTATAAATCTCTTGAAATCTGGGGATTGATTGTTACTGCAGCAGTACTTAGCCTGTCCTGACCCATGTTTCCATTAAAATGCTCATAAAAGAGCAGAATAAGATACAGAGCCGTAACAATGAAAATGTGAGTAATACCTAATTATTGGCTGAATCCTACAAGGAATTTCCACGAAATGCACTGGAGATGATACTAAATTTAGAAAAACATTATGGATCGCTCCTCTGAAATAACAGTAGAGTTTGAAGGACAGAATATTGGCTGGGCCTTTGACCCACCCTCACTGTCTTCCCCTAGAGATTACAAGGTCTGTGGGAAAAGTACACCTAGGCAGCCACTGCAATTCTGCACTTCAACTTCTTCCTAAAGCAGATGGGGGTGAGTCTCTCCAACTCAGTTTCCATCAAAACCCTTCTTTTCATAGTCAGTCAGAGATGACCATCATGGCCACAGCTGAAGTAGTTTGATGCCAGGTTGTATGGTGGTTGATGACTAGAGCAGCCATCAAGAATAACTTTACTCAAGACAATGTGAACAACACATATGAAGAGACTGACTAAACTTTATTGATAGATTTTTAAATGACTCATATAAATGAAGGAATGCATCATTTTGGATATAAATTCTAAATATCTTGAAGATTCTGCTTATTTCCAGGTGATTGTGTTGTTTCAACATAATTGCCAGTCAAATTCCAAATGGAATTAAATTTTGAAACCTAAAATAATTCTGAAGTTCAATTGGAAAGAAGTGAATAGATAAGAATATGGTTTTGAAAAAGGGTATTACAGGAATTGCCTACCAGATGTTAAAATATATTGTAAACCTGTAATAATGATAACATTTTAATTCTGGCACAAGGATGGACAAATCGATTAATGCCACAGTAGAGACAGAAACAACTGTACATGTGTGTACATGTATGTGTGAATTAATTCATCATAAAGGAAGAATTGATAATTAACAGCAAAATTAAGGACTATTCAGTGACAGGGGCTGACAAAATTAACGTAGACATCCTTCTCATACTGTATAAAAAAATAAGTTCCTGGTTCGATCAAAGAATAAAATTTTAAAAATTATAAATACACTCACAGATACAAAGACAAGAGAGAGAAATAGGTGGGTAAAGACATTCTAAGCTTAGAGATCATTGTGGAAAATCAGAAAAGAATGATAGTTTTGACTATGTATAAAAAATAATTCTACAGAAGTTTGGCATAAATTAAATTAAATGAAAAGAAGCATGACAAAGATTTAATGATATTCATATATAGAGAAAATATACAATTGATTTTTAACAAGAATCCTAAAGAATAATAAACAATTCACAAAAGAGAAAATAAAAATCACTAAAAAACATAAGAAATAAAACTACTCATAATCAAATAACTGCAAACTGAAATGAGATGCCATTAATACCTGTAAACTAATTCTGACAATAGTGAAATTTGCATATAGTATGATTGCAAAAAATTATACATATGCACATATATTTGCATATCTATATGCATGTTTAATATTAATACTTACATAGACATATTTAGAAAAAGACTGGAAGTAAATTTATCCAAATACTAACTGTAATTATTTCTGGGTGGTGAGATTATAGTGGAGATTATTTTCTTTTTGATTCTTTTTTAAATTATTTTTTCTTGACCTTTTTCTTGTATTTTCTAAATGTTCCACAATGAATATGAATTATTTTCATAATCAAGGAAAAATTTAAGTCACTTGAATCAAGGTGCAGAATCAAAGATTACCAAATGAGCTCTCGTGAAATTTCTTGATAGAAATGAGTTGCATATTAGTAACCCGCACCTGGTAGTCTGACTTAAATGTATACGTCCAGATAGAAATATAGACAGGACAAAATAATCTAATTCCAGGAAGAATTAAAAATAATCAGAACTCTCAGAGATGCCAGAAGCTCTGAACCGAGTTTATTGGTTTCATTATGATCTTTGGATTTCAGGTGCAGAAAGTTACATTCATCATACCTTTCAGTTCATGGTATAATCTTTGGTTTGCGCAAGGCTTCTCTTATTCTATTTACTTATTTATTCCCTATTCATCTCTTACTCATTTCCAGTACCCTGTCCTTCAGCAACTATTCTCTCGATGGTTCATTTAAGCTCTTATAAAATGTGGATTATTTTGTACTGATGAGATTGTAATTTATGAAACTGATACTTTGTTATCTATCTCTTTTGTTCTCACTTCTTTGACTTTGCACTCCTTTTAGGATTCATACATGTTCTGAATTCTTGCTTCCACTTGCTGTATAATACTCCATGATGAATATCCACTACATTTCTTTTCTCCAGTCTCCCAGTTAATGGACGTCCAAGTAGTGTCAACTCATTATGACTGCAATAAAGTAATTAACAACCTCATGCATTTCCCTTTATGGAGTTGTGTGAGGACTTATTACAGATTACTCCCAGATGAAGAACTGACAGGTCACAGTGTATTCATATTGCTGCTTAGCCTAAGGAGTACCAAATTGTTCTCCAACAGAGTGGCTGCTCTGGTCCTCACTCTCATCAGCAATATATCCCCACATTCCCAACAATACTTGACATTACCAAATTTCCTCAATTTTTTCCCAGTCAGGTGTAAAGTGGATTCTCATTATTGTTTTAATATTCATTTCTCTGATTACTCTTGATTTTGAGTACCTTCACATATGCTTGTTGGCTTTTTGAGTTTATCCTGTACATCTCTTATTCATATTTTTTCCCAGTTTTCTATGAAGATTATCATCTCTTCTTGCTTATTTGCTGGAATTGCTTGTATATTCTAGATACTAATCCCATGTCAGTTTCAGGCAAATGCCTTCTCTCATTTTTAACCTGCTATCAACTTTGTCCATAGTGTCTCTAATTTTGGTGTCGTTTTCCACGTGTTTGTGTTTTATAAGAAGTCCATTCCTGTCCCTAAGTCACAAAGATATTTGTGGCCAATATTTTCGTCACCCTCATCTAGCCCATATACCTCAAAGAACTAATATAACTCCAAATGTCAGTAAATTCAATGAGGCTCAATTAAAATATGGTACAGTAGCTCATGAATCACATTTTCTGCCTGGTTTCCCAATCTCTGAACTAGATTCCATAGAGGTGGAGATGTCTCTTATGCAAAGCACCACTAGAGCTTCCAGGATGATCGCTGCTTCCTAGTTCTCTCTACATTCCATCTGTTCCAAGTATCTATTGCTGTGTAACAAACTACCCCAAACTTAGTGGTGTGAAACAAGCATTTTCTACACTCATGGATTCTGCGGATCAGGGATTTGAAGAGGGCAGAGTGGGGATGAATTTATCTGCTTAATGATATATGTGGCCTCAGCAGAAAAGACTTGAAGGCTGGGGATGATTTAACAGCTGGAGGCTGGAATCATATGAAGACTTGTTTACTCATGAGCCTGGCACCTGGGCTAGAATAACTCGAATACTGGGTGGAGTTGGAACTGTTGGTCGGAGAGCCCACAGGTAGCCTCTTTTTGTGGCTTGAGTTTTCTCAAAAATTGGCAGCCTGAGGATTGGATTTCTCAGATGGTATTTCAAAGATCCAAGAAAAACAGTGGAGGAAGCTATATGGCCTTTTATGACCTAGTCTTACCAATTTTGTTGTACTCTCTTGGATAATTCAAGGGACGTAGACTCCACTTCTTGGTTGGAAGAATGTCACTGATTTTGTGAACATGTTTTTAAAACCATTAACCATTTGCTTTACACCTAGTCCTGAAGTAATTCATTAAAGTTCAGCTTAGGTAATATTACCTTTCTCAACAAACTTCCAATGGCTTATTGCCTTACTGACTCATTGCTATCAGTTGAGGAGATATGCCCAAACTCCTCAAACCAAAGCCCTTTACAACTGGACCTCAATTCATCTTTCAGCCATTCTTCCTCACTACTTTCTAGTATGTAGTCGTTAAACCCCAACAAAACTAGACTTCTAAATGCTGACTTCCTTATTCAATCCATACTTTCCGACCTCCCTACATATTTATTCCTCTGCCTGGAATATTCTCTCCTCCCTCTTTTTTCATGTCTATTTCAAAATTCAGACTTCATGAGGATTTTTTCATGACAGCACTCACTCATCACTTCCCTACTCTCCATACACTCATATGCATGACACACTGGATTTCTCCAATACTGTGCCTGCCCTAGTTCAGGCTGCTATAACAGAATACCATAGATTGGGTAGCTCATAAACAACAGAAATTTATTTCTTATAGTTCTGGAGGTTGGGAAATTCAATATCAAGGTGCTGGCCAACTCAGTGTCCAGTAAGGGCCTGCTTTCTGATATGTAGATGGTTATCTTGTCCAGTAACCTGTCATGGCAGAAGAGGTAAGGGAGTCTCTGAGACCTCTTTTTTTTTTGCCAATATAACACTTTATTCATGCCATCATTTGGAGACTTCATCTAATTAGAATTTTATTTTTAAATTCTATACTTTTTAAAAATTTATTTTTTATTGAAGTATAGTCAATTTACAATGTTGTGTTAGTTTCTGGTGTACAGCAAAGTGATTCAGTTATACACACACACACACACACATATGTGTGTGTGTATATATATATATATATATATATATTCTTTTTCATGGTGGTTTATCATAGGATATTGAATATAGTTAGTTCCCTGTGCTATAGAGTAGGACCTTGTTGTTTACTCATTCTATATATAATAGTTTGCATCTGCTAATCCCAAACTCCCAATCCATCCTTCCCCCACCCCCTCTCCCCTTTGGCAACCACAAGTCTGCTCTCTAGGTCTGAGTCTGTTTCTGTTTCATAAATAAGTTCATTTATGTCATATTTTAGATTCCACATATAAATGATATCAATGGTATTTGTCTTTCTGTTTCTGAATTACTTCACTTAGTATGATAATCTCTAGGTCCATCCATGTTGTTGCAAATGGCATTATTTCATTCTTTTTTATGAATGAGTAATATTCCATTGTGTATATATATCACATCTTCTTTATCCATTCATCTGTCGATGGACACTGAGGTTGCTTCTGTGTCTTGGCTATTGGAAAGAGTGCTGCTACGAGCGTAGGGGTGCATGTATGTTTTGAATTAGAGTTTTGTCCAAAAATATGTCCAGGAGTGGGATTGCTGGATCACATGGCAGCTCTATTTTTAGTTTTGTGAGGAACCTCCATAACTGTTTTACAGAGTGGCTGCACCAATTTACATTCTCAGACATCTTTATAAGGGCATTAATCCCATTCATGAGCACTCCATCCTCATGAACTGATGATCATGAAGAGGCCCTCCACCTCCTAATACCATGATACTGGGGATTAAGTTTCAACATACGAATTTTGAGGGGGACACAATCAGTCTACAGCAGCCCCTCAGATCAGGCCTCAAATTTGTGTCCTGATTTTATTCCATTGCATTAGTTTTTTTGAATTCTATTTTTTTTTTTTTTTTTTTTTTTTGTGGTACGCGGGCCTCTCACTCTTGTGGCCTCTCCCGTTGCGGAGCACAGGCTCCGGACGCGCAGGCTCAACGGCCATGGCTCACGGGCGCAGCCGCTCCGCAGCATGTGGGATCTTCCCGGACCGGGGCACGAACCCGTGTCCCCTGCATCGGCAGGCGGACTCTCAACCACTGCGCCACCAGGGAAGCCCAGTTTTTTTGAATTCTTGATGGCAGCAACTGTACCTTATTCAGCTTGCATTGTTTTAAGTAATGGTTTCCAGACCTGCCTCTCTTAGGACAGCAGAATTAAGAAAAAAGGCATGCATGGGACCAAAAATAGAGCTACAGGTTTTTTATTTTGCCAGTTAAGAGTATTTTAAAAGAACTGTCTTTTCACAGCTTACCCTTCCCCCTCCCCATATCCTCAAGTCCATTCTCTAGTAGGTCTGTGTCTTTATTCCTGTCTTACCCCTAGACATGGACATATATACACTACCAAACGTAAGGGAGATAGCTAGTGGGAAGCAGCCGCATAGCACAGGGAGATCAGCTCGGTGCTTTGTGACCGCCTGGAGGGGTGGGATAGGGAGGGTGGGAGGGAGGGAGACGCAAGAGGGAAGAGATAAGGGAACATAGGTATATATATAACTGATTCATTTTGTTGTAAAGCAGAAACTAACACACCATTGTAAAGCAATTATACTCCAATGAAGATGTTTAAAAAAAAAAGAACTGCCATTTACTATCACTGTTTTTATATTTAATGGGGACATTCTACCATACACAGGGATATAATATCAAAATAAAGGTCAGTCGGGGCTTCCCTGGTGGCGCAGTGGTTGAGAGTCCACCTGCCGATGCAGGGGACACAGGTTCGTGCCCCGGTCCGGGAAGATCCCACATGCCGCGGAGCGGCTGGGCCCATGAGCCATGGCCGCTGAGCCTGCGTGTCCGGAGCCTGTGCTCCGCAACGGGAGAGGCCACAAGAGTGAGAGGCCCGCGTACCGCAAAAAATAAATAAATAAAAAATAAAGGTCAGTCCTTTCTAAGAAAGTAGTTTTTACTTAAAGTAGAGTCTTATATCTAAACACTACATTGTCTTTTCTCATTTGGTCACAAATTCATGACGGTATCTTCTCTGACCAACACTAGCCCAAATTTTAGAGATTTTCTGCCCTATAACATCTGTCTCAGGAATGAGCATCTCTAAAGGACAAGAGCTTGTACTAAACACTGTGTACAGAGTGGTAAATAAAACAGTTATAATCTCTGCCATCATCGAGTTTACAGTCTAGAAAGGGAAACAAGTAAATATATAGTCAAACAGATAGTATCAAATAGTGATCCAGATCAAGGAAAATTAGAACAGGGTGATGAGTAGAGATTGTTTCAAATTTTGTTTCCAAATACAGAGATGTTTATTGCATTTTGAAAGTATCCAAAATCTTAAACATCCTGTTGCAAATTCCTCCAAAATCCCTTTATAGCACACAACATCAAATATATATTGAAATAGTGTTCTCACAATATTACACTTGAAAATACCAATTAGGAACAATATTTTAGGAAATAGAGAGTTTAAGGCAAGACATTCATTTGGAAAAGTTGATTTCTCTCTATCACCCAGATTGGCACAATTAATTTTCCACCTTTTCAATGTCTTGGGTTACACAACGTACATTCAGCAACAGGGCATGCATGAATAGAGTCAGACAAAGAAGACTTCTCTGAGGAGGAGGCTATTGAAGTTGAAAAGAAGGAGCAAAGTTTGGAGGTGGGAAGCAGCTGGGCAAATTCAAGCGAATGAAAAAAGTCCCATGTGGCTTGGACCACAGACGGCAAGTGGGATGGTCAAAAAAGATGAGATGGGAGAGGAGTCTACAGTCAATTCATGCAGGGTCTGTTAGGCCATTAGAAAGATTTTTCATTTTTTCCTAAGAGAAGTGGAAAACAATTGAAGAGTTTTAAGCAGAAGAATGAAATAATCATATTTGCCATTGTAGAGGGTTTCTTCTCGCTGAGATGTAGAGAATGAATAGGCAGTGGGCAGGAACAGAAGCATGAAAGCTAGTTAAGAAGCTATGGCCCTGGTTCAGGTTAATAAATGATGGTGACTTGGATCCGGGCAATGGCAATGGGGATGAAGACAAGTGGAGGGTTTTTCAAAGATATATTGGAGGTAAAAACAACATTTATAGTTGAATTAGATGTAGGGAGGTGATGAAGTAGGAAGAATCAAGAATAATAATTTGGAGAGGGTGTGGAGAAAAGGAACCCTCTTGCACTGTTGGTGGAATGTAAATTGATACAGCCACTGTGGAGAACAGTATGGAGGTTCCTTAAACAACTACAAATAGAACTACCATATGACCCAGCAATCCCACTACTGGGCATATACCCTGAGAAAACCATAATTCAAAAAGAGTCATGTACCACAATGTTAACTGCAGCTCTATTTACAATAGCCAGGACATGGAAGCAACCTAAGTGTCCATCGACAGATGAATGGATAAAGCAGATGTGGCACATATATACAATGGAATATTACTCGGCCATAAAAAGAAACAAAATTGAGTTATTTGTAGCAAGGTGGATGGACCTAGAGTCTGTCATACAGAGTGAAGTAAGTCAGAAAGAGAAAAACAAATAGTGTATGCTAACACATATATATGGAATCTAAAAAAAAATGGTTCTGATGAACCTAGGAGCAGGACAGGAATAAAGATGCAGACATAGAGAATGGACTTGAGGACATGGGGAGGGCGAAGGGTAAGCTGGGACGAAGTGAGAGAATAGAATTGACATATATACACTACCAAATGTAAAACAGATAGCTAGTGGGAAGCAGCTGCATGGCACAGGGAGATCAGCTTGGTGCTTTGTGACCCCCTAGAGGGATGGGATAGGGAGGGTGGGAGGAAGACGCAAGAGGGAGGGGATATGGGGATATATGTATACGTATAGCTGATTCACTTTGTTATACAGCAGCAACTAACACAAGAATGTAAAGCAATTATACCTCAATAAAGATATTTTTTAAAAAAAGAAGAAGAATGCTAAAATTCCTGACTTGAGAACCTGGTAGAACATGGCAATGATTACTGAAATGGGGCAGCCTGGGGAAGAGGAGGTTTGAGTCGAGGGATCGAAGTTGCATGTTGCACATTAAAGTGTTACATTTGAAGAATATATGACATTCAAGTGAGGATTTCAGGTAATCAGTTGGATATATGAGCCTATACTCAGGAGAAAGGTTTTTTTTCTTTGCGGGGGGGGGTTTGCTATTTTCCTGGTTACTTTACACACACCTGAAATCTGCTCAATCCCCAGCTTCACCACTTCAGTACATATAAACTCCATTTATTCAGGCCAACAACCTTGGAATCATCATGCCTCCTCTCTTTCTGTCATATTCCATAGGCATTCCATCAGCAAATCTCTTTCTTCAAAATTTATCCAATATATTAATCACTTTTCTCCACCTTCATCACTACTATCTTGGGTCAGGCCATCATTATCTCTACCCTGAGTTATTGCAAAATCCTCCTAATAGGTCTCCTCACTTCTGCCCTCGTCCCCCACTGTCTATTTTACACAGAGCATCCAGATTCATTTAAACTGAAATAAGTCACATCTTTTCTCCATTCAAAACCTTCTAATGGTTTTCTAGCTTATTCTGACTTAAAGGCCAATGTCCTTGTAACAGAATACAAGACCCTAAATGATCTGATGCCCACCCCCGCCTCACACACAGACGCACATACACACAACTTCTCTGATCTCATCTCCTTCCACCTTTTCCCTCATTCACCTTTCTCCAGCCCCTCTGACCTTACTATTTTCATTCATGCCAAGAACACTCCCACCTTGGATCTTGTTCTGAAGTGATCTTTTCCCTCCTCATAGGTAACCCCATCCTCATTCTCCATCTCTGCTTATCTCTCTTACCCCATATCTTAGTCCATTTGGGCTGCCATAAAAAAATACCACAGACAAGGTGACTTAAAAATAAGACATTGGGCTTCCCTGGTGGCGCAGTGGTTGAGAGTCCGCCTGCCGATGCGGGGGACACGGGTTCGTGCCCCGGTCCGGGAGGATCCCACATGCCACGGAGCGGCTGGGCCCGTGAGCCATGGCCGCTGAGCCTGCGAGTCCGGAGCCTGTGCTCCGCAACGGGAGAGGCCGCAACAGTGAGAGGCCCACGTACCGCAAAAATAATAATAATAAGACATTTATTTCTCATAGTTCTGGAGGCTGGAAGTCCAAGATCTAGGTGCCAGCAGATTAGGTGCCTGCTGAGGATCCACTCTCTGATTCGCAGATGGCCATCTTTTCCCTGTGTCCTCACATGGCAGAAGGGGTGAGGAAGCTCTTTGGGGGTCTCTGTTACAAGCGCACTAATCTCATTCATGAGGGCTCCACCCTCATAACTTAATCACCTCTCAAAATCCCACCTCCTAATACCGTCACATTGGGGTTTAGGCTTTAACATGTGAATTTGGGGAATTCCCTGGAAGTCCAGTGGTTAGGACTCCATGCTTCCACTGCCGGGGCCTGGGTTCAATCCCTTGTCAGGGAACTATGATCCCACAAGCCGCATGGTGTGGCCAAAAATATATATATATATGAATTTGGGGGGCCGGACACAAACATTCATACCATAGCACCCTGCTTCATTTTTCTCCTTGGCATTTGACACCATCTGATATGCTTAAACTTTACTTACATTTTTGTTTATTGTTTGCCTCCTTCCACTAATGTAAACTTCTTGGGATTAGGGACTTTGTTTTATCCACTACCGTAGCTTCAGCATCTGAAACACTGCTTGGCATGTGGTAAGCATTTACTAAATATTTGTCAAATAAATTAATGAATAAATGAATAAGATATATATTGGGGAGTTATCAGAATATTGACTGTTTCCAACTGTTTTTACCAGGCTAGGAATCTCTTTGACCCAAAAAGGAATGGTAACACAGGGAAGTTAAATTCTATTGTCTCTCTTCCAGAAGCATAACTCAGGGTCAATTATCATCATAGATTTCTTTACATTTTAGTCCCCCACACCACAGGCTTCTCTACACTATACTTCAGTCTCAAAGGGGAAGATGCAAGAAGGGGCAATGAAGCACTTGGAAATCTTCTAGCTTTTTGAGCAAGAACTGTGTGGAAACTGTCAACTCTCATTGACTCTTAGTCTTTCTTCCTATATTGGGGGATCTCTCTCCCTCTCTCTCTCTCTCTCTCTGGAACAGGGAACGTTCAAAACAGCTTTAAACAAAGCATGCTCACACAAAATTACTGCCTTTGTCCAAAACACTTCAGGGTTTAATAAATCCTGCTCTAGTTTTGAAGATAATCATTTTAGGTGGATTCGATGAAATCTCTAAAAATGCTGCAAAAAGGCAGGGACAGTGGGACAGACATATGTCTTTATCTACAAATACAAAAAGAAAGGGTGTCTCCTCTCTCGACTTTAAATAAATAAATCTGCAGGGTTGGTCCCCTTTCTGAGTTTAATTTGGTTTTAATGTTTTATGAAGCTTACATGAAGGAATATTAAAGCCGTATGCCAGAACAAGTCACTTGAGCCTTTCACACACAGGGAAAATTTTTCATCTGATCTGAGAGATAATTTTTCTAAACAATATCAACATAGTCAATAGAAGTTATAATTAATTCATACATTGAGAATGTAATTAGCATTCAAATGAGAGAAATGATTGCTGTACAGCTTTATATGACCAAAAAACCCCCCTCATTATTATATTTGATACAAATACAAAATGCTGAAAATTTTTCCTTATTAGCTATTGGCACAACATGATCGTTCCTTTTTCCAGACTTCCTTCAGTTTAAAAACAATAGATCAATAGAAGCAAATGGTATGGCTTTGATCGCAAGCTTGTCCTTTAATATTTAGCGTTGAATTGCAACCTGTCCTCCCTGCCTTCATGTCTTTCTAAGCAATCAAGTTCATATTGCATCTTTCACTGATTTATGGGTAGGAAATGTGAATAGCTGAAAGAGACTAACAGGAACACCTTTATTTATATCAATTAATATGTCATCGACTAAAGCAGGATTGTCCTCTAGTGATAAGAATGTTTGTTTAGGAAAAAGAAGCAATATCCTGAAGCTTAGTGTCACCCCATTCCCTGTGAAATATTTCTGCAATAAGCATCGGGAGAAAACAGAAAGCTACCCAGAGACCATGTTTGGGAAAAAGCAAAATCAGACACTCAAGGCCAAAGACTTTATTGATTCACCAACCACTTATTTGCTGCTTGATAAAAACAAAAAGGCAATCACTGATGTGCTATAAAACTGGAAAGAGAGGGGAAAAAATATGAGGGACATAAAATCGCAAATATCGTGTGAGCCACCGTATTTTTAAGTGAATATTTCTTACATTATCATTCTTTCAGAACCTCTGAAAACATTTCACAATTTCATACAAGTGTTTATTTCTTTTAATTTTAAAAACACTTTCATATGCATTATTCCACTCACCCCTCCCACCCAATAACTCTACAAAGTAGGTTGACCTGATAGCACTGATCTTAATTATCAGATGAAGGAACTGAAGAATAGAGTATATATGACTTGCTTAAGCTCACTCAAATAATTTGTACCCAAATCAGGATTAAAATCCATTTTCCCATCTTCCTAGAAAGAAAGTTTTCAAAGTATGGTCCTTGAAGAAACAGCCTCAGCATCACTTGGAACTTGTTAGAAATGCAAATTCCTTGGCCCACCTTAGACCTACAGAATCAGAAACTCTGCAGATGGGGCCCAGCACTTTGTGTGTTAACAAATCCTCCAGGGTATTTCTGATACAAGCTCAAGTTTGAGAACCACTGACCTAGAGATACATTCTCTACTTACATGAGAAAGACAAAGCATTCATATGTTGTAAATTTCAGGTGAATTATAAAACACAAAACTGTTATGACATTACTTTTCACACCCTACTTTGTGAACATGGGTTATGTATCACCCTAAACTGAGAAGTAAAAACTCACTCAACTTAAAACAAAGAGACAGAAGGAAAAAGAAAAAAAAGGCCAAAATATTTATTGCCAAATTGTAAAACTGAGGGACTAATTTTATAGTAAGTCTGATTTCAAACTACGTAAGTGGCTAATAAAATTAATCATAAGTAGGCATTACCAAATCTCAGGGAAATGAAAGGCTGTGGAAACATCTATCAACCGAAACTATTCATCAGCAAATATAGCCTTGGAAACCCAAAGTGGTACAGAAGTGTGTGCACGCGAGCATACACACACACACCCCTCTCAGGCAGTCTAGCATTGTACTGGCAGAACTAATTCTAAAGCTGAGTGTTAAAAAGAAAAATGTGGTTTGAATAAAGACTTCAGGGCATTTTAGTAATCATTTCCAGTGGATGACCTAATACACCACAAGAACAGGCAGAAGCTTGATAAGAGACAGTGAGGATAAGAGCTGCTCCTTACTGTCACTTGGTTCTTATGAATGGGCACACAACACAATGTTGTGCCCATAAGCCATGGATTTTTCTGGAGGTTTTTTTTTTTTTTTTTTTTTTTTTTTTGCGGTACGCGGGCCTTTACTGTTGTGGCCTCTCCGGTTGCGGAGCACAGGCTCCGGACCGCAGGCTCAGCGGCCATGGCTCACGGGCCCAGCCGCTTCGCGGCATGTGGGATCTTCCCGGACTGGGGCACGAACCCGTGTCCCCTGCATTGGCAAGCGGACTCTCAATCACTGCACCACCAGGGAAGCCCTCTGGAGTGTTTTAATTTCAAATATTCTATTCTAGAAAATCCATAAGCCTTCTAAATGTGTCAGACATTCAAAATTTTGATCTCCAAATAATTCATCTATATTGGCTTTTCACATCCAGAAACAGTCCAAATTCTTTTGTCAAATCCTATGTTCTAGAAAATTCTGGGAAAAGTAATCAGTAATAATGAATAGGTATATTGGCTTTACACATTAGATATGCTGCTGAAAAGACTGAAAACTGATTTGCCCCTCAATATTATAAAATAAAAACATTAAATTTAAGTGTACTAGAAAACTTACTAAAGGAACTCAATCCTTTTGGAAAATGAATAATTTCCTCTAATTTATCCTCCCCAAATTTGGGTGTTCAGGTATCAGTGCATTTAAAACTGGGTAGAAAAATTACATGATAATATCAATTGACACAGAAAAGGATTTGACAAAATCTAATAGCCATTCATGACAAAAATTCTCAGCAAACTAGAAATAAGGGGAACTTCCTAAATTTGATAAAGAGTTTCTACAAAAGCTCCTACCGAAAACATCAGTCTTAATGATTAAAGACTGAATGCCTTTAACAAGGAACAAGGCAAGGATACCCACTTTCACCACTCTTATTTAACATAGTACTGGAAGTTCAAGCCAGCTCAACAAGGCAAGAAAAGGAAATAAAGGGCATTCAAATTGGAAAGAAAGAAATAAAACCATCCCTCTTCACAGATGACATGATGGTCTCTATCGAAAATCCCGAGGACTGTACCAAAACCCAAGAAACAAACAAACAAAAAAACCTCCTACAACTAATAAGTGGACTCAGCAAGATCAAAGGACCAAGATAAACATACAAAACTCAAATGTATTTCTATACACTAGCAATGAACACACGGAAACAAAAATTTTAAACACAGCATCATTTACATTAACTCAAAAACTGAAACAGGTATAAATCTTACAAAAAATATATAGGACTTGTGTGCTGAAAACTACAAAATGCCGATGAAAGAAATCAAAGAAGATCTAATAAAACAGTGAGACATATTGTGCTCATGGATTGGAACACTGAACATAGTAAAGATGTCACTTCTCCCCAAGTGATCTATAGACAATGCAATTTCTATCAAAATCCTAGCAAGACACTTTGCACATATATAAAAGGTTATTTTAAAGTATAAAAATTAAATTTAAACCACTTGAACTAAAACCTGGCAGGTAGTATAAGACATATAAATGTTAGATATTAGTACTAAATATTATTAATAGTAGTACCAGTACTATACTTACATGAAAGTTGCTAGGATAGTTCATAGACTATAAGTTACAGATTGCATTAATGAAATGAGAAGAAGAGAGAAAGAGATATAACAAAGATACCGTCTCAAAATGGATTTACAAAACAAAATTCCAAAATCAATAAAACTTTTGGCAGTAAAGAAAACCAACACACTCAACAATTAGCAAATGAATATCACATTACAGGTCATTTCAACAAATACTTTAACATGAGTATGATAAAAAAGGTAAATGAGGTTCTCTTTTTGACATGGCAACCTAATCCCAATAACAGACCATCTCTCCCGCTGATTACAACTGAAAACAGGACAACACACACACACACACACACACACACACACACACACACACACACACACACACCTATCTGAAGACTCCAAAGAATAAAGAGCAGGCAAATTATGTAGGGAAGTCAAAAATTGGAGAAATGACCTGCAGGGAGAAGAGTTTCTGAATTTTTAAAATCTCCTTTCTTACATGGATTTGTCCCCAAAGTAGGTCTAATTTCTTGAATTGCCCGAATGAATTTTACTGGCCAGAGAAATCAAGAAAGAGAACTTTGTGGGCCATAGAGTGAAGAAAACCCTGGAAATAAGAGAGGCAAAGAAAGGGATCCCCCTAATTCTGTGTATGAACCCAAATAATCTCAGGCTCACTCTTGGGCTATGCATGTGTGGACTTCACATCCAAACCAGCATAGCAAAGGTCCAGGAAACAGAACTGAGACTGAAACCACCACCAACAGCAGGTAATGCAGACATTGTGGTTTAAACCTAACTGGGTTGAACAACTCCTATAGAACACCTACTGAACGCTGGCAGAAGACCACAGACCTCCCAAAAGGCAAGAAACCCCCCCACATACCTGGGTAGGGCAAAAGAAAAAAGAATAAACAGAGACAAAAGAATAGGGACGGTACCTGCACCAGTGGGAGGGAGCTGTGAAGGAGGAAAGGATTCCACACACTAGGAAGCTCCTTCGCGGGCGGAGACTGCGGGTGGCGGAGGGGGAAAGCTTCGGAGCCGCGGAGGAGAGCGCAGCCACAGGGGTGTGGAGGGCAAAGCAGGGAGATTCCCGCACAGAGGATCAGGGCCGACCGGCACTCACCAGCCCGAGAGGCTTGTCTGCTCACCCGCCGGGGCGGGCGGGGCTGGGAGCTGAGGCTTGGGCTTCGGTCGCAGCGCAGGGAGAGGACTCGGTCTGGCGGCGTGAACACAGCCTGCAGGGGGTTAGTGCGCCACGGAGAGCCGGGAGGGAGTCCGGGAACAAGTCTGGACTTGCGAAAGAGGCCAGAGGCTTTTTCTTCCCTCTTTGTTTCCTGGTACGCGAGGAGAGGGGATTAAGAGCGCCGCTTAAAGGAGCTCCAGAGACAGGCGCGAGCCGCGGCTAGAAGCGCGGACCCCAGAGACGGGCATGAGACGCTAAGGCTGCTGCTGCCGCCACCAAGAAGCCTGTGTGCGAGCACAGCTCACTCTCCACACCCCCGTTCCGGGGAGCCTGTGCAGCCCGCCACTGCCAGGGTCCCGGGATCCAGGGACAACTTCCCCGGGAGAACGCACGGCGCGCCTCACGCTGCTGCAACGTGACGTCGGCTTCTGCCGCCGCAGGCCCGCCCCGCACTCCGTGCCCCTCCCTCCCCCCCCCCCCCGGCCTGAGTGAGCCAGAGCCCCTGAATCAGCGGCTCCTTTAACCCCGTCCTGTCTGAGCGAAAAACAGACGCCCTTCGGCTACCTACACGCAGAGGCGGGGCCAAATCCAAAGCTGAACCCCGGGAGGTGTGAGAACAAAGAGAAAGGGTAGTCTCTACCAGCAGCCTCCGAAGCAGCGAATTAAAGCTCCACAATCAACTTGATGTACCCTGCATCTGTGGAATACTTGAACAGACAACCAATCATCCCAAATTAAGGAGGTGGACTTTGAGAGCAAGATTTATGATTTTTTTCCCCTTTTCCTCTTTTTGTGAGTGTGCATGTCTATGCCTCTGTGTGAGATTTTGTCTGTATAGCTTTGCTTCCACCATTTGTCCTAGGGTTCTATCTGTCCGTTTTTTAAAAAAATTTTTCTTAATAATTATTTTTTTATTTTAATAACTTTATTATATTTTATCTTACTTTATTTTATTTTATCTTCTTTCTTTCTTTTTTTCTTCCTTCCCTCCTTCCTTCCTTCCTTCCTCACTCCCTCCCTCCTTTCTCTCTTTCTTTCTTTCTTTCTTTCTTCTTCTACTAATTTTTTCTTTCTACTTTTTCTCCCTTTTATTCTGAGCCGTGTGGATGAAAGGCTCTTGGTGCTGCATCCAGGAGTCAGTGCTGTGCCTCTGAGGTGGGAGAGCCAACTTCAGGACACTGGTCCACAAGAGACCTCCCAGCTCCACATAATATCAAACAGCGAAAATCTCCCAGAGATCTCCATCTCAACACAGCACCCAGCTTCCCTTAACGACCAGCAAGCTACAGTGCTGCACACCCTATGCCAAACAACTAGCAAGACAGGAACACAACACCAGCCATTAGCAGAGAGGCTGCCTAAAATCATAATAAGTCCACAGACACCCCAAAACACACCAACACACATGGACCTGCCCACCAGAAAGACAAGATCCAGCCTCATCCACCAGAACACAGGCACTAGTCCCCTCCACCAGGAAGCCTACACAACCCACTGAACCAACCTTAGCCACTGAGGACAGACACCAAAAACAATGGAAACTACGAACCTGCAGCCTGCAAAAAGGAGACCCCAAACACAGTAAGATAAGCAAAATGAGAAGACAGAAAAACACACAGCAGTTGAAGGAGCAAGATAAAAACCCACGAGACCTAACAAATGAAGAGGAAATAGGCAGTCTACCTGAAAAAGAATTCAGAATAATGAAAGAAAAGATGATCCAAAATCTTGGAAATAGAATAGACAAAATGCAAGAAACATTTAACAAGGACCTAGAAGAACTAAAGATGAAACAAACAACGATGAACAACACAATAAATGAAATTAAAAATACTCTAGATGGGATCAATAGCAGAATAACTGAGGCAGAAGAACGGATAAGTGACCTGGAAGATAAAACAGTGGAAATAACTACTGCAGAGCAGAATAAAGAAAAAAGAATGAAAAGTACTGAGGACAGTCTCAGAGACCTCTGGGACATTAAACGCACCAACATTCGAATTATAGGGGTTCCAGAAGAAGAAGAGAAAAAGAAAGGGACTGAGAAAATATTTGAAGAGATTATAGTTGAAAACTTCCCTAATATGGGAAAGGAAATAGTTAATCAAGTCCAGGAAGCACAGAGAGTCCCGTACAGGATAAATGCAAGGAGAAATACGCCAAGACACATATTAATCAAACTGTCAAAAAATAAATACAAAGAAAACATTAAAAGCAGCAAGGGAAAAACAACAAATAACACACAAGGGAATCCCCATAAGGTTAACAGCTGATCTTTCAGCAGAAACTCTGCAAGCCAGAAGGGACTGGCAGGACATATTTAAAGTGATGAAAGGGGAAAACCTACAACCAAGATTACTCTACCCAGCAAAGATCTCATTCAGATTCGACAGAGACATTAAAACCTTTACAGACAAGCAAAAGCTAAGATAATTCAGGACCACCAAACCAGCTTTACAACAAATGCTAAAGGAACTTCTCTAGGCAGGAACACAAGAGAAGGAGAAGACCCAAAATAACAAACCCAAAACAATTAAGAAAATGGTAATAGGATCTTATATATCAATAATCACCTTAAATGCAAATGGATTAAATGCTCCTAACAAAAGACATAGACTGGCTGAATGGATACAAAAACAAGACCCGTACATGTGCTGTCTACAACAGACCCACTTCAGACCTAGGGACACATACAGACTGAAAGTGAGGGGATGCAAAAAGAAATTCCATGCAAATGGAAATCAAAAGAAAGCTGGAGTAGCAATTCTCATATCAGACAAAATAGACTTTAAAATAAAGACTATTACAGGAGACAAGGAAGGACACTACATAATGATCAAGGGATCAATCCAAGAAGAAGATATCACAATTTAAATATTTATGCACCCAACATAGGAGCACCTCGATACATAAGGCAAATACTAACAGCCATAAAACAGGAAATCGACAGTAGCACAATCATAGTAGGGGACTTCAACACCCTACTTTCACCAATGGACAGATCATCCAAAATGAAAATAAATAAGGAAACACAAGCTTTAAATGATACATTAGTGGTTGAGAGTCCTCCTGACAATGCAGGGGACACGGGTTCGTGCCCCGGTCCGGGAAGATCCCACATGCCGCAGAGCAGCTAGGCCCGTGAGCCATGGCCGCTGAGCCTGCGCGTCCGGAGCCTGTGTTCTGCAGTGGGAGAGGCCACAACAGTGAGAGGCCCACGTACCGCAAAAAAAAAAAAAAAGATACATTAAACAAGATGGACGTAAATGATATTTATAGGACATTCCATCCAAAAACGACAGAATACACTTTCTTCTCAAGTGCTCATGGAACATAGCATAGCACAGGGAGATCACCTCAGTGGTTTGTGACCGCCTGGAGGGGTGGGATAGGGAGGGTGGGAGGGAGGGAGATGCAAGAGGAAGAATATATGTATAAGTATAGCTTATTCACTTTGTTATAAAGCAGAAACTAACACACCATTGTAAAGCAATTATACCCCAATAAAGGTGTTAAAAAAAAGTGATCAGAAACAGCAAATATAGTTTTGATAAAAAATTATTAAACATAAAATATAATCTTAATGGAAATGCACTTCTTAATAAGATAGGTAAAATTATTTTTACACAATCAGTTTATGTATGCATGAATGAATGGTCCTTATCCTGAGGATGAAACAGGATGCAACATAAATTCACTTCCTCTGTTCTATTTGTATTCTAAGAATACCTGTCACTTAAATAAGAGGGGAACAGAAGTAGCTTTGTTATAAAACTGCCACCCAATTCTTAGAACACTTTCTAAGTTATATGACAAAATCCAAATAGTGATCTATTGTCAAAAATTATTTTTAATAGTCTATCACTTGGTAATGTGTTTAGGTCCTCCTTCACTTTTATCAATGGCAAAAATTAGAAACCCCTGAAATATAAAGAATATTGTCGCCCAGTCTTAAAAGTTATTCACTTTCTCAACACTTTTACCAATACTTTAGTCTTTGGTTGGCACTCTGGAGTGTGTTAGACCCCAGGGCAATGAGCCATAATAAGATTCAGTATGAGGGCCTTTCTTCTGTAAAAAGAGAAAAGGGCTATTACAAAGGGAACCAGCCCCAATTACAGGTTTGCTTGAGGCAGTCCACTTTTAGGAAAGAGAGCTCAGTGAAGCTGAGAGTCTGGAAATTAGTCCCCTAAAACTTTGCTTGAATTTTCAGTACCTCCCATCTGCCATAGTACACATGCATAATGGGGACTATCTTAGTTCAAATCCTAGCTCATCCACTTTCTAGCTGTTAGATTTTGGGCAAATTACTTAACCTTTACGTAAAATGGAGATTAAAATGGTATATATCTCAGTTACTGTGAAGAGTAACTGAATTAACACGTGTAAAGTGCTTAGAATAATGTTCACTACCGTCATTATCATCATTATTACTATCATCATCATCACTATCCTAGAAATGACTGGTGATCTGGAAAGAAGAGGGAAAAATATGATGAAAATAGGAAGAAAGGAAAATGGCAGATGTGAATGTGTGTTTGTGCACGTGTACTGTGATGTAGGTGCATATCAGAACGTAGAAATAACTAGAAAAGTTCCATTATTCAAATGCAAGCTCCTTGAAGGTAGCTGATACTGTCCCCACAGCCTAACCCCACTTTGTCCTCCTTCATATTTCTTAGCTCATTGCTGTATCCACAATAGACTCTCAATAAATATTCAATACATTGGTAACAGAATGAGGAGAGAAAATCAATGCTGGTTAAGTCACAAGTTATGAAAACAAATTGTTAAAAGTAGTGCAAGTCTATCCGTTGATAGTCATGGTCCTGGAAGACTGGTGTTTTCTCCTAAAACTGATTTTCAGGATCCTGCCTCACTCCATCCATTTATTCTTGCCAATCCATTTCTCTGACCTAAGCCTCACTGCATAATTTGCAGGCCCCAGTGCAAAATGAAAATGCAGAGCCCCCTGTTCAAAACGCAAGAAAAAATGCTGTGCTAAACAGTAAAGCCTTTTCCTTTCTTCTGCAGTTTCTCTCTAGGCTTGCCATGATTTTTTTTTAATCAGTCATTTAATGTCATTCTAAGCAAAGAAAAATTAAAATTTTAAACTATTAGCATAAATGTTACTATTCATGTTTATATTGTGCAATGTTAGTATTAAATGCAAATATAAGAGGAGTTAACTCATGTAGAATCACTGAAATCGCAATTTGTATTTCATAGTCTGTACATTCATGTATATTTCTGTTCTTACCAGAAAAATGGAAACACTGTAAAAACTAACTCAACTGTTTTCATTTCATTTCTTGATACACATACATTCTACCAACACTCTCCCTTCTGCTTACTGATGAGTTTGGAAGGTCTGAGGGAAGAGAACAAATAACTATGGGTTGTCTCATCTTTCCCTTTCTATGTCATCATTTTCAGCATAAGTGGTTGGCTAATGCAGGGAAATAACGTGAGTAAAAAAGGATATGGTAGAGTTCCTTGGTCATTTGTATTTCTTAGGATGCCAATTGCATCAATAGTCTCTACAGGCACCTGCAAGATACTCCCAGGCTCTTCCAGGCCTGCTTTGTTGTTCAATTTCTCCCTTTGCCTAATCCTGCTCCCTTCGCTTTTTAAACAAATACCTCCCATGCCAAATCCTATCTCAAAGTCTGCTTCTAGAGAATCCAATGTATATCAACATTGATATCTAAACCTTGACAAAGGCATCTTGTTGTGATCTCTTGAGAAGGTTGCTCAGTCAAATCTGAGCACAAATACAGGATCATTCACCACCTACTGGTGCCTAGAAGCTCCTGGGACAGATATTGAAGCTACCCAGAAGAAAGGCTTCAGAACAAAGATAAGAGGTTTCACAATTGGATTTTATGACTTTCACATCACTATGAATACTTATTTACACACACACACACACACACGTCCATTTGTAACAGAAGTTAGCAAAAGATGTTTAAATAAAGTTTTAGCCTAAAGCAATTGATAGCTGTACTTTTCCTGCTTTCTCAAGGTTTTAAAAAAATTAGGCAGGAAGTATAAATAAATGAAGACACATTACCTTAAAAAGCAGATATATGAACCTTTACATTTCTATGTATTTTTGGTTAGGAATCAATAAATGATCATGATTAAGAATTTGGCTTCTGAAGTTAGATGGAGATGAATATATCCTGAGTTTGCCACTTACCAGCTGTAAGACTTCTGGCAAGTTATAACTTTTCTGAGCCTCATTTGTTTTTGTTTCTGTTTTTTTGCGGTACGCGGGCCTCTCACTGTTGTGGCCTCTCCCGTTGCGGAGCAACAGGCTCCGGACGCGCAGGCTCATCGGCCATGGCTCACGGGCGCAGTCGCTCCGCGGCATGTGGGATCTTCCCGGACCGGGGCACGAAGCCGTGTCCCCTGCATTGGCAGGCGGACTCTCAACCACTGCGCCACCAGGGAAGCCCTCTGAGCCTCATTTGCAAAATGGTGATAATAATCATACTTACTCCAGAAGGTTGTCATGTGTTTTAATAGAAATAAAGCATGTAAAACACTTAGCTCAGGGCTTTTCCCATAATATTTTTATTAATAATATTTTTTATTGTTAAAAGAAAGGGAGAGTCTTTCTTAGTGCTGGGTTCATAACTGGCAATAACCATGAGGGGGGCAAGTATATTTTCTTGGCTATATTAATATTTCATTTAACCTCTTTATTTTACAGAAGTCTTATTATATTAATACAAATCCCCTGCCTCAAGCAGAAATGCTCCAACACATATTGAGTTGAAAAGGTTATTTATATTACAATGGTTATTAATATAGGGACAAGAGTTATTTTTATTTTCTTCTCAACATAACTGTAGGAGCATTTTTTAAAGACAGGATGCTAGTCTAACCAAGAAAATAAGCCTAATTAAAATAAGCCTGATTAATGCCTAATAGCAACCAGGTAGCAGACTCAATTCTTCCTTTCTTTTAAAGCGAAGACACATTTCTTTCCAGGTTTTAGTATTTCTTTTTTCTTTACTTGATATATGTATATATTGTGAAAACATTTCCCCCATAAAGTTAATTAACACATCCATCACCTCACAGATTTACTTTTGTGTGTGTGTGTGAGAACATTTAAGTTCTACTATCTCAGCAAATTTCAGTTATATAATACAGTGTTATCAACTATAGTCACCATGTTATGCATTAGATCTTTAGAACTTATTCATTTTATAACTAAAATTTGTACCCTTTTACTGGTCCCTATCTCCTCCACCCCCCAGCTGCTGGCAACCACCATTCTACTCTGTTTCTATGAGTTTGACTATTTTTTGTTGTTGTTCCACATATAAGTGAGATCACACAGTATTTGTCTTTTTTTGTCTGGCTTATTTCACTTAGCATAATGCCTTCCAGGTTCATCCATGTTGTACCGAATGACAGGATTTCCTTCCTTTTTAAGGTTGAAAGACATTCCATTGTGTGTACATACCAACTTTTCTTGACCCATTCATTCAAAGACAGACACTAAGCTTGTTTTCATACCCTGGCTATTGTGAATAATGCCGCAATGAATATAGCAGCACAGTTATCTCTTCAAGATAATGGTTTCCTTTCTTTTGGATATATACCCAGAAGTGGATTGCTAGATCACATGGGAGTTCAATTTTTCATTTCTAGAGCCAATATTTCTTAACTGCACAAGTATGGTAGCTCATTTCCAGGGAAATAGTAACAGACAAGGCAGGTTGGGAGCTCTTGGTTGGTGTGGGTTGGTCACAATGAAAGGTCACCTGAGAGAGTTGCTAAAAAGTATTTGTAAAACTGTGAATTAGTGCCTTTTAAGTAGAAGCATTGCAATCTTAATGGATTTGTTATTGTCTTCAGGATAGATTTTTCAAGTCTGCATAAAATGTGAAGGTTTGAGAATTAAAACTCTTATAATTTTCATAGAAATCCTTTGATGGGGTCTGGAGAGATATTGATATCCCTATATTAAATAGGAAAAAACAGAAGCAAGGGGAGATTGCCATGCGGACAAAGAATGCTGCCTGCCATTTCAGGAAACAAAGGATATTGCAGCCATCAAGCCCTCAGCCACTGCAGCTGACCCTGACAGTGCACCCTGAAGGGAATTCAGGATAGAGAAGAACAGGTTGCCAGCCCTCAAGCCCTCAGCTCCTGCAGCCGCCCCCCTACCCAGTGGTGCACCCTGAAGGGATTCAAATGGAGAAAAGCAGGATACTGGCCCTAGATAGTTAAGGTGCATATCAAAGGAATAATTTCAGTAAGCCCAGACTCTTGCATCTTCCCATATATAGAAGGGCACTAAAATCGTTAACTTAAGATGTCTGGGTTTGTTTGTTTGTTTGTTTTTTATAATTAGCAGTAATCTTTTGATGTTCAACTACCTGTTCTTTTGGGGGGGGTGTTTTGGGGGGGGCAGTTTTCAAAAACTCCTGTATATCCTGGATTCTCCCTTATCTCTTTGGAGCAGTCCCTCAGAGCTATCTGAGAGGCTGTATCCCAGAGGCTTAAGTCCTCAGTAAGTCCACAGAATAAAACATAATTCTCAACTTTTAGGTTGTGATTTTTTTTCAGTCAACCGCTACCTCAGGTAAGCTCCATTAGTCTTCTGATAATTAAGATTACAGTCATCCCCTATCCCAGTCTTTGCCCAGTCTGCTTGGTTAGAAGAAGCACTTGGTGTATTGCCTTTGGAGATTCTCAGATGATGGCTAGGAATTTACATTTTTAACATGTGTGTCAGGTGATTCTTATATGAGACAAGTTTGGGGAACCACTACCCTCCTTCATACTCCATTTTGTTTTAATAAATAGCTCCCTTTGGCTCAAATTTAAGCTACCTCACAATCACACAAAAAAAGTTTTATACCTCATAGAGACTACCTCTTGTCAGATGGAATAAATTGAAAACAGGAATAGAGAGGCAGTTGAATTTAACAATAAAGAGAATCCAGTGTTAAAGACATAGGCGTTTAAACAAGTCTACAAATCCAAGAAAACATTTGTACTGGGAAGGGAAGTAGAGCTACCCTCACAAGGGTTTACAGTGGGTAACTCTATGTTGTCATGATTTTATTTGTTCATGCTTTCATTCGTTCATTTGCTCATTCATTCAACAAACATTCACTGGGCATTTACTCCACACAAAGTGGTATACTGAGAATTGGGGAACAAAACCAGGGGTATTAAAAGATACTTCTACTTCAAAACATTGCCAGTGGACAGACCCATAAGATGAACTAGGTCCATGTATTCCTAGAGTTTTTTCGCTAAAGTGCTCTTTAATTCTCAACTGTGATACCCAGAAGAAAATGGAATTTATCATAACACATGCATTGAAAAGAATCTCTAGCTATTTATCCCAGTTTGTTTTTATTAAAAAATAGAATAGGGCTTCCAAGAAATTTATTGGCTAAAGTAATATCTCTATTGTACTATAAAGGTGGTGTTTTTCCAAGAAAATCATCAATCAAATGCTTTCATAACTTGTTACTAATAACATTAATATAGAATAATGGCTAAACTAGCTTGGGTAATGTCCCAAAATAATTGGGTTTTCCAGGAACATTCCAGAAGATAAACAGCAAGATCAATAAGTCCTGAGGTTGCAGGAGTCATTATTAATTTATGACCTTGCTTACTTCCCAGCAAAATAATTGCTATAGAGAAGTTGACTCATGTTTACAAATCATGATAAACTTGTGAGAAAGTCTTTCTTAGCCCAAAGTTTAAACACTCGAAAGAACAAGTGATTAAAAAAATCGCTTATCGTTGTGCTGAAATTCATAATTAGTAATACCTACCATTCATTGAGTACTTAGTTTATGGCACATGCTTTATGTGAGTATAACATTTCTTTAAATTATCAAAACAATCCTGCAACAAGAGCTATTATTATTACCCTTAATTCATAGGTTAGAAAAATTGAAATTCAAAAAGTCAAGTAACTTGTCCAAGGTCACATATACCACCCAGAAAGTTGCAGAGCCAGGATTCAAACTCAGTATTCTTTTTTCATGCTTTGATGTTTCTAAAGATCATGCAGGTTTGGCCTAGAATTAGCAGACTTCAAGATACTTAAGATGCTTGGCAGACACAATCAATTATTTGCATATTTATGTCATCACTGCAGCTATTACCTGACAGTGGAATTCCCATCACCATTTCCAGAATATCAACATTCCTGGGAAGGTATATCTGAACAGGGACGATGATCAAGCAGTCAAAGATTCATGAGAGTAGACCACGTGTGGTTTGATCAGTGAGAGTATTGATGCTAGTATTGATTCAATATTAACTCAAATCTCTTCCTGACCCAGGATTTCCTTTTTAATTCATTCCTTTTTAGTTATGTACAACTTCGTATGGTTATCCTTTCTTTAGAGCCCACTGAGTTCTGCTTAACTTCTCCCAACCATAGGCAAGCATGCTAGAAATCCCACTGACTCACAGCTTTAATACTTAGATCAGTTTGTATTCCAATAAGATAAGTAACGAATTTGTGTGGTTGACCTTGTTTCACTGATATACATCTGATATGCTAAGAAATTAGATGGCTTTCTGAAAGTCTGAGGCAAGGGTGAACATAAAGTGAAGTCTTCATCTTTCTCTCCATTCAGTAACGAGAGCCTTTACATGGCCTGCAAATGCTTTGCAGCCATCGTGATAGGAATGATATGAGTCTAAAAGAGAAGAAGCTTCATTCACGTGGTACCTATTCCCTTATCACTCATCACTGATGACTGGCTGAGTACAGGAGACTATACCTCTTCTACATTATCCACAGTCCAAAGGAGCACAAGACTGGACATTTCAAAAGAAAGAACAGAGACTTGGAGATGGGTTGATTTCTCAGTTTCTACATTCTCCACTGCTTGAAATTCTTGCCTTCCTTTCCTCTCATTTTTCAGGGACAAGAAGAGACCAGAGATACCAGGGCCATGAATGGGACTTTAGGGAACTATGCATCAATAATCACCAGTGCTTTGTGCCAAGGTAAGGACAGGATGGTAGATGAGTTACTCTGCCTTTTCATACACTTGTTTTACATAAAGATGTAAGTTGCCTGTCCTCCATTAGACTTGAATATCACTGAATACAGAAACTGCATCTGTTGTACTTACCATTTTATCCCTATCATCTCAAATAGTGCCTGACACACAATGGGCAATCAGCAAATACCTGTTTAATGAATGAATACAAGAGAAAGTTATCATAGCCATTATCTACAAGCATTCCCCCCACTCCCTAAGCCAAGCAAGGCTGAGTGGTAAATGTGAAGGACACAGAACTTGAATTTCCAGATTCCACCATCATTCTATGGGAGAAGCAGCAGAATGAACTTGGCCTTGGATCCTCTTCTTATAACCTCCACGGGAGGAGGGTGAGGCACTGTGCAGTTTGTTTCAATTACCTAAATGTGGATTTATCACGAAGCTAGTAAGGTTTACAGAGTTCCCTTCCAAGGCCATAGAAGAGTCCTGAGCAATATATTCACATCATGTATTTTTGTAAAAGTTACAAAATGAGATATTTTAATCATAGTTGGTCAAGATCACCGACACCTTTTATGACAATTTTCCTTCTGTCATATTTCCACTAGGGTCAGGTAGCAATGGAGCGGCCACAGACATTTTTGGGGATTCTGTTAGAGGGAACCTGAGTTGGACTTAATTTTAATGTAGAGTTAGTGAAGTATATTTATGTGGGAAACAGTCACTTCTGTGTAGAGTTAAAGTATTGTTAGCCAATCAAGGGTAAGAATGGCTTCCAGAAATACTCCGGTCACTCTTTATGCCAGCTAACCCAGCATCACTATGCCAGTGCAGGGCCAGAGATTGTAATGGAACAAGGACATAATAATCTTCAGACCACACAGATCCTAGATCTGTCTCTGGCTAATAGCCCTTACACCAAGGTAATGCACCCATGTCAGGATACACTCCATAGTGATAGAAACGTAGCACTCTACTTTAAACACATTCTGTTTCTTATCAGTTTCCTTCCTTCCCGGCTATCTGTCCTGCCCTCATCTGGTCACTATCCAGGATTCCTTCTCCATCTAAATATACTTAGAATAATTTTATTAACATTATCAATAATTATAGATATTAACTATGAAAATTAAATACTAGAGTCAAGACAGACATAGAGAACAGACTTGTGGTTGCCGAGGGGTGGGGGTGTGGGAGGGATGGATTGGGAGTTTGGCGTTAGCAGATGTAAACTATTATACATAGGATGGATACACAACAAAGTCCTGCGTTAGCAGATGTTAGCAGATGTAAACTATTATACATAGGATGGATACACAACAAAGTCCTGCGTTAGCAGATGTTAGCAGATGTAAACTATTATACATAGGATGGATACACAACAAAGTCCTACTGTATAGCACAGGGAACTATAATCAGTATCCTGTGATAAACCATAATGGAAAAGAATATGAAAAAGAATATATAAATGTATAACTGAATCACTTTGCTGTACAGCAGAAATTAACACAACATTGTAAATCGGCTATAATTTTTTTAAGTGTAAAAATAAATAAATACTAGAGTCAACAGTAATCAAGTGAATAATACTCCACTTGTATTTCATAAAGAATAACCCTTAGCAAAATTAAATGATGTATACTTCTATGGTTAAACGGCAAATATAGTGTTTCAGGTAGGCTGTGAACTGATGGGTAGGAAAAGCACACAACCATACAAATATATACTTAGGAAAGAAATTCTCAATTATTTTACCAAGGTTATAGAAAAAGGTAACTACACAGGGCATGCTTTCCTATGGGTTATGGAACTGCCTGCCATTTTCCACACAGGTAGAGGCCTTCTAGAAGTGAGAAATAAGTAAGAGCTTGCTATACTACTTTCTCCTGAATTTATGTATTTACCTTACTATTCCAGAAGTACTTACACCAATTACTTCATTTAAGGAATTTTTTTTTTACAAACATGAGGTTTCATGATGTGCTGGACATTTTCCATTGCCTGACCCAGCTCCACTCTGACCTTCTCCACCTACTCTGTGCCCAAGGAAACTGGCTTGTGTGAACTCTATCAGTGGGCTTCATTGCCCTCTGGTTTCTGGTTGGGTTCTGTCAATGGGAGACACTGGCTGAAATGGGAATATGGGAGAAGAATGAGGCTGGGATATTTTTGTTTCCCTATCCTTCTCTCTACAGGATCACCATGTGTTGGCTAATTCTCTCTACTGAAGGCCACAACTTTTAAAACAAACTCAGCACTAGCAAGGGCACATGGAGGCTGAGAAAAAGAACAAGAAAGCTTCATGAAATAAATGAATAGAATGACTTCTGAAATTTAAAACATACGCGTAAGATGGAAGGTAAAGTCAAGAAAATCTTCCAGAAATCATATTAAAAAGAGAAAGAGATGGAAAAGGCAAGAGTATTTACATGTATTTTTTCTTTTAATATAATGTTTCTTTCCTAAAATCATAGTTACCTAAAAATATAGGTATCAGAGTGTGAAACCTCAACTGCATTTCCTGAATCTGCACTTTATAATATGACAAACTCACACTTTCTCTCTAATTACGTGCTTCTCTGGCTTATATCCATCTGGCCACATGGTCCAGTTCAAAATTCTCTAAGGTTTTTTTTCTTTTGATCTAGTGACTTTTACCCAGACACAGAGCAAAGGGAGGTAGCTGCCTTTTGACTGATAGGAAGAGTGACCTGTATCTCAAATGCTTGAGCAGCCTCCTTTCCAGCTCCTGGGACCACTCTCATGGTGGAAACACCCAAGTATCAATATTCAGCCCTGAGATTTCGATAAAATTCTAATCTCATATTATTATATATATTATTACTGTACATTCCATTTTTCCATAAGAGTCTTACAAATACTTAAAAACAGAAAACAATGGGCTATGAGAGTTTTCTTTTTGAAAGTCATAATCTTCAATTTTTACCCACTTGGATGAAGTTGAAGAGCTTCTCTTAAAGACTCTGAAATCAATCCTGTGGGGGGAAAAGTGAAGGACTCTGGGGTTTAGGGATGTTTCCATCCCTTTTTACTTTCTTGTTTGGGTAGCAGCCAGTAACTTTGATAAGTCTTGAAAGATTCTGTAAGAAGGCAGTGACAATATGCCATGTCAAATGGTATGTAAATATTTCTGTATTCCTCAGAAGAGAGGTGCCACTTCCTCATTAACTCCTTTGTTGAACTAATATGTGTTGAATGTTTACTATGTATAAAATTCTATTGTAGGCATAGGTTAATCAGAGGGGAGCAAAGAGGACATAATCCCCAACTTCAGGAAGCTTACTGTCCTTTTGGATGGCCACTGGATGACTCACATATGGGCTGCCTATGCATCTTCTTTCCAGATTTCAGAACCCCTTACCGTTGTGTTGGGAAAAAAGAAATTTTCCTCTACCCTTCTAGGTTCTTCTGTCTGGTCTGAGAACTAAACTAATATGAGACAGTAACAGGAGGAAATCAAAGTTTAATAACATATAAACGTATACATGGGAGAGACCCAGGAGAACTGAGTAACTCGCCCAAATGGCTGAAACCCTCACCTTAAACACCATCTTCAGCTAAAAACAAAAGAGGATGTTGGGGGTAGGGGTTTGGGACTTCAAAGGGGAGGAAAGCAATGTATAATACATGGAGATGGAAAAGCAAATGTTGGGTAAACAAATGTTTGCTGGGCCATACTGAGACAGTGGGACACAGCGTATACTCAGACCTCTAAGAGTTCCCCCCACCAGGCTTAGCCCCTATTATTTGCAGATATCTCTGATGAAAGCTCTATTCCTGTAACAGGGCCTCGATCTAAATTCTTTAACAGCTCAGGGGGAAGGTCAAATTTTTTTCCTGAGTCTTTTGGGCCTTGATTGTTTTCAGCTTGAAATAATCCACATGCCAAAGAGATATTTTAGGATGACAAATTTTGTTCCCCTATAGTAGGATATCTCCAAGGATTCTTACCCTTTTTCCTGTTGTCTCTCCTTTCATCCTTCCATTCTCGTTTCCTATCCTCTAGCCTGAGTTTCCCTGTACCTGCTCATGTCTATTTTTCTTCTTTAATATTTCTTCTGTATCATTAAGGAACCCTTTATTCTTTCACAATACTTGACATATAGTTAGTGCTGTATCTAATTTTAGAGAATGATTGGATAAATAAATGGACTAAGGTCATATATGTGAGTTTTAAGACTGTGGGAACAGAGGCCTATAGGTGAAGGAATGAATATAAGAATATTTTGGCTGGAGTAAGTTTGGGAAGGCTTTCTCTCTCTCTCTCCCTCTCTCTCTCTCTCTCTCACACACACACACACACACACACACACACACACACTTTTTAAAAACTCAAGCAAAATTCCATCTTTCTATGATCCTTGAGATATAAAATCCTTTGCCTCAGTAGGCATTCAATAAATATCTGTTTGATGCCCTAAAATTCACACAACTGCTACAAAAACATTGACTGACTGAGTTTACGTAGATTTAATATTCACTTCAAAAATGTTTTAAGATGGATTCTTAATGCACTTTGCATTAGTTTTAAAATCTAAGTGGTCACTGTAGCTTTGTGGTTTTTAAATCAAGTCTATTTGTTACTCCTCATGAAGTGATTTTATAGTTTGTTCACTATTTTATGGGACATTCTTGCTGTTATTCTCTGAATTGCATGCTGATCCCTGCTGGGGGAGGGTGGCAGTGCAATAAGTATATGTTATTCTATTGTCGTGTACTTTTATGTCAGAGACAGGCCTAAGCAAACCAGATTAGACTAATATATTTATAAGCTGAACAAGTCCCAGGGCCCATGGCAATGACCAGGCTTCTGGGGATGAAAACAGAGGTTGCAGCTTTCTCTGATGCCTCTTTCTCTCTCTAAGAAGGTCCACCTCAGTAACTGCATCATCTCTCCTTGTTTTCTGCCTGATGTCCGGCTTGAAAAATCTTCTGCTAATGTGATCTGGCCTCTGTACTTGCCTCCTGAGCTCTGTTGGACATGGGCAGATCATTCCGCTTCACGATATTCATGACAAATTAGAATTTTCTAAATAACTTTACCAAGAATCTAAAGGAAATGAAGAACTTACAAAAGTATAATAAATGTCTCAGCATACAGATTCCTGATCCTGACTCTACAAGCCTGGCAAGAGATCAGCTGCTTTGACAACAGTAACTCAGGACCTAAGCATCTTTCTTTCCTCTCTTCCTAAATTGAAATATTAGAAACCATACATCCAGGAACCTACAAGGTTAAGGTTAACAGACAGCTTCTGACAAGAACTTCTCTGAGATCTTCTGCAATTCTTACTCCTGCCCAAAGCCTATTTCTAGATCTTCTCTCTGACTGCAGCCAACAAGCCATTCCTTAGGATCTGGCACTCTCATTTATTCATTTGTTCATTCCACAAATATTTTTCTTTGTTTTGAGAAACTGTCAAATACATCACAAATATGGCCCTGGAGGATCTCACAGCCCACTGTGGTTCTTCTCTGCGTCCTAGTACTTAGAGAAAGAAATAGAAAGAAATTTTCTCCCCCAACTATCTCTGGGATTCCTTCCCTGAGTTTCAAGTTAACCTGCATAAATTCTTTCTTGAGTTATCTCTGGCTCTGAGCACTAGTGAGTTCTAGAGGTGCTACTCTCATCCCCAACTGCATTCCCTCTCTCACTGTCTAATGCCAGTTATTAAGCCTATTTAAAAAAAATTTTATTGTGAAACAAATATAGATTCACAGGAAGTTGTAAAGGTGGTACAGAGAATTTCCACATGCCCTCATCCAGTTTCCCACAGTGGTTACAGCTAATGCAATTGTAGCACAATCTCAAAACCAGAAATTGACACTGGTACAACTTGTGCATAGTTCTCTGTCATTTTATCACATATGTAGATTTGTGTAACCACCACTGCAATCAAGTGAACTGTTCCATCACCACAATGATCTCCTCATGCTACCCCTTTACAGTCTCACCAATCCCCTCCCCCCCAACCATCGCTAAAGTCTGGCAACCACTAATCTGTTCTTTATAATTTTGTCACACAAATAATGTTATATAAATTAGATCATGCAGTATGTGACCTTTCAAGGTTGCTTTTTTCACTCAGCATAATACTCTTGATATCCATCCAAGTTGTTGCATGTGTCAGTAGTTCATTTCTATTTATTGCTTGGTACGAGATGTACCACCTTTAGTTTAACTACTCACCGATTGTGGGACATTTTGGTTGTTTCTAGTTCTTGTCTATTACAAATAAAGCTGCTATGAACATTCTGTGATTCACAGTTCTTCTTCCTCAGCACCTGAAAAATATGGCTTCAATGCCTTCTGGTTTCCATGGCTTTGATGACAAATTTGCTGTCATTCTAATTGTTTTTGCCCCATAAGTAAGGTAGGTTTTTCTGTCTATTTTCAAGATTTTTTCTTTGTCTTTCATTTTCAGAAATTTAATTATGCTGTATCTTGGTATGGATTTCTTTGGGTTTATCCTCTTCAGTGTTTACTCAACTTCTTGACTCTGTAGGTTTATGTTTCTTGCCAAATTTAGGAAGTTTTCACCCACTATTTCTTCCAGGACTTTTCAGCCCAACCTTATTTCTCCTCTCCTAGGATTCTGATGACACAAATTTTAGATCTTCTGTTATAGCTCTACATGTCCCTGGAGCTCTATTATTTATTTTAGTCTATTTCTTTGTGTCGTTCTGTTTGTAATTTCTACTGTTCTATATTCCAGTTCATTGATTCTTTCCTCTTCCTACTGAAAATCAAGCTCTATTTTCAGTATCAGGGATAAGTTGTAACTCCTGCCTTCCAAGAATTGACCACAGTAAGAAGGAATATCTTACCTTGTCATATAACTGTCAAGAGGCTTATGTGATTACTGTGATGTGAGGTGCACAGTATGCAAAAGGAGGTAGCAGAAAAGCACCACTTCAACCCCAAGGGAAGAAAAGGTGCATCTTAGGGTATGGAGATGCTTCCTTGGAGTGACGTATAAAGAGTAAGAACTGGCTACCAAAGGGACTTGCGGGCTTTTTTCTATGGTAGAAAAAAGGAGAGGAATTTCAGATAGAGGGTATAGTCCACCCAAAGGCAAATAGATGTGAGGCATTGTGGCAGAATAAATATTCTAAAACTATGAAGACTATATCCTAGACAGGTGCTTCCTACATTTAGGCATACAGAAGATTCTTCTGGAATATTTGTTAAAACAAAGATTACTGGTCCTCCATCTCACCCAAGGATTGCGATTCAGAAGATCTGGTTAAGGGCCCTAGAATTTTGAACAAGTTCCGAAGTGATATTAATGCTGATGGTCTGGATACCATAATTTGAGTCAGTTTGGGTAGCAAGAACCTAGACCACAATGAAATGCCATCCAGTCTGAGTTCCAACCGCACCTCCAGGGGATACACTGAGAGACCTAATGCACACTCCAAGTTATCACATCAGGCATCTCCATGTTCTCAGTATAATAAAATGCAATCTGAGTAAAATACAATACAGAAACTCTGGAGAAAGCTTAAGGGTCACTTTATAAAGCAGGGGAAAAGGAACTTGTTGAACAAATGAATGTGTTAAAGGAGATTAGAGAAGAAATTATTCATTTATCCATTAAGGGAATGGATTGCTTTTTAGTGTGGTCTCATTAAAAAAGCATGTATGTGCACTAATTATAAATCATTTTTATTTGCTCATTAAAGGAGACCTTCCACCAGATGATACTTGGTTAGCTTGTTCCTGATTCTAGGTGAACATCAAAGGACTAAAACCGTCCTCCCCAAGGTAGACAGCAGTCATGAAGCTTGACCACCACACTAACTCCTTCCCAAAGGGGAAGGGGTCACTCAGTCGAAGTCCTTGACCTATACTGTTTCTTTTCCTGGTTAATTATTGTTAAGGATATTTTCAAAGAGATATACACACAATTTTTGTAGTTTGGTGTATTGATTAAGAATTCATGGCCTCCTGATGTTTCTCTTCAGTCTGAAGATTTTTCTCTCAGCTGATGTTGTCAGGTGAATGTTGTGAAAATATATTTAGGGCACTGTAAATGATGTCCCAGTGGGAAAACACAGCCTGAACTGATGAGTACAAAGGGCTGTTAATGAGATAAACTGTTAAAGGAATCTTTATGAGCCATATGCAAACTGGGTGTTTTGAAGCCCAAAATCATGTGTATCTTTCGAAGATGCTTCCATTTCCAAAGGCAGAATTTAGCACTTAGAGGTATTAAAGATGATATACCCCCTAAACTATTCTTCCTTCAGTACTACTAAATATTATGGGCACTGGGAAGACATAAGTTCCATTTAAAAAGTAAGCTCATGAAGGAAAGAAAAGACACACTTCATAGAACCCACATTATACTGACAGGGCCAATGCTATATATACAAAGGACATGACCAAGTGGCATTTGATAAGTAAATGTTAAGTGATTGAGTGAAACAAGACACAAAATACAATTTCATGCATTGTAACTGTCCACATGTGCATGGTCTGATCATCCGAAACATCTAATTTATAATCACTGATCATTAAGAGAAAAAAAAACAGATTAGGAGAACAATACAAAAGTCCAAGAACTATTTCAAAATTTAGGATTGTTTTTCAAAGTTTTCCATGAACCATGAAATAATGTTTAATCTGTTAAACAGTTTTACCTCTCCACTGTTTCACAAAACCATAAGCTTTCTTCAGAAGGAACTATATTTTAATGCCATCTAATTTTGCTGATATACTTCAAAGCATTAACTAGATACACTCCTAATTATAGTATATGTTGTTTAAAGCAAGCAAAAATAATGATTATGCGAAGACTCCCAGATTCAAAGTAATGCTTTGCATTATGAAATATAATGGAAATTACCACAACTCTAAATGAAACTCCCAGAATGACAGAGCCTCTGCTTGATTTCCTTCTTCAACCACTCTCATGAGACTTGATAACAGCTAAAGAAGCTACAGTGTATGAAATATGCCTGTTCTTCACTGAGTCTGAGAGGGATTTGCCTGAGACATAAAAAAAGGACAAAGAAGGGCACAGACTTGCATCAAACTGCTTCTGGCCCATTTTAGAGAACATCGTACTTGAGTTTTTACTTTTCAGATTGATTACTTGGGTGTCACAAAGAGGCTCTTGGTCTGTTGTCTTATTTGCTCCACACTAAGCAATCTCTCTCAATGAATGTATTTTCTTTGAATAGACTGAATATTTTCAAAAATTTTTCAGTTGGGATTTTCTTCTCATTGGCAGACACGTGGGGCAAAACAATCTGTTGTAGAAGTCTGTATTATTTCCATTGAAAAAAAGAATCTGGGTTTTTCATTTGTAAAGGATCATTTACTTCGAGAACCCCACACCCCTCACCAACTGAAATTGGTTTAGAATGAGTTGCAATGTGATTTTAAAAAAAAACTTGCTTCTAATAAAGCTCAGATGAATGAAGAGGACCTATGTTTCTGAATGAGATCATTAAAAAGCAATGTGCATGATGTAGAGCAACTGGAACTCTCATATACTGCTGGTGGAAATGCAAATTGGTACAGTCACTTTGGAAAATGGTTTAGTTGTATCTACTAAGGCTAAATATATGCGTGCCATATGACACAGCAGTTCTATTCCAATAAGAATGTGTGTTTTTTTCTACAAAAATATGTATAAGAATGTTCATAGAGCAGTACTCAAAATTGTAAAACACTAGAAATCAAGCCAAATGTCCATCAGCAGTAGATTGGATAAATAATTTGGGCTATGTTCACACAATGGACTATAACACAACAATGGAAGATAAACTATTGCTACATGCAACAATAGAGATACTGTGGAATAAAAGGATCTACACACAAAAGAGCAAATATGGTATGATTCCATTTACACAAAGTTCAAAAACAGGCAAGATTAATCTATGTTGTAAGAGGTCAAGAAAGCAGTTGCCTTTTGGGCAAGGGTTTTGACTGAGAGGGGACATGAGGGAGTCTAATGATACTTTGTGATGTTCTACATTTTGACGTAGGTAAAAATTCATCAAGTTGTATACACTTAAGATCTGTACACTTTACTATTTGTAAATTATATCTAGTTAAAAAAATCAAAAAGCAACGTGCTTAAACCATGGCAAGACATATAATACAGTAGACTCAGTTTTTATAGGGGGCTGATAGAAGAAATCTTTCCTTTAATAAAGGACACTTAGTAACACACTAGACAGTGTATTTGATTATGATTTTGCAAAAGACGCAAATGTTATTAACTTAAATGCCAACATGTTGCATCATATTTCCACTTACTTTTAAAGGAAAAAATGTTTTCATTCACTGTTCATTCATTCTTTCATGGAACATTATTTCCCAAGAATTTATTTCTTCAGAGAAATGTATTTTTTTCTTTTTTATTTAGCTATAAGAAACAAATAACTACTAGTAGTATTTAAATCTTTTAAGTATTTCCGGCTAGGTACCTCTTAATAAATTCCTATCCCTTTTTAATGTTCCATTCTCTTACTTTATAGAGCTTTTAGCCTGAGGAGTAAATATAGAATGTACACATATTCAAACATACCTACACCTCTCTCTTTCTCATGCATACACACACATACATACACATAGAAATGGTAAAGAAATGTGAAAAAATCACCATAAAAAGCAGTTTAGATGTACTTGTGTCACATGGGCTTGTCTTGAGATTCTCAATGTAAATTTGTCTTAAAGACTTAAGTAAGGGACTTCACGTTTTTAGGTAAGCTGCATGGGCCAGATTTCCTGCTTAATAATTTTGCTGTTCATCTCACTGTGGCAGATGCCAGTCCTTGATTTCCAGTGGCCTTGTCAGGTTCTACAAAATGCAAAACCTGGGTAATAACAGAGTTATTGAGAGTCAAACTAGCCATCATATGCTAGTTTGACTCCCAGCAAAATTAGTATTTATTGAATGCCCACAAGGAGGCATGAAATTGTATTAGAACATATATCGCATACCAAATTTAATTTTGGCTCTTTTTGGTATATAATTCAGGTTGACACGTCAATGAAATATTTAAAAAGGTGATTATATTCATGGAATTTTGGAGAAACTTCCAGCTATGAAGGATACAAAATTTCTAGTCTAGGTTTGAGAGAGAGAGACAGACAGAGACAGAGAGAGAGGGAAAGAGAAAGAGACAGTAAAAGAAATCCACTTATTTTATGTTTTGTACTATTAATAAATAGGCATTTATTGAACACCTATTATGTGCAGGGGATTCAATGAGATGGGTCACAAATTACCTGGTCTATGGAGCAAACAATTAATTGGACAGGGGAGGCAATTTTTAAATTGAGTCAAAGATTATGGGGGCAAGGGTAAGTTTGGTGTTAATCTTACTGTGAGTCAAATTTCTAAATTTTCAACTTCTAATCTTTTTATTCCTTTCACACCCAGCAGTGCCAGATTAAAACAGATAATTATAATTAGATTCTACTATCATTCTAATAACTTCTCCACCTGCTTTGCCAGCTTAATTTTCTCTGGCCTTGAAGTGAAGCTTTTAACAGGGACATGGGAAGATGCAGCAAATTTGTGGGAAGAAACTATTAGTTCTATTTAAAACATATTGAATTTGAGGTAAGTATCGAGGGAAATTCAGGTGAAGGTCAAGTAACTGGGAATACAGATGTAGCAATCAATATTAGATTAACAGTGGTGACATCAGCAGGAAAGACAGGACAAGGACCTCTACAAAGCCAGCCCCCCCCATAAAAGCAGTGAGATTGTTGGCAAAAATATGTCAAAATCAACATTTTCAGAACTCTGAAAATTAACCAAAGGTTTGTAACAATTTGAGGAGCATTTATTAAAGAAAAATGACTAAATTTCATGAAGAACAGTGAGGTATTTCCCATTGTAACTTTCACTATTCCCATTCCAACAGCCCCACAGACACTAAAAGTGGCAGAATAAGTTAGAAGCCACTGTAAAACACTATTCTCAGAGAACTGTCATTAGTTTATCTGTCTGGCACATACATGGAAATCCCCATTCTCAGGGCTTGTCTTTATTTGACCTGACTCAGACCTCACTAAGTGCAGACAGTCTTTTCCCTGGAGGCATTTTTGAAAATAATCATCAGCAATTGTTGAATGATGCAGCTCCTTGAGGTACTGATGACAATTGCAGCAAATAAGAACTGGCCAAAAAACAGAAAAGGAAAAGTTAGAGAATGAGATGTCCATAGGGGATTTCAAAAAGCTCCAACACACTCCTGAGAATCTAGAAGGCCATACACATGCACAGGACAGTGTACAATCCCAAGGCTGTGCTCGTGTCCAGGAAAGACCTGAGAAGGCCCCAAGCACTCACTTTTAGTTGACAATGACGATCTGCAGTAGGGGGAAGTGAAACTGTGATAGCACTGCAACCCCCTGTCTGAGTGTTGAAGGCATGACCAAAACACATACAGAGTTTCTCGGCTAAGACTAGGAGAATTACAGGCTTGAGGCATTTAAGGAAATTTCAGTCCAATTATTAGCTCAATATTAAGCTAACAGAAAAGAAACTTGTATGGCCAAACATGCCAAAGAATACAGACTTTACAGAATTAATTCATAAAAGTCACTAAGCAAACAATAATAGCAACTACCATAAGTAGCAACAACAAGAGGGAGAGGGTAGAATCATATTTCCAGAGTTGCCACAATCTATTATTTCCAGATCTCAATAAAAAATTATGAAATATGAGAAGAAACAAGAAAATATGGCCCATGCACAGGAAAAGAAGCAGTCAATAGAAACTGTCCTTGAGCAAGCACAGACATTGGACTTACTACACAAAATTTTCAATCAGCTATTTTCAACATATTCAAAGAACCAAAGGAAATTATGCCTAAAGAACTAAAGGAGGGACTTCCCTGGTGGTCCAGTGGTTAAGACTTCACCTTCCAATGCAGGGGCTGCAGGTTTGATCCCTGGTCAGGAAGCTAAGATCCCACATGCCTCACGGCCAAAAAACCAAAACATAAAACAGAAGCAGTATTGTAACAAATTCAATAAAGACTTTAAAAATGGTCCACATCAAAAAAATCTTAAAAAAAAGAACTAAAGGAAAGTATGAGAATCATGTCCACCAAATACAGAAAATTAATAAAGAGATAGGAATTATTTTTTTAATTAATTTATTATTATTATTCTTAAAATTTTTGTCTGCCTTGGGTCTTCATTGCTAGGTGCGGGCTTTCTCTAGTTGCAGTGAGCAGGGGCTACTCTTCCTTGCAGTGCACAGGGTTCTCATTGTGGTGGCTTCTCTTGTTGCAAAGCACAGGCTCTAGGTGCTCAGGCTTCAGTAGTTGTGGCTCGCGGGCTCTAGAGCATAGGTTCAGTAGTTGTGGCACATGAGCTTAGTTGCTCCACGGCATGTGGGATCTTCCCAATCCAGGGATCGAACCCATGTCCCCTGCACTGGCAGGCAGATTCTTAACCACTGTGCCACAAAGGAAGCCCAGAAATTATTTAAAAAACAGAAATTCTGGAGTTGAAAAGTACAATACTGAAATGAAAAATTCACTAGAGGAGCTCAACATCAGATTTGAGCTGGCATAAGGAAAAAACAGATAATTTGAATAGAGGCCAATCGAGTTTCTCAAGTCTAAAGAACAGAAAAAAAAAATTGAGACAAATGAACAGAGCCTCAGAGAGCTGTGGGATACCATCATGCATACCAACATACACATAATGGGAGTCTCAAAAGTAAAGGAGAGATAAAAATGGAATGAAAGGATATTTGAAGAAATAATGGCTGAAAACTTCACAAATTTAATAAAAAACATTAAATTAAAAATTCAAGATGCTCAATGAAATCCAAGTAAGATAAATTCAAAGAGATCCACACTTAAACACACCATAATCAAACTGTTAACAGTCAAAGGCAAAGACAGAACCTTGAAAGCAGCCAGAGAAAAGCAAATCATCACATACAAAGATCTTCAATATGATTAAGAGTGATTTTTATCAGAAAACATGGAGGCCTGAAGACAGTGCAATGACATACAGAAGTTGCTAAAAGAAAGTGACTGTCAACCAAAAATTCCATAGTTTGCAAAACTATTCTGATAAAAAGGAAGAAGAAATTAAGACACTTTCAGATAAACAAAAACTAAGAAAATTAGTTGCTAATAGTGCTGCCCAACCATAAATGCCAAAGGGAATACTTCAAGCTTAAATGAAATGACACTAGATAGTAGTTCAAATCTTCAGGAAGAAATGAAAAGCACTGGAACTTTTTTTTTTCTGATGTGCAGAAACCAACACAGAGAATCGAGGAAAATGAAGAATCAGGAGAATGTGTTCCAAACAACAACAACAACAATAAAGATAAATCTCCAGAATCTGATCTTAATGAAATGAAGGTAAGTGATTTATTCAGTAGAGAGTTCAAAATAATGGTCATAAAGATGCTCATTGAGGTCAGAGGACAATGAACAAAGTGATAATTTCAACAAACAGAAAATATTAAAGAGAGAAGATAGCTTAAGGGACTTATGGGCCACCATCAAATGAATGGTGTCATTTGTTATTTGAATTATAGCATCACAAAATGAGAAGAGAAAGAGAAAGGGGCATAATGCTTATTCAAAGAAGTAATGACTGAAAATTTCCCTAAGGTAAAGAAAGAAACAGACATCCAGATCCAGGAAGCCCAAGAAGTCCCAAATAAGATGAAGCTAAAGAGATGCAAGAGGGAAGAGATATGGGGATATATATATATATGTATAGCTGATTAACTTTGTTATAAAGCAGAAACTAACACACCATTGTAAAGCAATTATACTCCAATAAAGATGTTTAAAAAAAAGTAAATCAACTAGAATCTCGGGATTCCATGGGGTGAAAAGTAATAGACAGATTAAACGGGAAAACCAGGAATCCAGAGATATAATCAATATCAAATAAAGATAATCTGAAAAAAAATAAAAATAAAGAGACTCACACTGAAACATATTATGATTAAGCTGTCAATAGTTAAAGACAAAGCCAGAATCTTAAACACAGCAAGAGGAAAGCATCTTTTCATGTACAGGCGAACCCCCTTAAGACTATAAGCAGATTTTTCAGCAAAAACTTTGCAGGCCAGAAGGGAGTGGAAGCATATATTTAAAGCACTGAAAGTAAAACGATGCCAACCAAGAATATGCTACCTGGCAAAGCTGTCCTTCAGAATTGAAGAAGAGTTAAAGAGTTTTCCAGACAAGAGAAGCTGAAGGAGTTCATCACTACTAGACATGCCTTACAAGAAATATTAAAGAGTTCTTACAGCTGAAACAAAACGATGCTAATGAGTAACATGAAAACATATGAAAGTATAAAATTCAATTCCCAGAGCAATTAGGATATAAAAAGGAATAAAAGGCATCTAAATCAGAAAGTAAGAAATAAAAGTGTCTTTATTTGCAGAATGACATGATATTATATAGAGAAAACGCTAAAGACTCCATCAAAGAACTGTTAGAATAAATGAATTCAATAAAGGTGCACACCCCTAGAATACTCCACCCAACAAGAGCAGAATACACATTTCCCTCAAGTACACGTGGAACATTCTCCAGGATCAAACATATGCTAGATCATAAAAGAAATCTCAATAATTTTTTAACGTTTTTATTGGAGTATAATTGATTTACAATGCTGTGTTAGTTTCTGCTTTATAACAAAGTGAAATCAGCTATATGTATACATATATCCCCATATCCCCTCCCTCTTGTGCCTCCCTCCCACCCTCCCTATCCCACCCCTCTAGGTGGTTACAAAGCACCGAGCTGATCTCCCAGTGCTATGCAGCTGCTTCCCACTAGCTATCTATTTTACATTTGATAGTGTATATATGTCCATGCCACTCTCTCACTTCGTACCAGCTTACCCTTCCCCCTCTCCATGTGCTCAAGTCCATTCTCTACGTCTGTGTCTTTATTCCTGTCTTGCCCCTAGGTACATCAGAACCAGTTTTTTGGTTTTTTTTTTAGATTCCATATATATGTGTTAGCAATATGGTATTTGTTTTTCTCGTTCTGACTTTCTTCATTCTGTATGACAGACTCTAGGTCCATCCACCTCACTACAAATAACTCAGTTTCATTTCTTTTATTGGCTGAGTAATATTCCTTTGTATATGTGTACCACATCTTTATCCATTCATCCGATGATGGACACTTAGGTTGCTTCCATGCCCTGGCTATTGTAAATAGTGCTGCAATGAACATTGGGGTGCATGTGTCTTTTTGAATTATGGTTTTCTCTGGGTATATGACCAGTAATGGGATTGCTGGGTCGTATGGTAGTTCTATTTTTAGTTTTTAAAGGAATCTCCATACCGTTCTCCATAGTGGCTGTGTCAATTTACATTCCCACCAACAGTGCAAGAGGGTTCCCTTTTCTCCACGCCCTCTCCAGCATTTATTGTTTGTAGATTTTTTGATGATGGCCATTCTAACTAGTGTGAGGAGATACCTCATTGTGGTTTTTTTTTTTTTTTTTTTTTTTTTTTTTTTTTTTTTTTATGCGTTACGCGGGCCTCTCACTGTTGTGGCCTCTCCCGCTGCGGAGGACAGGCTCCGGACGCGCAGGCTCAGCGGCCATGGCTCACGGGCCCAGCCGCTCCGCGGCATGTGGGATCTTCCCAGACCGGGGCACGAACCCGTGTACCCTGCATCGGCAGGCGGACTCTCAACCACTGCGCCACCAGGGAAGCCCCTCATTGTGGTTTTGATTTGCATTTCTCTAATGATTAGTGAGGTTAAGCCTCCTTTCATGTGTTTGTTGGCAATCTGTATATCTTCATTGGAGAAATGTCTATTTAGGTCTTCCACCCATTTTTGGATTGGGTTGTTTGTTTTTATGATATTGAGCTGCATGAGCTGCTTGTAAATTTTGGAGATTAATCTTTTGTCAGTTGCTTCATTTGCAAATATTTTCTCCCATTCTGAGGGTTGTCTTTTGGTCTTGTTTATGGTTTCCTTTGCTGTGTAAAAGCTTTGAAGTTTCATTAGGTCCCATTTGTTTATTTTTGTTTTTATTTCCATTTCTCTAGGAGGTGGGTCAAAAAGGATCTTGCTGTGATTTATGTCATAGAGTGTTCTTCTGCCTATGTTTTCCTCTAAGAGTTCTATAGTGTCTGGCCTTACATTTAGGTCTTTAATCCATTTCGAGTTTATTTTTGTGTATGGTGTTAGGAAGTGTTCTAATTTCATTCTTTTACATGTAGCTGCCCTGTTTTCCCAGCACCACTTATTGAAGAGGCTGTCTTTTCTCCATTGTATATTCTTGCCTCCTTTTTCAAAGATAAGGTGACCATATGTGCATGGGTTTATCTCTGGGCTTTCTATCCTGTTCCGCTGATCTATAAGAAATCTCAATAACTTTAAGTGGAGGAAATTATACAAAATATGTTCTCTAAATACAGTGGAATGAAATTGGAAAGTAATAAGAGGAAATTTGAGAAATTCACAGATATATGGAAACTAAAAGACATATTCCTAAATAACAAATGGGTCAAAGAAGAAATCACAGGGAAATAAGAAAATAGTTTAAGATTAATGAAAACAAAAATACACATACCAAAACATATGAGATGCATTGAAAGCAGTGCTTAGAAGGAAATTTATTCCTGTAAATACATGTATTAAAAATGAAGATAATGTTGTGCACATGAAACATATAAAGTTGTAAACCAATGTTGCCTCAATAAATTTTTTAAATAAATAAAATTTTAATTTTTTTAAATGAAGAAAAATCTCCAATCAGTAACCTAAACTTCTACCTTAGGACACTAGAAAAAAAGAAAAGCAACCTAAATCCAGAGCAAGGAGAAGGAAGAAAATAATATAAATTAGAACAAATATTAAAGATAGGAAAATAATGGAGAAAATCAATTAACCCAAACATAGTTCTTTGAAATAATCAACAAAATTTATAAGCCATTAGCTAGAATGACTGAGGCAAAAAGAGAGGAGTCTCAAGGCACTAAAGTCAGGTAAGAAAGAGGGGGCATTACTACATACAATACCAAGAGAAAAATAATTATATGACAGTACTATGGATAACAGTATGCCAATAAATTAGATAACTTAAATAAGATGGGCAAATCCTTAGAAAGAAACAAACTACAAAAGCTGACTCAAGAAGAAATAGAATATTTGAATAGGCTTATAACAAGTAAAGAAATTGAATTTCTAATAAAAATAAAGTTCCTACAAAGAAAGCCACGTCCCAAATGACTTCACTGGTGAATTCCACCAAACATTTAAAGAAAAATCAACACCAAACTTCACAAACTCTTCCAAAAAAATAGAAGAGAAGGAAACATTTTCCAATTTGTCCTATGAGGCCAGAATTACCCAGATACCAAAACCAGGAAATGTCATGACAAGAAAAGAAAACTACAAACTAATATCCCTTATGATTATAGATGCGAATATCCACAAAAAATCCTAGCAAATGGAATCCAACAATGTATAAAAGGAATCACACAACACGACCAAGTGGGATTTATTCCAGGGATGCGAAACTATTTCAACATATGAAAGCAGTCAATGTGATACACCGTATTAGAATAAAGGACCAAAAAATCTCACATGATTGTCTCAATCATATAGAAAATACATTTGACAAAGTCTAACACAACTTCAAGATCAAAACACTCAGCAAACTAGAAATAGAAGGGAACTTACTCAACCTGATAAAGGGCATCTAGGAAAACATATGGAATGGCAAAAAAATGAAAGCTCTTTCCCTAAGATTAGGAGCAAGACAAAGAAGTCTGGTCTTGCTGCTTGTATTCAACATTGTACTGGAGGTTTTTATACAGGGAAATTAGGCAAGAAAAAGAAATAAAAGTAATCCAGATTGGAAAGGAAGAAGTAAAACTATCTCTATTCACATAGTACATGATCTTGTACATAGAAAATCTCAAGGAACTGACCAAAAATAAAAAACTATTAGAACTAATATATGAGTTCAGCAAGGTTGCAGAATACAAGATCCACATCAAAAATTAGTTATAAGGAAGGCTAAAAAAATCAATTATACTTCTATACACTAGCAATGAGCAATCTTAAGATAAAATCAAGAGAACAATTCCATTTTCAAAAGCATCAAAAAGAATAAAATAATTAGGAATAGATTTAACCAAAGAAGTACCAGATTTTAAACTGAAAATATAAAACATTGCTAAGGAAATTAAAGAAGATGTAAGTTAATGGAAAGATATCCCATTTTTACTGACTGAGAGACTTAATACTGTTAAAATGTAAATATTCCCCCAAATGATCTACAAATTCAATTCCAACTCTATCAAAATCCTATCTGGATATTTTGCAGGGGTTGACAAGCTAATCCTAAAATTTATATGGAATTACAAGGCATCCAGAATAGCCGAAACAATTTTGAAAAAGAAGAAATTTGAGGACTCACAAATATCAACTAGAAAGCTACAATAATCAAGACCTCAGTCCTGACATAAGAATAGACATATCATATGATATCACTTATATGTGGAACCTAGAAAAAATGATACAAATGAACTTACTTACAAAACAGAAACAGACTCACAGACTTAGAGAATGAACTTATGGTTACCAGGGGGGAAAAGGTGGGGGGGAGGGATAGACTGGGAGTTTGGGATTGACATGTACACACTGCTGTATTTAAAATAGATAACCAACAAGGACCTACCGTATAACACAGGGAACTCTGTTCAGTATTCTGTAATAACATAAATGGGAAAATAATTTGAAAAAGAATAGATACATGTATATGTATAACTGAATCACTTTGCTGTACACCTGAAACTAACACAACATTGTTAATCAACTATACTCCAATATAAAATAAAAAATATACAAAAAGAATAGACATAAAGATCAATGGAATAGAATTGAAAGTCCAGAAATAAACTCTTACATTTATGACCAATTGATTTTCAATAAACATGCCAAGGCAATTCAATGGGTGCAATCGTGGTAAGAATAGTCTTTCAATAAATGGTGTGAGAACAACTGGATAGCCACATGCAGAAGAATGAAGTTGGGCCCTTACTTCACACCATATACAAAAATTAACTCAAAATGGATCAAAGACCTAAGTGTAAGTAAAGGTAAAAAACCCTTAAAAGAAAATAGAGGGGTAAATCTGAATGATCTCAGTTTTAACAATGGAATCTTAGATATGACACCAAAAGCACAAGTATCAAAAGAAAAAACAGATACACTGGACTTCATCAATATTAAAAGCACCTATGCTCAAAAGACACTATCAAGAAGGTAAAAACAACAAAAACAGGGGCTTCCCTGGTGGCGCAGTGGTTGAGAGTCCGCCTGCCGAAGCAGGGACACGGGTTCGTGCCTTGGTCAGGGTAGATCCCACATGCCGCGGAGGGTCTCGGCCCGTGAGCCATGGCCGCTGAGCCTGCGCATCCGGAGCCTGTGCTCCGCAACGGGAGAGGCTGCAACAGTGAGCGGCCCGCGTATCGCAAAAAATAAATAAATAAAAATAAAAAACAACAACAACAACAACAAAAAACTATAGAATGGGAGAATATATTTGCAAATCACATATCTGATAAGGGAGTAGTATCCAGAATATACAAAGAACTCTTACAACTCAACAATAAAAGTTAAAATAACCCAATTTTAAAACAGTTGAGTAGACTTTTTCCACATAAGATATACAGATGTCCAATAAGTACATGAAAAGATAATCAACATCATTAGTCATTAGGGAAATGCAAATCAAAGCTACAAAGAGATACTTCTTCACACTCACTAGAGTGACTGTAATCAAAAAACACAAACAATAACAAGTGTTGTCAAGAATGTGGAAAAATCAGAATCCTCATACACCCCTGGTAGGAGTGTAAAATGGTGCAGCTCCTTTGGAAATGGTTCGGCAGTTCCCCCAAAAGCTAACACTGACTTAACATATGACCCAGCCATTCCATCTTAGATATATATGCAAAAGAATTGAAAATATATATCCACGCAAGACGTGTACATGAATTTTTGTAGCAGCATATTTTATAATAGCCTGAAGATGGAAACAATTCAAACTTCCATCAACTGACAAATGGATAAAACAAAATATGATCGAGCCATACAATGGAATATTATTCAACCATAAAAAGAATGAAATTCTGATACATGCTACAACATGGATATATCTTGAAAGTATAATATTATGCCCAGTGAAGGAAGCCAGACACAAAAGGCCACATATTGTATCATTCCATTTATATGAAATGTCTAAAATAGGAAAATCCATAGAGACAAGAAGTAAATTAGTAGTCAGCAGAGGCTAGAGGGAGGCAAAAATGGGGAGTGACTACTTACGGGTACAGAGTGGGGCTTTTTTGGGGGGATGATGTAAATATTCTAAAAGTAGATAATGGTGGTGGGTGCACAACTCTGTGAATATACCAAAAAGTTACACATTTTAAAATGGTGAATTTTATCACATGTGAATTGTATTTCAATTGAAAAATGAAAAAAAATAACAGATTGACATGGGTCATCAGCTAGTGAAAGTATATATAGAGAAAAGAGAAGAGCAGGGAGAATAAAACCTTCACTAGGAGAGTTGGAGGAATTGAAGCCAAAAACAGAGAAAGAAGGTAAAATACAAGTAGTAGAAGGGAAGCAGTGAGAAGTTGTCATAAGAAGCCCAGAGAGGGGAAAGTTTGAATAAGGAGAAGGTAGTCCTCAGGATAAAACTTCAGAGTGGGAGAGGAGGAGGTAAAGTGAAAAAAGCATTTGATTTGACAAATATGAAGTCTCTGGGAAACATCAAGAAAATAATTTCAGTGAAATGTTGAGGGTGGTAGGAATGAGTGAATGAGGAGATGTAAGCAGTGTCAGTACTCCACGCGCTTAAGCACTTTATTAGTAAAGAAAAGGAATAGAATAGAATGAGAATTCAAAGGGGTGGCAATGTCCTAGAAATATTTTTTAGCATACAGGAGAATTCCGGATGCTGGGGAAGACAAATGAGAAGGGATTGAGTGACGGTACTGTGGAGGCAGGAGAGGGTGGGATTAAGCTCTTGTCTGCATGAGTTCAGCAAATGAGAGGCCCTGTGCTTTTCAGAAGGAAGAGAGATGGGCTGAAGTACGGGCATTAGGAGACCAGCATGAGGGCTTTTTTCAATGCTTTCCAAAGTGTAGTCCATAGATCCTCCTGTATCAAAATTAACATGAGTACACATTAGAAATGCATTCCTGAATCTCACTAAGATGTACTAAATCAGAATGGTTGACTCTGGTGAACCTGTATTTTAGTTTGAGAATTTTGGCAAATAAGCATTCAAGGATAAATCAAAAAATTGTCAAGAAGGATCAGCTGAGGTCAGGAGTCTGTAGAATATTTTGTTCCCAAACATTAGCAATTCACCAGAATCACCAGGAGGGTATGTTGAACACAGAGTGTTGGGTCCTTCCCCCCAAGCTTCTAACTCAGTAGATCTGGGGTGAAGCCTGAGAATTTGCATTTCTAACAAGTTCTTAGGTGATGTGGATCCTGCTGGTCCAGGACCCACAGTTGGGGAACCGTTGCTATAGTTAATCTAATTATCCTGGTGCTGAATAGCTCATGATGGGGAGAGCAGAGACAATGATAGCAGCATGTGCTCAGGGCCAAAGACTGACAAGGTAGATACAGTGGGAAGACCAGGGGAGCTCTGGAGAGAGAAGACATTGTTGAACAAGGCTCCAGAGTGGTGGACAAGCTGGTAAGGGAAAGGAAGCTAAGGACTTGCAAAGAGAGGGCAGGACTAGTGGGGTGGAAGATACTATGAAGAAAACAGAGAAGGGTCAAAAATGAAACAGCATTATGTATTGGCCAAAAAGAAGTGTGGAGTTGGAGTTCTTGGAGTTGGTCCATAAATAAATAACATGGTTCCATGTAAGACTAAACTAATGGGTCACTGAAGTAGCAGGAAGACAAAGGGTGTCAAGATGGAAAAGTTCAAGATTGTGGTATCAGGCTGTAGAACAGTCATGAACACGGATGATGAATTCACCACGAATGATAACAAGGGAGGGGATGAAGAAGGGAACTCTGAGCCTGGTGCTAGAAAGACCGAGAAAAGTAAGAAAATATCCTGGAGGCTCAGAGACACTAAGTGGTTTTCCTAAGTTTCCTGCAGGTAGACATTGATGTAGCTGAAATAGGAAGTCAGCTCCTTCTGACTACAAAGCCCATGTTTTAGCCAGAACAGAGTGATGTTCACTTAGAGCATGTTAATGTGTTAATTCTGAAGAAACTTACGTAGAATTTGTTTCGGCTTTGAAGGTGATTTGTGACTAACATGTCTGCAGTACGTGAATGTGATGCCATAGTCTCCTCTTCCTAGAATGAAATTGCACAATGAAGTCCCTCTTTTCAGGTAGATTCAGGAAAACTGGTCTAGTAAGCAAGGCTAAAGATGATTTTTCCCTTTCTTTCAGGTTCTTTTTATGGATAAATACTTTTGAGTGTACTTTTTTGTGTGTGTGCAAGAAAAAATCAACAGAGATAATTTAGGCATATAATGAATCCAGAGGAAACACAAATGGCCAATACATATACGAAAAGACGTTCAATTCCACCAGTAATTAGGGAAACATAAGTTAAAACTATAATGAAAGAACATCTTTTACTCATCAGACTAGCCCAAATTAAAAAGTGTGACAATCACCAGTATAGAGGAGGAGAATAGCTAAACAGATCATCTCATACCATGCTTGTGGGTATGTAAATGGGAATAGCCACTTGGGAGAGCAGTGTGACAGTAAAATTACAAAGGTGCTAACTCTATAAACTAGCATTTCCTTTTCTGGGTATACACCCTAGAGAAACATTTGTACATGCACATGAGGGGACATACAAATGGATGTTTATTACAGCATTGCCAGAAATAGCAAAGAAAGAAAAATTAGGAACAACCCAAATGCCCATCAATAAAGAAATGGATAAAATATGGTATCCTTATGCAATGTATTTCTGTCTAGATAAAACAAAGGGACCAGAGCTATATGAGTCAATAAGGATAAGTCTAGAACTCTCAATATTAATTTTTTAAAAAGGCTGCAGAATGAAATGTATAGAATGATTCCTTATATAAAATTTATTTTCAAAGCCCATAGAAACATTACATCTTGTTTCTGAATTTCTATTGATGTATGTAAAAGTATTAAAAAGGATGACTATCAAACTCATCATAGGTCTGTCTCTGGGAAACAAGGAGAGGGCAATGAGTCTGGAGATAATGGTCAAATGGGAGTGTTAAATCTTACTATTTTTTTCCTAAAAATAAAAGATGCATATATAACTTGTGTGATTTTAAAAAAATACACACACATACAAAGGCTAGAAGGAAATATAAAATTTATTAATAGTTTTAATATCTGGGACACGATAATATGAGTGTTTCCTATATCGTTTTGAAAAGTCTGGCTTTCTAAAGGAAAATCAAGTCCCTTAGCATTATTCCAGAAACATTGTTGGTCTATCAGTCTCAGGGAAAGAGAATAATAAGGCTTTGTTAGAAGTGGTCAAGTGGGCAGACTATGCACAGGATCTTCATGTTCTGTGACTGGTCCAGACCTGTCCATACTGGTGTGTGTACTCTCAAGCTAGCGATATGTACATCTTCTTCTGTGGCAATCTCAAAGGAATCTTTGGAGAATGACTCCATTGCAAACTTAGATATTTAAGAAAGTCACCAGTATAGAGTGGAATTTGAAGGAACTAGCTGCTCCTTCAAATAAAGACCAGACAAAAGAAATTCTTCCATAGGAGACAGAAAGCACAGAAGATAATAGAATATTTAGGTTACTTCTACTTCACACAATCCTCTTTCCAGCTGGGCAGTTTCTTTTAACACACGCTGTTCTTGTCACCATTCTTGGAATAACTCTTGGGTCTCAGTCTGACGCTCTGTCTGTGACTATAAACAACTTTTCCTCTACAGTTAGCACAACCACAGAATAATGACACTGCATTAGAGACATGAATCACAGCATAAATACTTTTTTATTACGATAAACTAAATCACTGGTTGTCTGTTTCTACAGGCATAGGCAGAAAATGCATCGGGCTTTCTATTTTTTTTTATTATGCACTGGAACAGAGACCATCATTTGTTGAATAATACGTGTTTAAAAAAATGTCTCAATGCCTGTAATGAAAGAGATGACATGTGATCCTGCAGGTCCTTGAGCCAAGCATGGGTGACTCTTTTCCTACAGAAGAAAAGAGACTTAACACCTCTAACATGATAGATAAAGAGGCACAGTAGAAAGATAGGAAAAGAGCAATGTAAGGGGAGGAGGAAAGGGGGAAATTAAGCTAAAGACATAATAGTTTCAGTAAATATATCACCCTACATTAAGATTAAAGAAGTAAAGGGGGTTGTCACGGCAGCATTTCTTCAGTCTTTGGTGAATTACATACCCCTGCACTCAGTAGAACAGTATTGAGTCTTTGTGCCAATCAGGATAAGCTAGGGTACACCAGAGTAACAATCTCCAAGCCCCAGTAGCCTAAAAGTTGATTTCTCACTTTTGTGACAATTCTAGAAGGGTGGCTTGGGGTTATGCTGTTGCCATCTTCCTCACTTTGAGTCTCAGGCTATTGGAGCAGCCAGTATGGATGTTGCCAGTCACCAAGACAAAAGGAGAAAAGAGCCTCACATGGGCTCTTGAAGCTTCTGCCAAAGGTGACTCACTTCCTTTCTCCTAGTGATTCATTGGTCAAGACAAGCCATATGGCTAAGCCTGACAGCATAATGGGAAGGTATTCTGCTCCTATAGCTCCCAGCTTGCAGTACCATACTTCAGTGGATTTCATACTTATTGAGATGTCCAGGTTTCAGGAGAGCATCTTTCCATAAGGAGAGACAAAATGTGGAGATCAGTCAAGTGGTAAAAATGCCCCTTCTCAGTGATATGAAATTCCATCCATGTATAGAGCAATGATATTGTCAGAGAAGAACTTTGGAAGAAAATGTCTGGAAAATGCTGGTGAAAGTGGAAAAACCTAAAGGGCTCCATCTTTCCAAGAACTGACCAAAGAGTCCTCCAAACCTATTCCTCACCCTTCCTAACACCAAGAGAGATATGGAACTGTTTAGGTAGACAAGAACTTTTGAGCCTGAAAACTTCTTTGAAAATATAAAGAAACTGAGTCACCAAAGAGAAGTAACTAACATAATCAGTGGAGGCAGCACATGAACAAAGGTGAATCCATCCTCTTGGAAGTCCTATCTAGCCTGCATTCCTTCACCTATCACTTCTCACCATCTCAGAAGATCTTTATGTTTAAAAGCATCAACTTCATTTTGTCCTGTTCAGGAAGAGAACACATCCTTCTTCCTTCTAGATGCTTCACAATCTCAGTCCCCACCTCTCCCAACTGCTTGAGGAAGAGCTCCTTCATCAGTTCCTCTATTCTCCAAAATTTTCCATCTCTCCTTCTTAGACTTTATTTCTCCCTTACTTACCTCTCCAATATTGAGAAAGAGTGGTCGACATCTGTTCCACATGTAATTTGCAGGGAGTCTTCTGATGGAAGCCTCATAAAGTGAAGTTTCAGGAATTCCACCAGAGTTTTCCAGAACTATCTTCGCTTCTGTCTCTCTCAAGTTCCTCCAAAATCCCTCTCAAGTCCCACTTTCCATCCTAAGGGCTTCCCTGATATTCCTCTTATAAATTTCATTTTTTAACTTAAGTTAGAGCCGGTTTCCAATACTTACAACCAGGAACCCTGTCTAATGCTCTCCCCATTATTCACAGCCAGTGGGATAAAGCCCAAATTCTTAAGCCCAATATTCCAAGCCCTTCAACTTTCAACTCACCATGTTAGTAATCACACCAATGCTTCGTGTCTTAGCTTGAGCTGCCTAGAAAACAGAGTCTGAGGCAAAAGCGTACATGCTAACTCACTCTTGCATGGGGGGATATGCAATCCAAGGTAATCAGCTGCAAGGAGAAGGAGGCATAAGGCAGGGAATAAGGGAGAGCAAACGTAAGGAAATGCATTACCAAGCTAGCCACAGCTTCGTAAAAAGTTCAGCCAATTGCTTTGACTTGCTAGATTTCTTCAGAGAGGGCTTACAACACTACAATCTTTCTAAACAACCCAACTGAGAAGGGGGCCACACTGAGAGTTCATCGGCCATTTCGCTCCTATCTTCTTTCTAACCCCATTTGTTTAGAGTTCAAATCATAGGGAATTAACACCCTCCCACATCTGGCTTGCATCACATGGCCCTTTCAGCAACAGCTGGAGAAGCCAGATCCCACATATGGCTGTGTGGAGCCATATTTAAGTCTACAAGTGGTGGGAGGAACCAGAGATGCCCTGTGGCAAGGGCCTCCCATGGAGTCCATAACCACACAGTGACTAGGGCAGAAAAAGTGGCCCCAGAGATAGATGAAGCCAAAAGAATCTAAGGTGGCACATGCGAGTTACCAGTTATACTAGGTACCATCCACATCCAAGAAGGAAACTCAGAACAGGCACCACAGGATCTGGACCTCCAGCCAGACCCCATATGCCTTTTCTCATGTGGACATAACACGTTTGACGTTGACCACAGTTGACATGTGCAGGGGGCTCAATTCTCTTAAATTAAGATTTTTGCCATCCATCAATGTGATTTCTTAATATCTTGATCAAACAAAAATGCCTTGTGACCACCTAGAGGGGTGGGATAGGGAGGGTGGGAGGGAGACGCAAGAGGGAGGAGATACGGGGATATATGTATATGTATAGCTGATTCACTTTGTTATAAAGCAGAAACTAACACACCATTGTAAAGCAATTATATTCCAATAAAGACATTAAAAATTTTTTTTAAATAATAAATACAGGGTAAATGATAAATAACTTAGAAATTTAAAAAATGCCTATGTAACAAATACTTTCAGAAGTCTTTACCCACACCCTTCACCCCTCAAAAAAGTTCAGGATTACAGCAACTCTGACTGAAAAATAAGTAGATAAGTGATAATATTTTTCTTCGCTCAAATCATTAGTGAAGAAAAATATTATCACTCAAGAGTAGTGACAACAGGGAGATGAATAAGTCCCTGAGGAACATTATACAAACATAATTTTTAAATTATTTAGCATTTTTATTTAAGCATACATTTTTATAATCTAGTATTTATCAAGAAAAATAGCAATGTGTTGTTTAAATTGAGAAAGCTGGGGCTTCGGAAAACCAGGTAAAGTCAATGTTTTGTATTTTATCTATATTATTCCAAGGTAGTCACTCAAATGAAAATTAGACATTGTATTTGTTTCTCAATACTTGTTTTCAAACTTGTTTTTCAAGTGATTATATTACATTATTTCCACCATTCCGTTTTTGGGCTCCTGTTGAAACCAAGCAGGACCCTGTGGGGCTCCTGGGCATGGAAGCCTTTCTGCATCCCCCATTTCTTGTTTGTAGAAAATAGATTCCAGCCTCCATGACCTTCCCTGACTCCCAAAGGGCAGATTTGAACAGCTGCTAATCAGGGAAGGGAGGGGATGCAGAGACAAGGGGGGGAGCAGTCAGGAAACAACAGTGCAGTCTTGGGGGAGGGTCCTGGTTTTGCCTCAAGGGATACACATAACAATAGCTTTGAGCTCTTGACAGAACTAAAACCCCCAAATGGTTAAGTGTAGCATTCTTCATTCCAGAGAAGACCACCTGAGGTGAGATTAAAGGAACCAGGGAAGCCATCAGGAGACTACCTGAGACCAGATTAAAGGCGTACAGGCCCTGAACACACACCCTAATCTTATCAGCAACTCTGCCTTTGAACCATTGTTATAAAACTCCTCACCAAATCCTCCCAGGTTGGGACACACAGTTTTGAGAGGCACAAGCCCGCTGTGTTCCCCTTTGCCTGGCAAAGCAATAAAGCTATTCTTTTCTACTTCACCCAAAACTCTGTCACCAAGATTCGATTCAGCACTAGTGCACAGAGGGCGAGTTTTCAGCATCACTGTGGGATCCAGAACTCCTAAATTATAAGGACCTTGGTATCTAGCCTACCCCCTGCCTCAAACTAAAGCCCAACTAGGGAAAATGACATGGTCACATAGTTAGCCTGTACTAAAAACCCAAATCTTATGTCCCATCCTAGTCCTGTTCACAGAGCATCCCAAGAACCAAAAAACTGAGGCAGACACTGGAGGTGGGAAGTTGTTGTGCCAGATGATGAGACTTCATGATCCATTGGAAGGTTGTGGTGGAAGGAAAGCAGGAGGTTTGGTGCTTTTGGTGACTAGCATGTGAGCACCTTTCTGCTCAGTTCAATGGGCAATGTTGCCACCTCCTCCTTCTTCCACTCCTCCTGCTGCTGCCCAGGGACATCCTGACACTGCTGCCCTCCTCCTCTACCACCACAGAAAACTCTGGGACAAAAAATGATGGGAAGCTGAAGCTGTCACCCTGGGACAGCCCTCTCCATAGCCCTCTTTCAAGGGTAACTGGAGTTGGCCCTGGAACAGGCTTTCTCCACCTCTTCCATGCTCTCAGCCCTCTTCATAAGTAACTCTTACAGATAAGGGCAGGGTAATCAGTAATGAATATATCAAACTACCTGGGATAAGGAGTCCTGGTCAAGGTGGAGTTTTAGATTTGTCCCAATGTCCAACAATTCACTCTTGAAATTTCTCAAGAGATCAGTTCTTATACAACACAGTGCTGTTGTACCTTCTGAATTCTCATCATGTCATTTAATGTCATAAGTAGATGGCAAAATGAAGAGAAGAATGAGTGCGTGAATATTGGAAAAAGAAATTACCACTTCTCTTAATCACCTTCCAGGCATTTCTGATTCCCAGTAAGTCTCATCTCTCCCCTCACTCCCAAACTCTTGAAAGCAAGCTCTAAGTAAGAAATACTAAGGACCTGCTTTGTTTGAGTTAAGAATAATAACAATAGCAACAATAATAGGTGTGTATATGGCAAACATTATAGAGATATTATTCTAATCCTTTCATCAATCCAGTGAAGGGGCAATATTATCAATTCCATTCAGAGATGAGACAAACAGAGACACATAATTTAAGGTCACACGTAAGTTTCAACCATGGATTTTCATGGCTGTGATAGGCAGAATAATCCCCCCCACTCAGCAATGATATACACACCCTAATCCCTGGAACCAATGAATATGTTACCTTACATTGCAAAAGGGATTTTTTTTTTTTTTTTTTTTTTTAATGCGTTACGCGGGCCTCTCACTGTTGTGGCCTCTCCCGTTGCGGAGGACAGGCTCCGGACGCGCAGGCTCAGCGGCCATGGCTCACGGGCCCAGCCGCTCCGCGGCATGTGGGATCTTCCCAGACCGGGGCACGAACCCGTGTCCCCTGCATCGGCAGGCGGACTCTCAACCACTGCGCCACCAGGGAAGCCCTGCAAAAGGGATTTTGAAGATGTGATTAAGGGTGAAAACCTTTAGATGGGGGAGATTATCTAGATTTTCTGGTTCAGTCTAATCACGTGAATTCCAAAAAGCAGACAATCCTTCCCAGGTGGATCAGAGAAAGATGTGACAATGGAAGAAGAATTAGATGACAGCGTGAGAAAGGTTCAACACCCTGAATCTGTGGTTGGTTCTGAGATGTAAGGGGCCACATGCAAGGACTGGAGAGAGATCTTTACAAGCTTAGAATAGCCCTCAGTTTATAGTCAGCAAGAAAATGGGGACCTCAGTCCCACACCACAAGGAACTGAATTCTGTCAACAGCCTGAATGAGCAGGAAATAAATCCCCCCTCCCCTAGAGCTTCCAGAAAGGAATACAGCCTGTCAATACCTTGATTTTTGTCCTTGACTACTGACATACAAACCTGCTAGATAATAAATTTGTGTTGTTTTAGGCCACTAAGTCTGTAGTAATTTGTTAAAGCAGCAACAGGAAACTAATACAGGCATTATCTCTCATTTGGATAATCACAAAAGCCTCTTAAGTTAAGTGATCTACCTACTTGCATCCTTAGCCCCCTCCAGCATATTCTCAACACAGGAGTCAGAGTGGTCTTTTTAAAACGTGTCAGAGAGTATGGTACTGGCACAAAAACAGAAATATAGATCAATGGAACAGGATAGAAAGCCCAGAGATAAACCCATGCACATATGGTCACCTTATCTTTGATAAAGGAGGCAAGAATATACAATGGAGAAAAGACAGCCTCTTCAATAAGTGGTGCTGGGAAAACTGGACAGCTACACGTAAAAGAATGAAATTAGAACACTCCCTAACACCATACACAAAAATAAACTCAAAATGGATTAAAGACCTAAGTGTAAGGCCAGACACAGTAAAACTCTTAGTGGAAAACATAGGCAGAACACTGTATGACATAAATCACAGCAAGATCCTTTTTGACCCACCTCCTAGAGAAATGGAAATAAAAACAAAAATAAACAAATGGGACCTAATGAAACTTAAAAGCTTTTGCACAGCAAAGGAAACCATAAACAAGACGAAAAGACAACCCTCAGAATGGGAGAAAATATTTGCAAATGAAGCAACTGACAAAGGATTAATCTCCAAAATTTACAAGCAGCTCATGCAGCTCAATATCAAAAAAACAAACAACCCAATTCAAAAATGGACAGAAGGGCTTCCCTGGTGGCGCAGTGGTTGGGGGTCCGCCTGCCAATGCGGAGGGCGCGGGTTCGTGCCCTGGTCCGGGAGGATCCCAAGTGCTGCGGAGCAGCTGGGCCCATGAGCCATGGCCGCTGGGCCTGCGTGTCCGGAGCCCGTGCTCCACAACGGGAGAGGCCGCGGTGGTGAGAGGTCCACGTACCACAAAAAAAAAAAAAAAAAAAAAAAAAGGACAGAAGACCTAAATAGACATTTCTCCAAAGAAGATATACAGATTGCCAACAAACACATGAAAGAATGCTCAACATCACTAATCATTAGAGAAATGCAAATCAAAACTACAGTGAGGTATCACCTCACGCCAGTCAGAATGGGCATCATCAAAAAATCTAGAAACAATAAATGCTGGAGAGGGTGTGGAGAAAATGGAACCCTCTGGCACTGTTGGTGGGAATGTAAATTGATACAGCCACTATGGAGAACAGTATGGAGGTTCCTTAAAATGTAAAAATAGAACTACCATATGACCCAGCAATCCCACTACAGGGCATATACCCTGAGAAAACCATAATTCAAAAAGAGTCATGTACCACAATGTTCATTGCAGCTCTATTTACAATAGCCGGGACATGGAAGCAGTCTGAGTGTCCATCGACAGATGAATGGATAAAGAAGATGTGGCACATGTATACAATGGAATATTACTCAGCCATAAAAAGAAATGAAACTGAGTTATTTGTAGTGAGATGGATGGACCTAGAGTCTGTCATACAGAGTGAAGTAAGTCAGAAAGAGAAAAACCAATACCGTATGCTAACACATATATATGGAGTCTAAAAAAAAAAGGTTCTGAAGAACTTAGGGGCAGGACAGGAATAAAGACACAGATGTAGAGTATGGACTTGAGGATATGGGGAGGGGGAAGGGTAAGCTGGGCCGAAGTGAGAGAGTGGCATGGACATATATACACTACCAAATGTAAAATAGGTAGCTAGTGGGAAGCAGCTGCATAGCACAGGGAGATCAGCTCAGTGCTATGTGACTACCTAGCGGGGTGGGATAGGGAGGGTGGGAGAGAGACGCAAGAGGGAGGAGATATGGGGATATATGTATATGTATAGCTGACTCACTTTGTTATAAAGCAGAAACTAACACACCATTGTAAAGCAATTATACTCCAATAAATATGTTAAGAAAAGAATAAAAGCTTCTTTTTGCTTCCGAAAAAAAAAAAACCATGTCAGATCATGTCTGTTGTCTGCTCGAAATGTCCAATGGCTTCTCAGGTTGACCCAAAATAAAAGCCAAAGTCATTACAATCACCTCTAAGGTCACAATCTAGTTCCTTATTGCCACTCTGATCCTTACTCCTAGTACTCTCAGTCTTTCTTTCTGTACTCCAGTCATACTGTCTCTGTTGATGTTCCCTGAATACGCAGACATGTGCCCCCAACTAAGGGCATTTGCATATCCAGTCTCTGCCTGAAACAGTCTTCCCTTAGATATATACACGGCTTTCTCATTCTTTAGGTTTTGTTCCACTCTTACTTTCTCAGGCTTTCCATGACTATCTTATTTAAAATTACAATACCCTTTCAGTACTTTCTTATTTTCTTTTTTCTCAGTAACACCTATTGTTTTCAAATATATCCCTTATTTCACTTATTTTGCTTATGTCTTCCTGTACTAGAATTTGAGCCCAATGAAAGAAGGGATATTTTACGTTTTTGTTTAGCGATATATCCCCAACACCTAGAATAGAGTCTGGCACTTAGTAGGCACTCAATAGATATTTATCGAATAAGTGAATGTTTAAATGTGCTAATAAATAAATAAGTGAATAAATGAATTAATGGAAAGAGCTTGGAGCCTCTGGATGAATCAGAGCAATCAGAATTTAGTGGCATAAGGCTGGTAGACCCTGACAACTCACCCCTGGGGTCTCCCACAGTCTCTGCTCATATCCATGTTTATACACACACGCTGCAGACTATTTTTAGTTATTTCCAATATTTGTAGATCTGTATCTCCAGTGGCAAAAAAAGTTTCTGATGACTTCTTTCCAAACCCCATTCGTTTTAAGCAACATCTGTTATCATGACAATTTTGAATAGAGGAAAAAATCAGATCATGGCCGTGGAAGACAATTATAAAGTTGAGTGGTTAAGAATATAGTCATACCATAATTTAAATCCTGTTTCTGCCACTTATTAGTTATAAGACCTTAGGCAAAGTATTTAGGCACTGTTAACCTCAGTTTCATCATGTGTGACTAATAAAACTTAACTCACAGGGTTATTGAAGAAACTCAATCAGTTAACACATTTAAAGCATTTAGTGTAGTCCCAGCACATAGTAGGTATGAAGTCCCTGGTAATTATTATTGTGAGCACAAAAATGTTTTTCATTCTTGATCACCTCAAGCTCTGCTTTACCTTTGGTGCAAATCATGTATTCTACCTTTGAGCAGACCTACCATCTGACGCAAATATCTGCCTCCCCATACCACCATTATGCCTACTCTTCCCCCCGATCCTGAACTAAAGCTGCTGATTGTTTCCCTTAGAAGTACAGAGGCAGACCTGGGCCTGAAACTCTACCAAGTCCTGGAGGAAGCTTGATCAGAGAAGCCCCTAGAGACACAGATGAGAGGGTTGGTGGTTGGTAAGATCTTGTGGTCCAAGTTGCATTTTTATATTTCCTTCTCTTCCCCTTCTCTCCTCTGTTCTACCCACCTACACGGGGGGCCAGGAGGCCAGGATCCCCCTGTGTTATCCATAGAGAGATCCTTACTAGAATTACAGATCACAGAGCAGAGAATGTTAGAGACAAAAACCTCCCCACAGTATCAACCAAACAACCCCTTCTTCCCATGGGTGAATCAATTTCACAACCATTCATGGAGGAAACAGGACTCAAACCCAGATCACAGTTCTGCCAGGAGTGCTTCTTAGACACTCCCAGTGCAGCAAACAGGAAGAGACCTCATTCATTTCTACATTTCCCAGAGCTATATTAACTGAACTCACCCTACACCGTTCTTTTTCTATTACCTTGGAACAGGAGTTGAGGCATAGAAATGAAAGGAAGTAGCAAAGTTTTTTCAGAAGAGAACTTTAATAACTCACTTTTCAAGACCCAAGCTACTGTGTTATCTCCTCTGAATTAAGGCCCAGCTGTCGTGTCAGACAGATTCCACTTTCAAAAATGAGAGGCTTGAATTTAATCAATTTATTTTCTCTGACTCATAGAAATTTTTCCTTCTTATTAAAACATTCTCTTTAGTATCTAAAGGTAAACCGGACCGTTGGACAGGACAGGAGAAGGTGAATGATTCAGTATGATGTACCATGACTGCTTAGACAACAATTCAAAAATGTCATGCTTATTGTTAAAGGCTGTGTTGTGTTAGTAGAGTATGAAGGACAGGATTTGCACGCACACGCACACACACACACACACACACACACACACACACACCACAAGTTAAGCCAACATAGCAAGCCCTCTGTAGCATTTTTGGATGAGGCAATATCTTTAAAGTTTTCAGCAGTTAAAGTTCCAACAGACCCTGGAGAGTCTACAGGCAGGGCTCAACCTACAGAAGACTTGACAATAGAATTTAAGAGGCTGACTCCTAAACCTCTGTTGATGCATGAAAATGGTTATAATCCCAATTTGGTTAAAAATAAATGTTTTCAAATCACCATCATAGAATGCAGCAGTGGCCTTCCATCAGTAGAAAAAAACTTATTTTCATAGCTTCCACTTTCTCCAAGAAAGCAATTTTCTTTTCAAAGAGACAGTCTTTTCAGCATCTAGGCATAGCAGTTTTGTAACTCTATGTTCTAACTCTGTACTTGGTGGGGTAAGAAATTAAGATATACACAGATGTAGAGAACAAACGTATGGACACCAAGGGGGGAAAGTGGCGGGGGCAGGTGGTGGTGATGGGATGAATTGGGAGATTGGGATTGACATACATACACTAATATGTATAAAATAGATAACTAATGAGAACCTGCTGTATAAAAATAAATAAAATAAAATTCAAAAAAAAAAGATATACAAGGCAGTATTTTTATAAACCAACTTCAATTTATAGAAATAACTAATTGATCATGCCCATGACTGTTCTGTTTACAAATAACATACTGTAATTCATTCCAAGTCAATCCACTTTTCAAGGCATAAAGGCCTGGGAAACTATGCAAAAGGGCATTGAATTTATCTCACTAGCAAAGGAGAGCCATCAAAAGTTTTTGAAAAATAAAGTATCAAGATCACCTTGGAAGCTCTGCGGTCATGGGATTAGAATGTTCATGCAAAAGTCTAGGCAAGAGATGATGACTAGATAGTATCAATTTTTTTAAAAAATGAAAGGTGAGATTCAAGAGTCAGCTTTGAGGTAGAACTGACAGGTACTGGTAACTGATTAAAAGAGGGGTCATTTAATTTATACTGTTATCAGGGAACTCCCTGGCTGTCCAGTGGTTAGGACTCTGTGCTTTCACTGCAGAGGGTGTGGGTCCAGTCCCTGGTCAGGGAACTAAGATCTTGCAAACCACGTGGTACTGCCAAAAAACAAATTTTTTATAGTGTTATCAACTGCAATGATAATGTGTGAGGCCATTAAATGTGAGAGGCACTGACTGTCAGATGAAAACCCTTTTTCTCTTAAGTAAGAGAAATTCAAAACAAGGGTCAAAAGATCATTAGACTGGAGGAAACCTTGAGAGTTCCCTCTCAGGTAGGACTATCTTTTAAAAAGGATAGAGTCTGTGGTGAAAAGTCTCAGTAGAAGGAAATTTCACAGGCTTCTTTAAGATACCAATTTTTAAAAACCTTTCATGGTAAGAAAGATCAAACAAACTAAGGAACTGAAAAGACATCCATTACGTGGCCTGAGAGTCATACTTGTTTCCAAGAGAGGGGACCAGCATTTCATGAGTCTCCTCAGCATCTCTGACCTGGAAGTTCAGTTTTGTTAAACAAACTAATACATTGAGCACCAGTCATGTACTAGGTGCTGGGGATACAAAAATAAGTAAGACAAGTTCTCCTGTCCTCACAGAACTTACAGTCCAAAAGCATCATGATGATGTGTCCAGTTGGCCTCTGGGGCTATCGTCAGTCAGGACACCTCTCTGACCTATCGCAGGCCAAGGTATATGTGTTCTCGAAGCCCTTCTACATATCTCTTTCACTACACTAACCACATTCATTTATCATTATTTGCTTATGTGTTCATCTCCTCCTAAGGACTGTGATCCCATGGTGCAGGGGCCACGTCTTATCCATCTTTGCATTCCCAGCACCTTGGACAGTGCCTGGCATATAATATACTAGGAGCTCAATAAATCAGCAGATCTTGGCTTTATTCTTTAGGTGAGTTTATTTCTTCTCATTCTGGAACAAGAACTCTGAAGACATTTAATAATTACTATCACCTCTTCACAGACTTCCCTTATTGAAGTTTAGAGATACTAGAACTTATAACAATTTATTCTGGTTTATTTTCCCAGTAACTTACACATATTGATATCTCTTCTCTTCAGAATGATATAGAGCAAAAAAGCATGGGACTTGAAATCTGAAGATATGTATGAAATATTAGCTTTGTCATTTACTATCTGATAATGATGGGTAGCCCTCAGCTTAGCCATCTGAGGATAGCAGGAGAGGATAAAATGCTGTATTCATAGGATTATTCTGAGAGTCAAATTAGGTAATGAATGTCATAGACTGTAAAGTGACATGGAAATATTTGTTGCATATTGGTTACCTGGGATGCCCATCAAGAAAAAGGCACCTTAAAAAAAAAAAAAAGAAAAGAAAAGGGCATCATTTTTTTCCTTGCCTTAAAATTTTTTTCTTAATTTAGTACATATGGAGGGTTGAAAAAAACAGTTGGCACTTTTAATTCTGAAATATGGTAAAGATAATATTTAATAATTCCAAATAATTTCAGTAAGAACATATCACTGAATGACTAAAACGTCATAAGTTTTCAGGATTTATGTTAGAGAAAATTTACAAGTTCTTAAATTCAGTTCTTTTTTGGTTAGAGAGAGTTTCCATAGCTCAGCTGACAAAGGATGACTTTGAATGGGAATGAAAACCTTAACCTTATTTGGAAAACATCAATTGTCTAATTATTATGGGCTCTGTATATTCTTTTTCAATATCTATGGCAAAGAGAATTTCATAGTCAACGCCTTCTACAAATATGCTTTTGTGGTAGAGAGAACAAATACATTTTGCAAAGGAAAATAAGCAGATTTAGAGAATTAGACTGATTTGTTGACTTGCTGAATTAAATAATTCCCCCCTCAGACAGTTGGCAGAGTGAAAAATCAAGCCCTTCAACTTCATGGCTGCTTCTGTTTGCTTTTTACCTAGTTCATTTTTTCTTAGGTCCCAAAATGCAAATTAAAAGTGTTTTGCTACCTGATGACAGTTATAGATGATAAACTTCTTAAGTTTTAACTCCATAAACATAGAAGTCAGTATTCTGTCTGTTTACGGCTTGTGTTTTAAATGAATACTTTCATTACTGTCTTCCCTATGGTGATAAACAACTCAATTAAAAAAAAAACAACACCTTCTATAGTAGACGACACTCTACTGAAGGAAAGAAATGATGCAAAGGTAGAGGATACCATAACTGTGCCCAAATTATTTGCAATGACATTTAGAGTTTTTATAAAATAATCATACACTTCGTTATAATTAATAATTAATTAGTTTCTCAAGAAAGTATTTGCCTCATTTAGTAAACATTTCAGTTATAACCCAGGCATTGTGCCAGGTGATAGTGAGCAAAAGAAGATATTCCCTATATTCCCTGCACTAGTGGAGCTGTTCATTTCAATGAGGAAATAGACATTAATCAATTGATCACACTGATGTGAATACATAATTACAAATGGAGAAAAATGTGAAAGAAAAGGGTGTGAGCCTCTTAAGTAAATTGCAAAGAAAACTGTTGCAACCTGGGAGTGCAGAGAGGGTGGGCTTTCTTGAGGAGGCAGCATGTGACCTAAAAGTTGAAGGAAGGGTAAGAACTCATTAGGTGAAGGAGGGCTACAAACGCAGACTAAGGAGACAGTGTGTGAAAAAACCCTTTGGCGAGAGGGAGAAGGATTTGAGAAGCTTAAAGAAGCCCGGTTTGGTGGCAAAGAGTTACTTTGTGTGTTACAAAGAGTTACTTTGTGTGTTACAAAGAGTTACTTTGTGTGTTACAAAGAGTAAGAAGCCTCCGGGAGGGACACTAATGAGAGATATTCTGGAGCACTAGGCAGGAAAAAGTGATGCAGTATCGTATAGGCCATGTCAAAGATATTTGTCTTGAACATCTTAAGGAAGGAGGAGATGCTCATTTATGTTTTCAGCAAACAGAGTGCTTCCTATTGCCAGGCAGTCTTCTAGATGCTGAGGATAAAGTAATAAATTTTAAAAATACATGATCACATTTGAGTCCATCCTGTTTTCAGGATAAAATAAGGATTGGAGGGGGGTCAGTATTGATGTCTGGAGACTAGCTTGTAAGCTTTTGTAGCAGTTCAAATGAAATATGATAGTGTTTGGTTTGGGGCAGTGGGTAGTAGAGAGAAGTGGACACAGCTATGAGATGTCAAGAGGTAAAATCAACAGGACTTGGTGATAAATTAGAAGCTGGCTTAAGAAAAGAGAGGTATCATCTCTACTTCTGTGTTTCTTCCTTGGGACACTGTGTTGATAAAGGTAAAATTTACTGAAATAGGAAAGTCTGGAAGAGAGAGAGTTACATTTACTTTTCTTCACTGGAAGATAGTGGGGAGTGACCATAAATTCAGGTTGATAAGTTTAGTCTTGGACATATTGACCATGAGATGATATTCAAGTGGAAATATTGAGTAGATAGTTGGAAATACAACTTTGGAACTCAATAAAGAGGTCTTGGCTAGATAAATTGAAGATAAGATTAGGGATGGAACTTGAAATCACCAGATTATAAGCTCCATGAAAGGAGTGTCTACATCTATCTTTGCTCACAATTGGAATTTTAGAGTAGTGTATCTGACACATACTAGGTGCTCAATAAGTGTTTGTTAAATGATGACTACTCAACGGATGAACCTAGAATTCTTAAAATTTGTCACATAAGCTTATGAACTCACTCTCGTCGGGGTTCCCCTAGAAATATTATAGTACATTTTGCCTCTCCTATGCCAAAAATGGTGAGTAAAATATCAACATAATTAATTTCGGGTAGTACAAAAAATAAATGTGATAGAGCATGAATATGATTTGACCTTGGCAAAGATGGGTTTCACCTTTGATAGAGTAGACTTTCAATCATGTATATTTTACTATGTAATAATATTGGACACTGACTGAGAGACATAAGAAGGAAAACAACTAAGTAGGAGAAGAAAAAGAGGAGAAAGTGGTGGAAGTGGTGCAGGAGGAGGAGGGGAAGAGGGAGGAGCTAATGATACAAGGGTTGTACAGAACAGAGGCCTCTGAAAAACAAGTCAAGAATTTTTGTTTGCAGTTGGCTGTATTTGACGTAAATCCCTCATGCCTGACTCTAAGATCAGGTGAATGCATTCAAGCCAAAATAATTGTGTGTGTGTGTGTGTGAGAGAGATTCCTTTTGTTTGAAGGATTTAAACTAAAAGCTTGCTACCTTTCTTGTCTTAGTCTGTGGGCTGCTATAACAAAATATCATAGACTGAGTGGCCTACAAACAGCAGAAAGGTATTGTTTACAGTGCTGGAGCCTAGAAGTCCAAGATTAGGGAATTAGCATGTTCAGGTTCTGGTGAGGGCCCTCTTCTGGGTTACAGACTGCTGACTTCTTATTGTATCTTTACTTGACAGAAGTGGCAAGGAAGCCCTCTCAGGCTTCCTCTATGATCCCATTTGTGAGGGTCCTCCCCTCATGATTCTATCACTCCCAAAGGCCCTGTGTCCTAATTCATCACCTAGGGGCTTAGCATTTCAACATATTAATTTGAGAGGGACACAAACATTCAGACCATAGCATTCCTTAACTCCAGTCCTTCATTACAGCAAATTGCTATCAGCTCCTCAGTGGAAAAACAAAGGTGAAAAATCTGGAAAACTTTTAGGCATGAGCATCCAGCATATATTGAGTTCTTTTGTGTGTAGAGTTGTGTGCTAGGCTAGGGGGCGACATATAAGAAGACATGGGCCTTGCCACTGATATTTAAAGACTCTTATTAGCAGTATGATGCTTAAAATACATTTTAAGAGAACTAGGTAAGGGAAATTAAGATGTACAAGTTTCCAGTTACAAAATAAATGAGTCACGGGTATGAAATGCACAGTGTGGGGAATATAATCAATAATAATGTAATATTTTTGTATGATGACAGATGGTAACTAGACTTATCTTTTTCTCAATAAAATTTTTTAAAAATATATTATTTTAATGTATGTATCTAGTACTATGTTTCGTTAATACTAACATACAATGTGTTGTATTTTAACATCTCTGAAATCAGGATACAGCCTATAAAATGACATCTTACAATTGTTGTCAGACAGGCAGCATTCATGATGTAGTTGTCAGTATCCGCATATGGGAAAATTTAGTTGTTTTCTTAGTGATGTGACTAGACAACTACAACCTTTTGACATCTCAAACAACAGACCACTGAAGGACCATTTGATAAGAGAATATGAGTCCTGAGATTGGGATTGACATATATACCCTACGATATATAAAACAGTTAACTAATAAGAACCTACTGTATAGCACAGGGAACTCTGCTCAATACTCTGTGATGACCTATATGGGAAAAGAATCTTAAAAAAGACTGGATATATGTATATGTATAACTGATTCACTTTGCTGTACAGCAGAAACTAACACAACATTGTAGATCAACTATACTCCAATAAAAATTAATTTAAAAAAAGAATATGAGTCCTGGTTTTGTCATATGAAAATCTTCCATGGACATTGTGTTGTCAAATCAAAGCTTATAGAATGGGCAGAACGCTTTGGAAGAAAATTCTGAAGACAATAGAGCATCACGGTTTTAAAAAACGTTTGCACATGCTAGCTGTCATAGAAGGTATTACTACGTGAAGAAAAAAGCATGGACATCAATAACTTTTGAGCCAAGAAGTGAGTCAAAAGATCAGACTTTCTCTAAATGTGAAGACGTTTTAGGAATACATTAATCAATTTATTTCACTCATGTTTCCCTTTTTATAAATGAACAACTGTGATATATGATAAAATCTATATTCACATAAGTCTGAAAGAGCTCTTTCAGATAGTACCAATAGAAATTCCAGGTGATAAGAAAGATTTATGCCATAGTTTAAATGGCAGTATTTTACTGTAACATAAAATAATGGCATATCTGCAATCAACAGCATTGTAGAGTCAATGAAATACAATAGGATAACCAACACAAAGCACCAAACCAGTGGCCATGACAACAAATAGACATCAGCGCTCTTTACAACGTTACCAGAAAAGCTGAAGATAAATCCAATTTAACAAAAATGAGAATGCAACTCAGAACAGGCATGTTTGCCTTTAATTTGAGGTTGATTCTTTTAAAATGAAATAAAACTTTTCCAAAAAAATTGAAGTCAATAAGGTTTATCATAAAAGATGTTCATAGAATATTGCACTACTATTTTTTTCACTGCTGATACCTTTCCAGTCACACTAGAGTCTTGGAGAGATTTTTGCCCAGTGTTATGCAAGAACACTTGTTACTCTAGGGCTACTTGTTAACCAAAAAAAAAAATTTTGTTCCCATCTCCTGAAGTACTGTGTTGATTCACATACATTAACCTTGAAAGTATTTTTTATAAATTGTTTTCAGTATCCTTGTCCATGAGGAAAGATCTTATGATTGGAGAACATAGTTTAACAAATGCATAATATAACCTAGTAAATTTAAATTGTAAATTATAATATGCTCCTTTGGTACACTTGAAGCAAAACTTGACCAAGTTAACATTCCTGGGATACACTGCTTCTCCTCTATGTTGGGTATTCTAAATGTTAACCAAGATAACTAAGACCACTAACAGGACATAGTAAGAGAATTTTTTAAAGACATTTTTTTGAGCAATTATATAGCCAGGCAGTATACTAAGAATGTTTCACATACTGTCTCACTTAAACATCACAGTTTCCTAGGAAATGCATGATTATACTTGTTTTAGTTGAGGAAATTTAGCCTTTTGTGGATTAACTTGCACAAAATCTCCTTGCAGGTAAAAGGCAGAGCTGGACTTCACTGCAAGACAAGTTCAAGTCCAGGTCTGGGGACCTTAGATGCCAGGCAGTTCCACACCACATTTTAGAGCCCAGCATCTAGTTTCTTGTTGAATAGCACTCGCTAAATTATTATTTTTAAAATTATGCTTTCAACTTTTAGCAAAAGTGACTATAAAAATAATTAATCTTGTGACTCTTACTTCTGCTTGAGTGGCTTATCACTTAATGCTCATACACAATGTCATCTGTGAGGCATTGTTCCCTGAGACTGGCACCAGGGAAAAAAAAAGAATGTTTCCTCCAAATAATTTAAAGTGTATTATCTCAACACACAAATTAATCCATTTCCCTATTCATCAGATTATCCCCTATTATTAATTACATTTTTCCTTACCTAAACCCTTTCAAGTACCTTTGGAATAGGCGAGGAGTAAACAAATAGTAAGTTTAACATCTTTTCTCCTAGATATTGACAAGCCCGGTCAATATACTAAGGAGTCCACAACAAATCTGAAACTGATAAACTTGCAAAACAGTACTTAGAGTTATGGTGGAGAAATTAAATTTCCCTTTCCTAGAATTCTTCCACTCTAGATTCTTTTCCCAACTGCCCAAAATTTCAAGCATCACAAGATCAAGGATTTAACCCAGCTGCTCAATCTAGGATCATGTAGATCCTGGGAAATTTTTGTATAGTTCTTGACAACCCAGAGCATTAGCAAGGTTTCTGCATCTTTTCTTCCCAACATTCTTTCCTTCATTTATTTATTTGTTCAACTGATACAAATGTTCTTATTGAGCATCTTCTAAGTGGCCAGCTCTGGGCTATTGCCTGGCATTATAGAGATGAATGAAATACACCCCTATCTGGAGAAGTTCACAGTCTGAATAGATAAATACATAAAAATAAAGTTACATTTAGAAGAGACCATACTTCGTATCTGATTGCTTTTTCTTTGATTTAAAATTTTTGATTCCTTAAGTCTGAAACTGGAGTTTCAAAACCCATCATCACAATAAACCCAAACTAAACTTCACTGAAGCCTAGATTTGTTTCATTTGTCACGGCACTGGTTCACTGATTGTGAGCACAATCAGGGCAAATGGGATTGATCCTTTACAGAGTACAACTTCTGTGCAAGGATTACTTTGAAAATTCTAGCTTACCTATCATTCCATAAACACACATGCATATTTCATCTGCATGTCTCCTGGATGAAACATCCTTTGGACTGTAATCTGAATCCTACCAGCCTTCCTCAGTCTACCTTTCCCAGACCATTCCAGTCCACTGGGATTACTCAGTCCTCTGAGTTTCAATAACCCTCATATTGTACTTCTTTTATCGTCTTTTGGTACTGTCTTTCATCATCATTTGGTTTTTTTCATATACGTGTCTCATCTTTCAAAACAATTTAGAAGCCCCACGAAGGCAGCAGTCAGACTGGGGTGCCCTGTATTATTTTCTTATTTATGTCCCATAGTACTCAGCACAGTGCATTGCATGTAGTAGATACTCAATAAATGCAAGTTGAAGAGATGTGTAAATCACTCAGAAAAGTACTATAAGTACATTGCATTCTCATGTGTATACTCCTGGGTATATAAGAATATATAGGAATTTGCATTTCTCATAAGTATTAGGTGATACTTATACTGCTGGTCTAGGAACCACATTTTGAGACCCACTAGGTAAGGATGAGACTTAAGAATCTGCTGCAAGTAGTTCCAGGTGGCCTGCTAGATTTAGAGCAACACATAAGAACTGGGACGTACAGGAAGCAAAGTGAAGTCCTTCGGTGAGAGAACATCAGTAGGACCCAGGCAAGATGGGCAGGTCCTAACCAGGCAAGCTGGGTCCAGGACAGGACTGCAGACCCAAAGAAACCTCAGTGCATTAGAAAACCAAGGCAAGGGCTTCTCTGGACCTGGCTGCCTGGGATCAAATTCATAGAGCAGGGAGGAAATGAGGTCAGACAAGGCAGGGCTGTCAGCTAAGGCAGAACACAGTGGCTTCTGAATCTAGCCAAAGGGGCAAGTTACCAGAAGTGTGATTTTTAAACTAATGCCAGAATGAAACAACAGCAAGTAACGGTGTAAGCTAGAGCACTCAAACATTGTGGATGCTAAATGGGAGGACTTGAGAAATCAGAAAGTCGGAAAGGGATGAAGCAACAGGCTGATATACATCATAGAAGATGTGAGGCTCAGATCAGAAAGTCAGATTCCAGCTACAGCATGGGCTTGGGTCAGTGTGCATCTTCTGCATCTTGCCTAAGTCTTAATATAATGTGGTTGGGTTTCAAACTAGCTAACAGCAAGGGTCAAAGGGAAAGGAGACAGCTCAGTGAGCACATTCTATGGCCAAAGGGCTAAAGAAGAATTAAATTCCTTAATTCCCCAGGTTTGCTGAGCATTGACTTGGCAAGGGGTAGAACTAAAACTGAACATCAAGACTCTCAGTACCCACAAAACAGAGTGGAGACAGAAAGACAAGGAAGGAAAGGCATTAAGGGGGGAATTAGTTTCTGCCCACCAGGAGTTTACAATTTATGTCTAACCCAAGTTTTTAAGTTATCCTGTCTTATTGGTTTATCTAGTTACACATGTAATGTGTAAATATCTTCTCGTAAACATTTCAAACAATAAAGATATATCTAGGAAAAATAGTAAAATCTCCTTTTTGCCTGCTCATCCCCAATCAAGTTTGTGTGTAAATATTTAGATGTACATGCTGATGCTTATGGGTTTTTTCCCCAACAAAAATAGGATCATACTTTATACACTGATCTTCAACTTGGGTTTTTTTGTTTGTTTGCCGTTTTTGCACTGTTTTACATGACCATACATTTTGGACATGTTTCCATATTAGCCCATATGGATTCTATCTTATTTTTCCTAATAGCTACATAGTATTCCATGATATGAATGTACCTTTATTTAATCTTTCTCCTATTAATGGAAATTTAGATCCTTTCCAGTTTTTCTCTATTGTGAAGAAATGCTATACTGATTATCTTTGAAAACCTGTTGGAATATTTCTTTAGAGAGCGTTGTAAAAATAGGATTGCTGAGTCAAAATGTATATGCATGTGCTAGATGTTTTATTTGTCCCTGAAGACCCACTCTCCATCCTTTAGTACCCTGCCTGAGGAGGATGACCCATATGGACTGGATGCATGGCCTTCTTTGCCTCTGGCTTCTGGTTAATTTTGCTACTGGGAGATGCTAACAAGAGATTAAAAGAAAGGAAGAGAGTTTGAGGTATTTGTTTCTCCCAGCACTCCCACTGCCAGCACATCCTTCTACCAAAATAGGGATGCATCCGTCTACCGAAGGTCACAGCTCTAGGTGAGGTATCCTTCCATACAGTGGTTCTCTTAACCACTCCCTCCCTCCTTTTTCCCCTTCAGTCTTAGGGTGGTAGTGGTTACTCGCTCTGGTCAGCCTCAGGTACTGTACCATCCCTTGTTGGTTTCCCTAAACTCTTACTGCATGCACGCTCTCAATACCCTGTTTGAAAGTGCCATCTGTTTCATGCCAGGACCCTAACTGAAACCATGCTTTTTAACATTTGATACATATTCCTAAATTGTCTACCAGAAGACAATAGTCATTTTTCCTCCTGCCAACAGTGCATTACAGTGCCCAGTTAACCCATTTTCTGCCTACTGGAGAGGGAGTATGTATTAATAAGAGCTCTCAAACAAATGGTTTGAGAGTCAATGATGTACACGATGATGGTCAATTCATCATGATGAATAAAAGGTCAGAGCTGCTCAAGATTTCCCTCTCCTGTACCATGCAAGAACAATTCTTGAGCTGACCAAGGACCTTCAGGAAAGCTTTCTATGTGACTTTTGCCCTCAGTTGAAGTCCCTTCTTTAAACTCCAGTGCATCATTCCTCTGACTATTGACAGGCTCAGCCAACTTGTGTTAAACAGAGCTATTACTGAGCCAAAAGGAACCTCTCTCTTGGCATCAGTTGCCAGTTTGATGTGCTGGCTTAATCACCAGTCCCACAGGACTCTCAAGAAAGGCTCTGGATAACCAATATAACCAGAAGTGTCTACTTTAGGGAAATAGAGCAAACTGTGATGGACCCACAAACTGTCAAGTCTCAAAACTCTTTGTGGTATTTGGCCTTCTCTCCAACTATGCTAATTCTACCTCTCACCTTCAACTTCTCCAAATGCTTTGTCTCACAATAAGTAATCAACAAGTCTTAATAGCTGGTAATTACAAATTAGGCTGTAGAAGTTAAAACAAAATTCAGGAGGAAATGTTGTCTAACATCTTATTGGGGCTACTGTTTTTCTCTGCCATGGCAGAGAAGTGAATGGCACTAAAGAGAATTTTCTCAGAGTCCCTGTGAGTAGAAACTTTCATCTAACAGCTTTAAAGCCAAGGCTCTTCCCTTAGACCCCTCATTAATGCAGAATTCTTCCTCATTCTCTACTTAACTAGAGTCTGAAGTCCAGAATCTTCCCATCTTAAACTCCCTGTTCAGCTTGCAGAATTCTGACAGAACATGATAATCTTTCTCTCCAGTCTATAACAATTGCCTATCATCTATTCATATGTATATGTTAATATTACATGAAGTTTTTGAATCAGGCTTACGAGAGGAAAAGAATCTCTCATTATAAAAATTCTTAATTGGGGTATTGCCTTATACACATTTTCCTGGATTTAAAAAGCTATGGGAGGGGAGACCTTCAAGATGGCAGAGGAGTAAGACGTGGAGATCACCTTCCTCCCCACAAATGCATCAGAAATACATCTACATGTGGAACAACTCCTACAGAACACCTACTGAATGCTGGCAGAAGACCTCAGACTTCCCAAAAGGCAAGAAAATCCACACGTACCTGGGTAGGGCAAACGAAAAAAGAAAAAAACAGAGACAAAAGAATAGGGACGGGACCTGTACCAGTGGGAGGGAGCTGTGAAGGAGGAAAGGTTTCCACACACTAAGAAGCCCCTTCACGGGTGGAGATGGAGGGTGGCGGAGGGGCAGCTTCGGAGCCACGGAGGAGAGCGCAGCAACAGGGGAGCAGAGGGCAAAGCGGAGAGATTCCCGCACAGAGGATTGGTGCCAACCAGCACTCACCAGCCCGAGAGGTTTGTCTGCTCACCTGCCGGGGCGGGCAGGGGCTGGGAGCTGAGGCTCAGGCTTCAGAGATTGGATCCCAGAGAGAGGACTGGGGTTGCCTGTGTGAACACAGCCTGAAGGGGGCTAGTGCACCACAGCTAGACGGGAGGGAGTCCAGAAAAAAGTCCGGACCTGCTGAAGAGGCAAGAGACTTTTTCTTGCCTCTTTGTTTCCCGGTGCGTGAGGAGAGGGGATTCAGAGCACCGCCTAAACGAGCTCTAGAGACGGGCGCAAGCCACGTCTATCAGCGCGGACACCACAGACGGGCATGAGACGCTAAGGCTGCTGCTGCCGCCACCAAGAAGCCTGTGTGCAAGCACAGCTCACTATCCACACCGCCCCTCCCAGGAGCCTGTGCAGCCCGCCATTGCCAGGGTCCCGTGATCCAGGAACAACTTCCCCGGGAGAACGCACGGTGCACCTCAGGCTGGTGCAACATCACGCTGGCCTCTGCTGCCGCAGCTCACCCCACATCTGTACCCCTCCCTCCCCCCGGCCTGAGTGAGCCAGAGCCCCAGAATCAGCGGCTCCTTTAACCCCGTCCTGTCTGAGCGAAGAACAGATGTCCTCAGGCAACCTACACGAGAGGTGGGGCCAAATCCAAAGCTGAGCCCCAGGAGCTGTGGGAACAAAGAAGAGAAAGGGAAATTTCTCCTAGCAGCCTCAGAAGCAGCGGATTAAATCTCCACAATTAACTTGATGTACCCTGCATCTGTGGAATACCTGAATAGAAAACGAATCATCCCAAAATTAAGGCAGTGGATTTTGTGTGATTTTGTCTGTATAGCTTTGCTTTTATCATTTGTCCTAAGGTTCTGTCTGTCTGGGTTTTTTTGTTTGTTATTTTTAGTATAGTTTATTAGTGCTTCTTATCATTGGTGGCTTTGTTTTTTGGTTTGGTTGCTCAATTCTTTCCATCTTTTTTTTAATACTTTTTTTTATTTCAATAACTTTCTTTTCTTTCTTTCTTTCTTTTTTCTCCCTTTTCTTCTGAGCCGTGTGGCTGACAGGGTCTTGGTGCTCCGGCTGGATGTCAGGCCTGTGCCTCTGAGGTGGAAGAGACGATCTCAGGACATTGGTCCACCAGAGACCTCCTGGCTCCACGTAATATCAAACGGCGAAAGCTCTCCCAGAGATCTCCATCATAATGCTAAGACCCAGCTCCACTCAATGACCAGCAAACTCCAGTGCTGGACACCCTATGCCAAACAACTAGCAAGACAGGAACACAAACCCACCCATTAGCAGAGAGGCTGCCTAAAATTATACTAAGGTCACAGACACCCCAAAACACACCACCAGACGCAGTCCTGCCCACAAGAAAGATAAGATCAAGCCTCATCCACCAGAATACAGGCACCAGTCCCATCCACAAAGAGGCCTACACAACCCACTGAATCAACCTTAGCCACTGGGAGCAGACATCAAAAACAATGGGAACTATGAACCTGCAGCCTGCCAAAAGGAGACCCCAAACACAGTAAGATAAGCAAAATGAGAAGACAGAAAAACACACAGCAGATGAAGGAGCAAGGTAAAAAACCACCAGAAAAAGCAAATGAAGAGGAAATAGGCAGTCTACCTGAAAAAGAATTCAGGGTAAGGATAGTAAAGATGATCCAAAATCTTAGAAATAGAATAGAGAACATACAAGAAACGTTTAACAAGGACCTAGAAGAACTAAAGAGCAAACAAACATTGATGAACAACACAATAAATGAAATTACAAATTTTCTAGAAGGAGTCAATACCAGAATAACTAAGGCAGAAGAATGGATAAGCGACCTGTAAGATAAAATAGTGGAAATAACTACCACAGAGCACAATAAAGAAAAAAGAATGAAAAGAATTGAGGACAGTCTCAGGACTTCTGGGACAACATTAAATGCACCAACATTCAAATTATAGGGGTCCTGGAAGAAGAAGAGAAAAAGAAAGGGACTGAGAAAATATTTGAAGAGATTATAGTTGAAAACTTCCCTAATATGGGAAAGGAAATAGTCAATCAAGTCCAGGAAGTGCCAAGAGTCCCATACAGGATAAACCCAAGGAGAAACACGCCAACACACATATTAATCAAACTATCAAAAATTAAATACAAAGAAAAAATATTAAAAGCAGAGAGGGAAAAACAACAAATAACATACAAGGGAATCCCCATAAGGTTAACAGCTGATCTTTCAGCAGAAACTCTGCAAGTCAGAAGGGAGTGGCAGCACATATTTAAAGTGATGAAGGAGAAAAACCTACAATCAAGATTACTCTACCCAGCAAGGATCTCATTTAGATTCGACGGAGAAATCAAAACCTTTACAGACAACCAAAAGCTAAGAGAATTCAGCACCACCAAACCTTCTCTACAACAAATGCTAAAGAAACTTCTCTAAGTGGGAAACACAAGAGAAGAAAAGGACCTACAAAAGCAAAACCCAAAACAATTAAGAAAATGGTAATAGGAACATGCATATCAATAACTACCTTAAATGTAACTGGATTAAATGCTCCAACGAAAAGACACAGACTGGCTGAATGGATATAAAAACAAGACCCGTATATATGCTGTCTACAGGAGACCCACTTCAGACCTAGGGACACATACAGACTGAAAGTGAGGGGATGGAAAAATATATTCCATGCAAATGGAAATGCAAAGAAAGCTGGATTAGCCATTCTCAATCAGATAAAATAGACTTTAAAATAAAGACTAGGGCTTCCCTGGTGGCACAGTGGTTGAGAGTCTGCCTGCCGATGCAGGGGACATGGGTTTGTGCCCCAGTCTGGGAAGATCCCACATGCCGTGGAGCGGCTGGGCTCGTGAGCCATGGCCGCTGAGCCTGCGCATCCGGAGCCTGTGCTCCACAACGGGAGAGGCGACAACAGTGAGAGGCCCACGTACTGCAAAAAAACAAACAAACAAAAAAACAAAATAAAGACTATTAAAAGAGACAAAGAAGGACACTACATAATGATCAAGGGATCAATCCAAGAAGATATAACAACTGTAAATATTTATGCACCCAGCATAGGAGTACCTCAATACATAAGGCAAATGCTAACAGCCATAAAAGGGGAAAACGACAGTACACAATCATAGTAGGGGACATTAACACCCCACTTTCTCCAATGGACAGATCATCCAAAATGAAAATAAATACGGAAACACAAGCTTTAAAAGACACATTGGACCAGATAAATTGATACTTATAGGACACTCAATCCATAAACAACAGAATACACTTTCTTCTCAAGTGCTCAAGGAACATTCTCCAGAGTAGGTCATACCTTGGGTAACAAATCAAGCCTTCGTAAATTTAAGAAAGTTGAAATCGTATGAAGTATCTTTTCTGCCCACAATGCTATGAGACTAGATATCAATTACAGGAAAAAACCTGTAAAAAATACAAACACATGGAGGCTAAACAATATACTACTAAATAACCAAGAGATCACGGAAGAAATCAAACAGGAAACCAAAAAAATACCTAGAAACAAATGACAATGAAACACGATGACCCAAAACCTATGGGATGCAGCAAAAGCAGTTCTAAGAGGGAAGTTTGTAGCAATATTATTATACCTCATGAAACAAGAAACATCTCAAATAAACAACCTAACCTTACACCTAAAGGAACTAGAGAAAGAAGAACAAAAGACCCCCAAAGTTAGCACATGAAAAGAAATCATAAAGATCAGGTCAGAAATAAATGAAAAAGAAGCGAAGGAAACAATAGCAAAGATCAATAAAACTAAAACCTGGTTCTTTGAAAAGATAAACAAAATTGATAAACAATTAGCCAGACTCATTAAGACAAAAAGGGAGTAGACTCAAATCAATAGAAATAGAAATGAAAAAGGAGAAGTAACAAGTGACACTGCAGAAATACAAAGGCTCATGAGAGATTATTACAAGCAACTGTATGCCAATAAAATGGACAACCTGGAAGAAATGGACAAATTCTTAGAAAAGCACAACCTTCCAAGACTGAACCAGGAAGAAATAGAAAATATAAACAGACCAATCACAAGCACTAAAATTGAGACTGTGATTAAAAATCTTCCAGGAAACAAAAGCCCAGGACCAGATGGCTTCACAGGTGAATTCTATCAAACATTTAGAGAAGAGCTAACACCTATCCTTCTCAAACTCTTCGAAAATAGAGCAGAGGGAGGAACAGTCCCAGACTCATTGTACGAGGCTATCATCACCCTGATACCAAAACCAGACATAGATGTCACAAAGAAAGAAAACTACAGGCCAATATCACTGATGAACATAGACGTAAAAATCCTCAACAAAATACAAACAGAATCCAACAGCACATTAAAAGGATCAACACAATGATCAAGTGGGGTTTATCCCAGGAATGCATGGATTCTTCAATATACATAAATCAATCACGTGATACACCATATTAACACATTGAAGGATAAAAACCATACGATCATCTTAATAGATGAAGAAAAAGCTTTCAACAAAATTCAACACCAATTCATGATAAAAACCCTCCAGAAAGTAGGCATAGAGGGAACTTACCTCAACATAATAAAGGCCATATATGACAAACCCACAGCCGACATTGTTCTCAATGGTGAAAAACTGAAACCATTTCCACTAAGATCAGGAACAAGGCAAGGTTGCCCACTCTCACCACTATTGTTCCACATAGTTTTGGAAGTTTTAGCCACAGCAATCAGAGAAGAAAAAGAAATGAAAGGAATCCAAAACAGAAAAGAAGACGTAAAGCTGTCACTGTTTGCAGATGACATGATACTATATAGAGAGAATCCTAAAAATGCTACCAGAAAAGTACTAGAGCTAATCAATGAATTTGGTAAAGTAGCAGGATACAAAATTAATGCACAGAAATCTCTTGCATTCCTATACACTAATGATGAAAAATCTGAAAGAGAAATTAAGGAAACACTCCCATTTACCATTACAACAAAAAGAATAAAATACCTAGGAATAAACCTACCTAAGCAGGCAAAAGACCTGTATGCAGAAAACTATAAGACACTGATGAAAGATATTAAAGATGACACAAACAGATGGAGAGATATATCATGTTCTTGGATTGGATGAATCAAAATTGTGAAAATGACTATACTATCCAAAGCAACCTACAGATTCAATGCAGTCCCTATCAAACTACCACTGGCATTTTTCACAGAACTACAACAAAAAAATCGCACAATTTGTATGGAAACACAAAAGACCCCAAATAGCCAAAGCAATCTTGAGAAAGAAAAACAGAGCTGGAGGAATCAGGTGCCCTGACTTCAGACTATACTACAAAGCTACAGTAATCAGGACAGTATAGTACTGGCACAAAAACAGAAATATAGATCAATGGAACAGGATAGAATGTGCAGAGATAAACCCACGCACCTATGGTCACCTTATCTTTGATAAAGGAGGCAAGAATACACAGTGGAGAAAAGACAGACTCTTTAATAAGTGGTGCTAGGAAAACTGGACAGCTACATGTAAAAGAATGACATTAGAACACTCCCTAACATCATACACAAAAATAAACTCAAAATGGATTATAGACCTAAATGTAAGGCCAGAAACTATCAAACTCTTTGAGGAAAACGTAGGCAGAACACTCTATGACATAAATCACAGCAAGATCCTTTTCGACCCACCTCCTAGAGAAATGGAAATAAAAACAAAAATAAACAAATGGGACCTAATGAAGCTTCAAAGCTTTTGCGCAGCAAAGGAAACCATAAACAAGACAAAAAGACAACCCTCAGAATGGGAGAAAACATTTGCAAATGAAGCAACTGACAGAGGATTAATTTCCAAAATTTACAAGCAGCTCATGCAGCTCAATAACAAAAAAACAAACAACCCAATCCAAAAATGGGCAGAAGACCTAAATAGACTTCTCCAAAGAAGATATACAGGTTGCCAACAAACACATGAAAGGATGTTCAACATCTCTAATCATTAGAGAAATGCAAATCAAAACCACAATGAGGTATCACCTCATACCGGTCAGAATGGCCATCATCAAAAAATCTACAAATGATAAATGCTGGAGAGGGTGTGGAGAAAAGTGAACCCTCTTGCCCTGTTGCTGGGAATGTAAATTGATACATCCACTATGTAGAACAGTATGGAGGTTCCTTAAAAAACCAAAAATACAACTACCATACGACCCAGCAATCCCACTACTGGGGATATACCCACAGAAAACCATAATTCAAAAAGAGTCATGTACCACAATGTACATTGCAGCTCTATTTACAATAGCCAGGACATGGGAGCAACCTAAGTGTCCATCGACAGATGAATGGATAAAGAAGATGTGGCACATATATACAATGGAATATTACTCAGCCATAAAAAGAAACGAAATTGAGTTATTTGTAGTGAGGTGGATGGACCTAAAGACTGTCCTACAGAGTAAAGTAAGTCAGAAAGAGAAAAACAAACACCGTATGCTAACACATATACAGAATTTTTAAAAATTGCTTCTGAACAACCTAGGGGCAGGACAGGAATAAAGATGCAGACATAGAGAATGGACTTGAGGACATGAGGAGCGGGAAGGGTAAGCTGGGACGAAGTGAGAGAGTGGCACGGACATATATATATACACTACCAAATGTAAAATAGATAGCTAGTTGGAAGCAGCCCCATAGCACAGGGAGATCAGCTCCATGCTTTGTGTCCACCTAGAGGGGTAGGATAGGGAGGGTGGGAGAGAGATGCAAGAGGGAGGAGATATGGGGATATATGTATATGTACAGCTGATTCACTTTGTTATAAAGCAGAAACTAACAAACCATTTTAAAGCAATTATACTGCAATAAAGATGTTAAAAAATTTTTTTTATTGGCGTATACATGTACATGCTAAAAAAAATCTATGGGAGGAGGGCAGTGTGTATCCTTCAATTTTCAAGAGAAAAACGTCACTTAGCTGTTAAAATAGCTGCTTCAGCTCCACGCCTTCTTTGTGGTGGGAACAGTAATGGATCAGGCAGCAAGGTTTGTTTATTTCAAGTAAAATAGCAGATCTTATCACAATAATGCAATGGTCTGAGTTTCATTTATAAAGATGACACTACTGACCTACCAGAAGGAGCCATGTGCTATGAATTGTTTTTCTCCCTAATTGGGCTTAAGTATCCACAGTCACCTTTTTATACTTCCATATGGTCAAGAGCCAGCAAGATGGACGACTAGGGCCACAGAGGCTATAAAAAATTAGATTTGGTTAGACCTCACAGCTGACAATTGCCACCCTATGCTACTGTCATAAAAATTACTAACATTGCTGAGTTTCAACAAAGTGCCAGGCAGTATGCTATGCACTTTCCAAGCACTGATCCCTTTAATCCTCACACAACTAACTCTAAGAGGTCAGTTCTATCATCATCCACATTTTATTGAGGCACAATAGGGGGATTAGTGACTTGCCCAAGGTCACACAGCTAATAGATGACAGAGCTGGGATTTGAATTAAAATATCTTAAGTCAGGTTCACCAGAGCAGAGCCTGAGATGAGCTTCAGGTGCAGGTTATTTATTAAGCAGATAGTACCAGGAGAAAACAGTAAAAGAGTGGAGGAAGCAGTATGTATCAGTTTTGTATTGCTACATTAAAAAGTACCTCAAAAGTTGGCTTAAAATAACAAGCATTTTTATCCCACACATGTTCTGAGGGGCAGGAATTCAGGAGTGGCTTAGATGGGTGGTTTTATCTCAGGGTCTCTCATGAAGTTGTAGTTGTAGCAGAGCAAAACATGCTACCCCAAAATATTTCTTTGGCATGTGGATTATTTCAAGCTGAAAAAAAACCAAGGTCCAAAAGACCCAGGAAGAAAATTTGACCTTGCCCCTAATTGCCAAAAAAAAAAAAAAAATTTAGATAGAGGGTCTGTTCCCAGAACAGAGTTATCACCAGAGATACTGTAAAGCACAGGGGATGGGGTGGTGGGGGAGAGATCAGCATCCACTCTGTGTCCCATTGTCTCTGCACGGCCCAGCAAGCATTCGTTTATCAAACATTTACTTTTCCGTCTTCATGTGAATTGCCTTCCTCATATTTGAAATCCCAGACCACTACTCCCAACATCCTCTTTGGTCTTTAGCTGAATTGATATTTAAGGTGAGAGTTTCAGCCATTTGGGGGAGTTACTTATTTTTCCTGGGTCTCTCCCTTGTATAAACATGTTACTAAATTTTTGTGTGAGACTGTGCACAAGTTTTTGTGTGGATGTATGCTTTCTTTTCTCTTGGGTTTAGAGCTGGGAGTGGAAGAGCTGGGTCATAGGGTGACTCTACGTCTAGCATTTTGAGGAACCGCCAAACTGTTTTCCAGAGAAATTGCGCCATTTTACAAGCCCACCAGCAACGTATAAGGGTTCCGTTTTCTCCACGTCCTCACCAGCACTTGTTAATTTCTGTCTTTTTACGTTAGCCGTACTAATGGCAGTGGTGTCTCACTGTGGTTTTCATTTGCATTTTCTGATGACTAATGATATTAAGCATCTTTGAATATGCCAATGGAACATTTGTATATTTTTATATGGGTAAATGGATACAAGTCCTTTGCCCATTTTTTTTCTTTTTTAAATTTTTATTTTATATTGGAGTATAGTAGGCTTACAATGTTGTGTTAGTTTCAGGTGTACAGAAAAGTGATTTGGCTATACATATATCTATTCTTTTTCAAATTCTTTTCCCATATAGGCTATTACAGAGTATTGAGTAGAGTTCCCTGTGCTATACTGTAGGTCCTTGTTGATTATCTGTTTTATATATGGTAGTGTACGATATATATGTTAATCCCAACCTCCTAGTTTATCTCTCTCCCCCCCTTTCCCCTTAGGTAACCATAAGTTTGTTTTCTAACTCTGTGAGTCTGTTTTTGTTTTGTAAATAAGTTCATTTGTATCATTTTTTTTAGATTCCACATATAAGTGATATCATCTGATATTTGTCTTTGACTTTCTTCACTTAGTATGATAATCTCTAGGTCCATACATGTTGCTTCAGATGGCATTATTTTGTTCTTTTATATGGCTGAGTAGTATTCCGTTGTATATACGTACCACATCTTCTTTATCCATTCATCTGTCGATGGGCATTTAGGTTGCTTCCATGTCTTGGCTATTGTGAATAGTGCTGCTATGAACATTGGGGTGTGTGTATCTTTTCGAATTATGGTCCTTTGCCCATTTTTGACTGGGCTATTTGTCTTTTTATTGTTGAGTTGTGAGAGTTCTTTATATATTGTGGATACAAGCCTCTTATCAGATACATAATTTACAAATATTTTCCCCTATTATGTGGGTTGTCTTTTCACTTTCTCCATAGTGTCCTTTGAAGAACAAAAGTTAATTTTGATAAAGTCCAATTTATCTAAAAAAAAGTTTTGTGATTTTCTCCTGTTAATCTGTCCCATGTCAATTTAATTCTTAGACAAGCCAGAAAAAGCTCGAAGGGTAGAGAAAAATTTCTTCCTCCCCAACACCGTCAAGATGTCAGCCAGGGCTGCAGCCATCTCGAGGCTTGACTGGGACTGAATGATCCACTTTCAGGATGACTCACCCATGTGAATAGCAAGTTTGTGCTGCCTATTGGTGAAAGGGCTCTGTTCTTTGCCACATGGAACTTAGAGTTATTTGAGTGTCTGCCTCACATGACAAATGGCTTCCCTTGGAGAGGACAACACAAGAGAGAGCACGGTGGAAGCCACAATGACTTTTATGATCTAGCCTTGGAACTCACACACTATCACCTCTACAATATCCTATTGGTTACATAGGTCTACCTTATTCATTGTGGGACATGACAATGGCCATTTTGGAGGCTGGTTAAAGACAGGATGAGAAGGGGTAAGAGCTAAGCAAAGATAAGATTTCAGGCAAAGTTCCAGCCTCAGCCTGATCCTGCAGGGAACGTGGAAGGTGTTGATTACACCTCAAAGTTTGTCTCACCCCAGGAAAAGGGATCTGACCTTTTATAATCCCACACAGGAAGGTATTGAAATGGTATGTGAACTCCCACCTATTTCTGGCTCTCTATGCAAAGAAAACAGCTCCAGTAATCTGAAAGATCACACTAGGGAGAAGGTCACAGACGTTAGCTGTTTAAAACACACAGAAGCTGGAGAATGGGCTCAGACAATCAGTAAATGGAACAGAAGGAATCTAGGTGGGGTTCTAACAGTGTCCTTCTATTTCAGGTATGTCCTACTCTAGAATTCTCATTCGTAATGCTTTCTATCTTGCAACATTTGGCTTTTGGCTTTGTCAAGATCCTCTGCTTTGCAACTGTGACCAAGAAATGTACACCTTTGTCAATTATACCTCAATAAAAACAAGAATAGAGGCCCCCTAAATAAAGCATTTTTAGAGCAGAAAAAAAAAAAGAAAAGAAATGCACACCTTTTACATACCTCTCTAGGGAGAATTTGACTTTCTAAAAGTCCCAGTTGATAGAATGCTGATAGCCAACATTCTCTCCATCTTGGTTTCCTAGGATTTTTGTTTTTGTTTTTGCTTTTAAATATATATTATTTTACAGTCTGAGTTGAGCCTCAGTGAAATAGTTCAATAGACAAAAGTTGCTTTGGGCAAACTTTGTTCTTCCCTTCGTCTCTCCTTTGGGCCCTTCATCCTGTCTTCTCACCAATTATTTATTCTCTGTCCACTTCTAGCTCTGAGCCAACCTGCAACTAATCTAAACTATTACTTTCCAGGCTGAATAATATTCTAGAACATAACCCCTTTCAAGGCCATTTTCTTTCAAAGTAGGAAGTCTTGAAGATATATAGATAGATGCCGCGACTATTCTAGAAATTAGTTAGAATCTCATACCTGTGGGTGTTAAGAGAAATTCAGGGCTAGCAAGTCCCAGCCTGAGCTCACCAAAATTGGTAATGAAATTAAGTGATGAAATGGCTGAAACTAAGAGGAATAATTTAAGGAACCTCAGCACTCTCACCCTCAAATTGCATAGAGTCAAATGTACAGGTCTCCAAAATCAGCCTTCTTTTTCTTTGCCTCTTTTTATACTTTTTTCCTTAGTGTTTGTGGGAAGGATATAAAAAGCAATCCTCTAATGACTTGGCTTTGTCACAGGAAATTTAGGTTCATTAAAAGTGAGTCACTCGTTCATCTACCCAGGTCAAAATTGACTTTTGAACTTTGGTATTTACTTTTCTTGTGCTTACTTCAGTAGTTCAGCTCTGGTTCTCTTTTATAATCCACAGTACCTCGTTATATTTGTTAAGCTGTTTTAATATAGCGTAGGGCATGCCTATAGCACTCTCACAATAATACTGCCAAGCTGTCTCCAGATTTACTCAGAAATCAATTGAACTCAAATTGAAATAGTAATTAATGCTAAAGTTCTTTCCTCTGTTTTCAGCAAGCTGGCGTCTGTCTCCATGGAAACAGGCTTTCCTGCAACCTGCAGTAAAAACGCCAGAGACTGCTTATCAATTTTGGTGAGCTCTGGCTGGGACTTGCTCGGACTGAAATTCTCTAATACCAACAGATAAGAGATTCCAACTAATTTCTAGAATGAAGGGTGTTTTTTCACAAAAAGAAACAAAATGTATAACCAAGGACTAGTTATCTGAGGCAAGAAGTATTAACTAAAGACTGCTCAGCCAAACATTTAGCTGCAGCATCTATTTATTGCTAATTGCCCAGTGCCTCCTTCCATAATTTTTTTTTTTTTTTCTTTTGCGGTACGCGGGCCTCTCACCGTTGTGGCCTCTCCCGCTGCGGAGCAGAGGCTCCGGACGCGCAGGCTCAGCGGCCATGGCTCACGGGCCCAGCCGCTCCGCGGCATGTGGGATCTTCCCGGACCGGGGCACGAACCCGCGTCCCCTGCATCGGCAGATGGACTCTCAACCACTGCGCCACCAGGTAAGCCCGCATTTACCTTTCGACCAAGCAACAATTCCACATCAGATAATCTACTCTAAAGTCACGCCTCACACCTCCATAAATACACACACACACACACACACACACACAAATATACAAACACACATATAATAAAGGTTGGAATCAACCCAAATGTCCTTCAATAGAGGCTGTATAAATAAACTATATTACAGCCACAAAATGGAGTGTTATACAACTTTGGAAAATAATGAGGAAGATCTCTATGAGATGAAGTGGAATAACTTCCAGGATATACTGTTAAGAGAAAAATGCAAGGCACATAACAGTATACATAGTAGGCTGCCATATGGATAAGAAAGGAAGGGAAATAAAAATACATATACGAAAATGAGCACTGTAAAGGTAAATCAGGAAACTAAAAAAGGCAGATTTCTCTGACTACCTCTTTGCATATGTTTTGATGCAGGAACTGTGTAAATGTTCCACTGTATTCAAAAATAGAATTTAAAAAATCCTAAAATTACAAACAAGTGGGAAAAAGTGATCCCGTGTGTCAGAATGGTTAAAAAAGAAAAAAAGAAAGAAAATTCTTTCAAGTGATTATAGAACATAGTACTCTGATTGTACATCTTTACTGGCATAATAGTAAGAGCAAAAAGAACTGCAAAGAAACGGTGATAATCTTTCTTCACTTAATAGTAGTATTGGAATAGTGATTTTGAAATCTTAAGTTAATGTTATCAGAAACCATATTTTCCGTGTAAGAGAAAAGAAAAACAAAGGTCAAGTCAAAGAAATTCAGTAAAACTTCTGTATTGTTAAATTTGGATCGAAAATTCCCATGTGGACTTGTGAAACTAGGCCACTAAAAGGGCCAAGAAGCAATCACACATCCAGTAGCAATGGGCACTTTTAGCTCTCACATCTCATTTTCCCTCTGAAATGAATCAGAGCTTATTGGAGAAATGGTTAATTTCAGGTCTGGGGCAGGGAAAATTTAAAGTTAGTCCGGTTCATCACATGGCAAAAGTAAGGAAGTGCTCAAAACTAACGGAAGTATGCCAAAAAGATACAAAGTAAGCAGGTTTTTAAAAGCTCTCATTGGTCTGGAATATTACTCAGCTGTACAAAGAATGAAATAATTCCATTTGCAGCAGCATGGATGGACCTAGAGATTATTATACTAAGGGAAGTAAGTCAGAGAAAGACAAATATTATATGATATCACTTATATGTGGAATCTAAGAAATAATACAAATGAACGTACTTACAAAACAGAAACAGACTCACAGACATAGAAAACAAATTTATGGTTACCAAAGGGAATAGGGAGGGGAGGCATAAATTAGGAGTATGGGATTAACAAATACACACTACATACTACTATATGTAAAACAGATAAGTAACAAGAATTTACTGTGTAACACACAGAACAATATTCAATAGCTTGTAATAACCTATAATGGAAAATAATCTGAAAAAATAATATATGTATATGACTGAATCACTTTGCTGTACACCTGAAACTAACATAATATTATAAATCAACTATACTTCAATTTTTAAGTTACCATTGGTCAATTTTGGGAGACTTTAAGCATCAAAAATCTTAACCTTAAGTGATGGTGTCCTACTGATACCCCCTAGTCAGTGGACTTCCGCCTGTCAGCACCTGTATTTCTTTGCCTGAGGTCTTTTTCTGGATGTTGAAGCCCTTTTGGCTGATACTACCAGGGAATTATTGCTCCCTACCAGCAGTATTCAAAAAATGACCGAAAGAAGTTGGTGGATAAATACCCCTCAAATGAGATAACTCTAAGACACATGTACTACGCTAGCTCTCTGAGTTCTGCAGCAGGATTAATTACTTAATTGCAGTGGTTAATTGCAGTGGTAATCAGCTAAGTAAAACTCCCTGGTTTTCCTCCTTCTCTTCCCTGTCTCATTTCCCTATTCCCCTACCAGTGGTTTTGGAATCACCTCATATAACTACCTGTACTTGAGTCCTTTCTCAGGGTCTGTTTCTGGGAAAACACACACTTAGCCTATTATAATTCTCAAAATAAGAAAAAGGGGGGAAAATGAACTCACTTGCCATCACCAGAGATGATTTACTCTGAAAATTGCTAATTAAAGGGAAAGAATGAAGTAATCACCCTCGATGAAGAACTGAAATTCATTCCCAGTTGATCAGTAAATGTTCTTCTTTGCAGCAGAATGGCAACTAATAAATGCAGAGTAATTGACAGATTTAGAAAATTATCATTCTATAACCACAAATGATATCATTGATCCAGGCATCAATGTACATTAAAACCATTATGTAAAAGGGTGATGGGAAAGAGAAAAACTTTCGGTTTTCAGGAGACATATTAATAAAGGTAGATGTTAAATGAAAACATGAGGAAAAATTCTGAGAAATCCAGATTATGAGATATGCCACTAGTCAACTGTCCTGATCACTTTAAAAAGTCAATATTCATAAGAATAAGTTGTAGGGATGACTATTCTAGGATAAGCGTTTAAGGAAACCAAACCAAGTGTAATGAGTGAAACTTGATTAGATACTATGTAGAAAAAAAATGTTATAAAAAGGACATTCGGGGGAAATTGCCATTTTTATATGGACAGAGTATTACATAAGGTAAGGGAACCATTAATTTTCCTAGTTGCAATAATGATGTGGAGGTTATATAGGAGTTGACCTTATTCTTAGGAAACGTATGTGGAAGCATTTAGGGATGAATTGTCATGATGATGCTTGCAACTTAACTTATGTTTAAATGTGTGTGCGTGCGTGTGTGTGTGTGTGCGTGTGTGTGTTTAGAGATAGAGGTGGCAATGGAAGAAATGAGAGCAAGAGAATAATATGATAAAACATTAACAGCTGTTGGAACTCAGTATCAAATATATGGGAGTTCTTTGTACTATTCTTTCAACTTTCTATATATCTGAAAATGTTCATCATAAAATTGAAGAAATATACATCTGAGGTAAATATGGCAAATTTTCAATATTTTTAAAACAGATGGTGGAGACATCCTTGTTTATTATGTTACTTTCTATGTTTCTCTTTATGGTTGACATGTTTCATAATATAAGTTAATAAATAAATAACCAAAACAAAACAAAGCACTAAAGAAATAAGTAGGAGTTGATGAGTTGAAGAAAGGGAAGACTGTATTTCAAGCTGAAGGAACAAAATGTGCAAAGCCTATGGCATACAGGAGCATGTTTTCCTCATTCAATATGGCTGCCCTGATTACTGGGGAAGGGTCTGGAGGAATGCACTATGAAGCTAGATGGGCTGGCAGGAAGATCATGCAGGGCCTTGAAGACAGGCAAAAGGGCACAGAATTTAAGATGAAGGGAATGAAGAACTACAAAAAGCCTTTAAGCTAAGGAGAAACATAAATCGGAGAGGCATAGACAAGAGTAAGGAGAAGTCATGAATCTGTGGTAACAGTCAGGGTGAGAGGTGACTCAGGCCTAATCCCTGCCTGGGCCAATGAGAATGGAGGTTTTGAAGAAGGAGAAATTTATTTTCAAGAATTGCCCATCCAAAGCACTATTGCTCATAATACTTTCCAATTAGAGGAACCTAGAGACACTGGATCAACCTCTGTGGGAAGATACTTTGTCTTATCAAAAGAAGAATTTGAGCCAAGAGGGGAAACTTTCAGTTGTGGTGGTTTATTTATTGAAATTTCCCTTTTCCAAAACCAGGCACATTCTAATAAATGTTATCAAAATGGAAGGAACTCTTATAAAACTCCACCATGATTACATTCTCTCAGATTTTAGTCACTTTCTGTCATTTGATAAATACACATCTGTCCCTTGGCTTATCATTTTAGCACTACTTTAGCCAGAAAAAGAAAAAGAGGAAAGAAGAGATGGATAAAGAGCTGCTTCTAACCTGTGTGAGATCTTTGTGTGAATTAGAAGGTTCTCCTTCCTCGATAATTTCTTAATAGATGACTACATTGTATCAATAGCAGGTAGACGCTAAATGGCCCCATGATCCCCACCTCCGGGAGTTCATACCTTTGTATAGTTCCTTCTGCTTGAGTGTGGGCAGGGCCTATGACTTGCTTTTAACCAATAGAATATGGCAAAGGTGATGGAATATCACTCCTGTAATTACATTACATTACATGACTCCATCTTGCTAGCAAACTTGCTATCTTTCTGCCTTGTTGGCTTTGGAGAAGCAAGCTGCCATGTGGTGAGAGGGTCTTTGGAGAGGGACACATGGCAAGGAACTATGAGAAGCCTCTAGAAGCTGAGAGTGGCCTCCAGCCAATAACCAGTGCAAAGCTGGAGCCCTCGGTCTTACAGCCACGAAATGAATCCTGCCAGTGACCCCCAGAGCCTGGTAGCAGATCCATTGCCACTAGAGCCTCCAGATGAGAACCCAGCTCTGGCCAACACGTGGATTGCAGCCCAGTAGAGGACCCAGCTAAACCATGCCCAGAGTCCTGACCCACAGAAACTGTGAGACAACAAATGTGTGTTTTTGTAAGCCACTAAATTTGTGGCAATTTATCGTGCAGCAATAGACAACAGTCTCAGCAATGACACACAGCAACCAGTTGTTGACCCACTTTAGGTGACTGTATCTGTCTCGAAACTCCCTCTGCCTCCCTCTGCTAAGAATACATGTGTTTGCATATAGGCCCACCAGGATAATCCAAAATAAACTCCGCATCTCAAGATCCTTAATCACATCTTTTGCCTTATAAGTAATAATCACAGATTCTTGGCATCAGGGAGTACATATACCATGGGGGGTTCACTTTTCAGGCTACCACAGTGACCCTAGAAGTGGCCTATGTGTAAAGGACAGGGAGGACAGGAGAGGAGGACAAGAAAGCAGTGGAACACTATCTTTAGGGCTAAAGCAGGGGCATCCAGTGATGTTGTAAGTGAAACGGCTTTGTAAGTTGTTGGCTAGAACACATGCATCTCACTAAAAATTGGACAAGGCCTGTTCAAACTCATCCCACGTGAGTCTGAAGATCTTTTCAGAGCCTGAAAGCAGCAGCTGCTTGTGCCCAGGCATACCCCCGCCCTCCATCACTGCACACTTCCACCCTCCTCAGCACGTAAGCCACACACGCTCCATCCCCAGGTGAGGTGACTGAGACAGGTGCAGAGTAAAGGGGACTGCTTACTGAGGGCATCCAGACACTCAAAGTACAGTCAGGGGCAGGCATTGACCGTGTACTCCAGGACTCAGCCGAGAGGCCTGAAGTGTCTACACTCCCCTTCAGTGCTCTCGTATAAGTTAATTCTGTAGACGTCCACAGTGTGAATGGTACCCCCATAGATATGGGGACCTTGTACAGTGCACAGTCTGAACGACTTTACACGGAGACTGGGGGCAGGAGGGTGTCATGAGGAGCAGTGCTCATTCTAGAATCCTGAAATCACATTGCTAAACCAAATCTCCAGAAGACTCGTTTCAGCTGGCTGCCTCAAAGGACATAAACATCTAAAAATAATAACCTCGATACGTGAATACCTACCCTATTTTAAAGCATTCCATAACTGCTAGTAATGCACAGCATATGGCTACGCTCACATCTTTTCAGTGTTGCTGAGCTTTCGTTGCCTACTGAGGAGCAGTGAGCTTCAGCACACGTTATGTGTTTGTGAGAAGTAAAATGAATTCAAATATCGGCACTTCAGTCTATGGAGGACCCCTAGGTATCACTATCTAACTGGCGATGTGAGTCAATCGCCCACTTTGGCTAAGGTTCAAAAGGGCTCCGTGGTTTTTGACGTTGCATATATACAGCTTGATAACAGCCAAGTCAGTAGAAAGAACTTGTCATGGTTAGTTGTGACCACTTAAGTCAGACTAAAAAGAAGACGACACTAATGCCATCTATGGAAATATCCTAAATTCACTTAGGGACCTATAAACCCATTCCCAAATACAGTCATGCTGACTTTGACAAATCATAATTTGTTTGATTCTTTTCATGTACACACTGACTACCTTGATGACCCTTTACTTCCTATTAACCTCCTAGTAGATATCTAAGAATAGCAGATAAATCTTCCTGTCTTTTGGAAGACATCATTTTAATAGAATCAAAGCTGCACTGACGTCTGTGTGGATTACATCCATTGCTTCCTTTATATCTGCATGGCCTGTCAATCTATCAAGCAAAGACCATCATTGATTCTAGCACGATTGTCCCTGCTGCTTGAACTCATCTGATAATTGCAAATTTTAAAATAGATGGTTTTATTATCATCCCAATTGTTGAAGCTAAGCTTACTCATCCATTAGAATCAGACTTAGCCACTTTCAGATGTGCGCACTAGCCGGATGCATATCATTTTCTTTAAGAGCGGATGAGTCACAAGACTGATCAGTCAGTCTCCAGGCCCCCAAACATATGTCGGTACCCTGGTGATTTCATTCTAACTAAAAAAATAGCCCCAGAGAAAATGTTTTCCAAAATAGTATTCTTTCAGTACTCCACCTCGTTCTCAAACATAGTAAAATCAAAATAAGTTATTCCAGCAGTATTGGCCTGGATAGGGCACAAGTATGGGTTTTCACCAGGCCTCAGAAAACCCCATCTGACTAGAGAGAGGCTGATCCCAAATGTCTTCTCCCCTCAGAAGTCAATTCAAATTGCTATTGATCATATTTTTATATTTTTCCCAGATGATCTATTTTACTTGCATAGAGCTAACTTCAGGAGACTTAAAAGATGATAGAACCATATACCAAAATGAGAACAAAATAGTCTTAGCCACACCCTTTTCAAAATAAAGCGGAGCCAAGCAAACTTGTAGAGTTCAGTTATTTTTATTTTCCTCTATGTTAGTTCCGAGTTTCTTTCTCACCTTACTGCACTGTCAAAGACCTCCAGTACAATGATGATGGCAGGCAACCTTGTCCTGTTCTCAATCACAAAGTAAAAGCTTTCAGCATTTCATGATTAAGAATAGTACCTGTGGTAGCTTTTTTCTGTCGATAACTTTATCAGTTTTAAAAAGTTCTCTTTTGGGGCTTCCCTGGTGGCGCAGTGGTTGAGAGTCCACCTGCCGATGCAGCGGATGCGGGTTCGTGCCCCGGTCTGGGAAGATCCCATATGCTGCGGAGTGGCTGGGCCCGTGAGCCATGGCCGCTGAGCCTGTGCGTCCGGAGCCTGTGCTCTGCAGTGGGAGAGGCCACAACAGTGAGAGGCCCACGTACCGAAAAAAAAAAAAAGTTCTCTTTTATTACAAGTTTGCTTATTGGAGTATTTACCTCCATAGATGGATATAGAATGTTATCAAATTTTTTTCAGCATCTATGGAGATGATAATATGACTTTTGTCCTTAATCCTGTTATTGTGGTGAATTACACAGATTAATTTTCTAGTATTAAACCAACCTTGCCTTTCTGGAATAAACTCAACTTGATTCAGACGTATTATATTTTTTATATATTGATAAATTTGAATGACTATTAGATTGTTTGGATATTACATACATGTTCTCAAGGGACATTTTCCTGAAGTATTATTTCTTATGATATCCTTTTTAGATTTTTATTATCTTAGTTATGCTGGTCTCATAAAATGACTTGGAACATGTTCCATTTTTTTCCCTATATTTTAGATGAGGTTTTGCCAGATTGGCATTCTATTTTCCTTAAATGTTTGGTAAATAGAATTTACTAGTGAAGTCATTTGGGAATTTTCTTTGTAGAAAATCTTCTAAATTCCATTTTTTTAAATGTTGTATTAATCAGGCTCTCTTTTCTTGTGCAGGCTTATAAAGTATCTTTCTATAAATGTGTCTGGTTAATATAAATTTTAAAAATTTATTTGCATTAAGTTGTATATAATCGCTTCTATTTTTATATCTGTAGAATGTGCAGTGATATTTTGCGATTTTTTAATCTATTTTATTTGATTCAAAGTACCAATTTTATCCTTGCTGATTCTCTTGTACTTCTTTTCCATTTGATTAATTTGTGTGTTTTATTATTTTCTTCTTTCTACTTCCTCTGAGTTTAATTTGCCTTCCTTTTCCTAATTTCTTGAAATGAATGCTTAGCTCATTCATTTTCAGCCTTCCTCATATGATACATGGGTTAAAATCTCCAGCTTCCAGCTGAAGGCCAGCAAGAACTGAGGCTCTTGGATGCTGCCAACAACCATATGAGCATGGAAATAGATTCTTCCCCAGCAGAGCCTCAAATGAGAACCCCATTCTGGCCAACACCTTCATTGCAGCCTTGCAAAGGACCCAGCTAACCCATGTCCAGTCTCCTGATCCACATAAACTATGAGTTAATAAATACCTGTTATTTTAAGCCACTAAGTTTGTGGTAATATGGTTATGCAGCAGTAGATAACTAAAACAATGTGTTTGTGTCACCTTTGTTACTGAAGGAAATGATTGCTGAGTATAGAATTCTAGGATGGTGGTTGTTTTCTTTCAACATTTTAAAGATGCCATCCCAAGGTATTTGGGCTTGTCTCCTTATGCAGCTGGTTAATTTTCGTTTGCCAGATATCGCATTTATAAAATATTTATAGAAATAATATGAGGCATAGGATCATGTTAGCCTCCTCCAGAGTAGGTTTTCATTTGCTTCTGCCATGGTCTGGGGACTTAGGTAACCCAAGATCACTTGAATCCACTCAGGGATTGAAACAAGTTGAGCTGCAGTATCTGTGAGGGTGCACCCTCACTCCTAGGATATAGCCTGTCTATGGTGCCAAGGCCACAGAGTCCTGAATGCCATACCTTGTATCTCTATCCTTATAAAGCTATCAAAAGTGGCATTCAAGGCTGCTAAAATTCAAGCGTTTTAGGCTCTCAGTCACCTGGTAAGGAATTGGCAAATGCCCCAGGTGAAAAGTGACCCCCAACTCTGGTTCACTCCCTAGGTAACCATCTTCTTTCCTATTGCCCCTGGCCCAGTAATTCTTCACTCTATTTTTAGCTATCTGAACTGGCACTTTGCAGAATATTTTAAATATAATATAATATTATCATGTATTAATATGTATTAGTAACATATTAATATATGTTATAATATAATTATATACCATTATATATTATTATGTATTAATAATATATTATATTCAATATAATACATAATATTATATAGTGTACTCATTATTATGTATCTATATCTATATCTCCCAGCTTCTTTTTTTTAGCTGTCTTCAGCAGGAGGGTCCACCCTTACCAGCAGAGGAAGTTCTATATCCAGGATCAGCAAAATCAGTTCATCTGTGACCCTCTTAACCCAGGTTCTCTGCTCTTCCCACTTAACCTGCATCACTACCCTGATGGTGTCCCTTCTACTCCATTCTCATTCTGCTTCCAATCTGCCAGAGCCTGTGTAAGATACAGGAACGCTGAGCGCATCATCCACAGTGCAGTTCATGCATTTATTTACACTGAAGACTATCTCAATTCCAAACTCCAAAGAAGAAAACCTTAGTTTTCTCTTCACTGGCTCCACATCCAGATTTTATCAATTATCCAATTTAGCTAGCACTCAGGGACAGAACGTAGGCAGAACTAATCTAGTTCTATTTTTATTTTTTCTGTGAAATGGCAGGCATACATCCAGCTCTCTGACAAGTGAGGAACTGGATGTAAAAATGTCTTTAAAACTGCAATGCTCTATACAGAAATGAGGTTGCATATGCAATTCTAGGCCTTTTACATTGACTACTTTTGTTCCTCTGTCTCTATCTGTACTCCAACAGTAGTATGTAGCCTCTAGTCTTTCCCTCTCTCAATGGAAACTTTTTTAAAGCACCTTACCCCAGCAAATAATTTAACACATTTATTCCTCCACCTTTTACCTCCCTGAATCTTCTTACTTCTTTGAATTTTAAAAAGTGGTACTTTTAACATTATAATCATCATCTTCTCAGGATTATTTTAGCTATGTTGAAGCATAGAAAAAGTAGACCAAGCTCCAGGTAGGGAATTCATCTATCTACCAGCTAAATTCAAAGAAGTATAATTTAATAAATTTGCTATTCATTATCAAGGCGGATTCATATGTAGTTCATACCATAAGCAAAAGAAGTTTCAAAGTCTCTCAAGTGTGATTTTTGAATCTTTTTAACATGTTATTTCTTTCTTCATGGATATCCCTCAAGGTCAATAGGTATTGATCTAATTCATTTTTAATAGCTGCACAGTATGAATATATTACAATTTATTTGATAATTTTCCTATTGATATATATTTGGATTGTTTACAGGCTTTTTTTGTCCCCACAAACGATGATGCAACAAATATTATTAAATGTAAGACCACTTGTTCAAAGAGAATCAATTCTCAAGTAGTATAGGAGTGTTCTTCAGTCAAAAGTATCAAGTAGATGCCCACTTCCGGTAGACCTTCAAACACACTCTTAACACAAGTTTGAGTAAACTATTTAGTCCTATATCCCTCTGGTCACAGGCAAAGTCATGCCAACAAACTCACACATTATATAACCTTGTTACCCTTGCCTCTCAGAGATGCCCAACTTTAAAACAACATCATCAACGACAACAAAACCCCACATCATTTTAAATCAAAAACTCTAAAATGACTGTGCGAGATGCATTCCACAGCATGAACACTGACCTTTGTTTTCGCCCTCATCTCATTTTCAACTAGGGCAGAAATTTTAGAAGGGGTCATAACAACTGTGTCTATGGCCTCTGCCTGCACAGGCCAGGTTTCATTTATCCAGGCCTGCTGCTGACTTCCTAGCACTGTCAATTCCCTGTTGATGTGATGATTTCAATTGGTTTCGCATATCTAACACCTGTTGTCTTTTCTTAAGCAGTGAGTCAATTCAGCCACAAGCCAGTTATTGCTCGGCCCTGAATATCCTGTCTGGTGTTTTCCATCCTTTTTCTTCCCTCCCCACCCCGGCCCTCAACTTCAGTGCCTCTCCCTCATCACAGTACTGTTCTGATCGGAAGGGTTGTAATTTTTTTTCTTTCCAAAGAGTTGGTTCCACGACCCATGCCATTACTGAATGCCAATTAGCTTCTGTTTTTCACCACCATTAAATTGTTACTATTGAATAAACACTGAGCTATTGAGACAATAGCAGTAGTATTACCAGACCTAACACGCTGCCTTTGGTCTGGGTCCTCAAGTTGCGTGATAAGCCAGCATTTCAGCATCCGCATCACCGAAAGAGTCCAGACTACACCTCTGTGACATAAAAATTATTTTGAGCAGAAGGCATTTGAGTTCCTGAAATTCCTTCTCTGCCTAAAAGCAGAGCCTCCTAAAAGAACTCAGTCGTCGTAAATTCCCTCCTCAGGAGCAACCAGGGAAGATTGACTCATTACTGGAGATAAAAAGTCTCTACACCGCACCTAAACAGACATTGTCACAAAACTATCGTATCTCCCTCTCCTAAGGGCCAATCTATCTCTCCACAAAGTCATTTGTTTTCCCATAATGCTCTTCATCCTCTCCCCCTTCCCCTATTAAGATGGTATATAAGCCCCAAACGCTAAACGTCCCTTTGAGTTACATTTCTTTGTGAACTCCCCCATGTACATGATTGAAATCTGCCTTTTCTTTAGCTGATCTGTCTCTTGTCAGTTTAATTTGCAATCCCCAAACACTCAATAGAGCAAGTAGAGGAAAAGTTCTTCCTCCCTGATGTTACTAATGAAGGGGAAGATAAAGGTGAAACATGGAAAAAACAATGGTTTCATAGCAGAGGAAATAAAAGCTAAAAGCAGATTTGCTATATCCCCTCAATCTACTTCTATTATTGTGTTCCTGACATCCTTCTAAAACAGAAAATTTAAATAAATCTGAGTAGTAATTAGACAGGAAGAGAAACCAGAATGAATTATCAAAACTTCATAACTAAAAGATGTCACTTAAAAATACACTTTTTTTTTTCAGTTACACATGTAAAGGAGACTTATGGCCTAGTTTCTTTGAAGGAATCAGACGGGACAAATTCCCACCTGCCTTGCTCTCTTCCAGATGGAAACTGTTAAGTTGACTTTTTAATAAATTTATTTTTCGACAAATATCATATTTGTTTGATTAAATGCCTCAATTATCCTCCGGAAATACTCTTGCCAGTTTTTCTTTTCTTAGAAAATTCAATTCTATGCTCACAGAGGGTCTATTAAGAGGGCTTGACCCAGACTAGGAACTAACTAATGTGAACAAGTTAATTCTCACTGGGATAGAGCTTAACTTGGTCCCTTGTGGTGGCCACAGAGGTACACCATTTCGGCCTCCCTTTAAGAGACCCTGCTTGGGCAAGCATTGTTCATTGACAGCCCCCAGCTGCTGCACCTTTAGGACCCACTGCAGCATTCCTGCCAAGGTCACATGCTCCCCAGGCTGCCCCACCCAGTGACCGCAAGATGGGGGCACCAGAGCTGGGCCATTCTGCCGGACGTGGGACGTCTCTGATGGGCGGTCTTTGCTCTGGGGCTCCCCATTGGTCTGGTGCAGACTTCCTCAGAGCTGTGCTCCTCTGAGGCTCTTCCCACCCCATCCTCTGTTCTTACTTCTCCTTTCTTAGGGGTTAGACGTGCATCACAGTCTGAAGACTCTCCCTGCCTACCCGTCCTCCTTCCCCCTTTATCATTCACAGGTATTTCTCCCAATGTCTCCTTTGCATCTAATCCCATCTTCTAGGAGGACCTGAATGGACTCTGCCCACAATCACCACAAATCCTGAATTACAGTGGTTCATTTTTGTTTTGTTTCGTTTTGTTTTTTGCGGTACACGGGCCTCTCACTGCTGTGGCCTCTCCCGTTGCAGAGCACAGGCTCCGGACGTGCAGGCTCGGCGGCCATGGCTCACGGGCCCAGCCGCTCCGTGGCATGTGGGATCCTCCCGGACCGGGGCACGAACCCGTGTCCCCTGCATCGGCAGGTGGACTCTCAACCACTGCGCCACCAGGGAAACCCCCAGTGGTTCATTTTTGCATAGCATCAGGTATAGCACAGGCCAAACACGTCTCTCTAGATACTATAAAAAGTCCACAGAGTAATAAAAGCTATCATTCATTCATCAATTTTCATGTGCCAGACACTACATTCAATTCTTTTTGTAAGTAATTTCAGTTAAGCCTCATAGCAACCATATAAGTAATATTATCACAGTTTTATAGTGATATGCCCAAGGGCACATTGCTACTTACGTTTTAAAAAAAACTGGGGAAGCCCAAGAGCACTTCTTACTGTCAGTCTTACTATTCTTTATGACCCAGCTCAAATGTCACCTCTTGGAGGAAATTTTTCTTGATATTCATACTCTGTTCCCTAAGTGGAATCAGTCTCACTTTCCAGACTCGCTTGCACTTTGCACCTCTGTAAAGCACTTGTAATATTGTTGTTGCACTCTTTTCCCCATTACCCCAAGAGTTCCAGGAGAGCAGAAACAATACATTCTTAACTCTAGCCCATGCCTGGCATGCAGCAGGTGCTCAAACAGTGTTGGTAGAATTGAATGGAGTCACCACTTTCAGTGCTTTTCTTGAGCACCTTGCAGGGAGGAGGCCTGAGAGATGCTGGGACCTGGTTGCCTGAGTCCCACTCCAGCTCTGGTGTGGGGTATGTTGGTATGTGTATGGGAGTGGAAGTGGGTAGAAGAAACCCCTGACCTCTGGGCTCTTTGTTCTGGCCAGGACTCTTCAGTCCTCTGAGGGAAGAAGAGAAGGGAGAGGAGGTGAGGAGGTCCAGGTGCTGAGCAGGGGTGAGGTAAGGCTATAACAGGAACCGGGACTTAAGGATATGTGGAGGGGGAAGGGTGAGTTTTGACAGGGCGAGAGAGAGTCATGGACATATACACACTAACAAACGTAGTAAGGTAGATAGCTGGGGGGAAGCAGCCGCAAGGCACAGGGATATTAGCTCGGTGCTTTGTGACAGCCTGGAAGGGTGGGATGGGGAGAGTGGGAGGGAGGGAGACGCAAGAGGGAAGACATATGGGAACATATGTATATGTGTAGCTGATTCACTTTGTTGTAGGGCGGAAACTGACACACCATTGTGGGGCAGTTATACCCCAATAAAGATGTTTAAAAAAAAAAAAAAACAAAAAAAAAAACTGGGATTTAAATCCAATTCTATCAAATTTCAAAACACATGTTCCTCTCTATACTATACTGCCTTCCAGCAGTAATAATAATAATTACTCTAAATGTTAGCTTGTATGAGGTACTGGACACTAGGCTAAGAATTTTACGAGCGTTACCTCATGGAATTCTCACAACAGCCTTGCAAAGTAGATATTATTATGATTTCCCATTTTACAGATCAGGAAACTGAAGCTTAACAAAGAAATAACATATCACAGAGTATTGATTCCTGGGACAAACTGAAAGAGTTGCTCCATTATAGTAAATCTTATGATAGATGTAAATCGAGAAGATTTTACTGAACTGTGATTTTGCTAATGGCAATGTCATTTAGATGTTTTCTCCCGGATTCTGGCCTTGTTACTTATATTCTAAACATTCCAATGCCCTCTCTTAGCACTCTTGGGCCTTCTATGTTGAGCCTTCGACATTGTAGGTCAAGAGAACCTCTGACATTGTTTAGCCAATGTTACTTTCTAGCCCCAGGACACTTCATAAACACTAGGTTAATTCTGAAAAAACTTTCCCAGCATACGAATCTGGTTTCCTAGAAAATACACCTCTGAATTCGTTAACAAAGGGTATGGTCTACGCACAGTTGATTCTGGTTTTTGTGTAGTTTGGAAGCTATTCTATTATATTCTTTCCAGAGCTGCATATTAACTACAAAGAACGTACCACCATATAACAGTTAATCCATTTTTTCCCCTCAGAAACACGCTTGGATTTCTTTCTCTTCCCTCTGATGTGATCGCCACCCACACCCACCCACCAGTGAGATTAAAATTCTTTAACAAGAAAATAATAAAAGCTGAATAAATGCCCTCCAGCATGAAACAACTGCAGCAGAAGCAGTGGGAAAAAAATTCTCTGAGTTCGGCTTTTGTGATTATGTTTAAGATGTGGAAGGAGGGCTGCTCTTGTTCCTCCAAGAGGCTTCTGGTTGCTTTTTGTAAATCTAGCTCTCTGCCCTGCCCAGAGAGTGGCAGTGGGTGGATAAATGTGGAAAGGGTGGAAAAAAGGAACAAAAGTATATTTCAAGACTGGGTGGTGCTGGGAGGTCTAGTCAAGGGTTCCAGAGTCTCTGTTCACGAGCTACCATATTCCTGGTAGCTACAGAGCACCTCACATTTTCCATGGCTCAGCACATCTCAAAACTGTCTACACCAAGTCTCAGACCAGGGTTTCATAGACACCATAGGAGGCAACCTGATCCAGCCAACCCACAGAATTGGGAACTACAGAAACGGTTGTTAAGCTACATAATATTTTACTTTTGGTAGGGAGTGGTTGCTCTTTAGCAAGAGGTAACTGACAGGCAGATGAGGTGAGATGGGGGGGCCAGGGCGACCTTGAGGTTGAGCAAAGTTGAAAGCTATGGAATTGCAAAGTAGCCTTCTGTCTAATGAGAATGCTGAGAAGTGATAGCCCTCCAGTTCACCAACCTCTATGTGAGTCTTTTGGCAAATAGTATTTACATACCTCCAAACCAATTAACCCAGAGGTTTTTATCATAGTATTTAAGGAGATGATACCATTCTAAGGAAATTTGGTTTGGGCACAATTTCTTTCTTTCACAATTCTTTAAAACTCAAAATAATGTATATCTGAAGATATTAACACATTTTACCTTCAATATGTATTTATTATATTTCGTATTGATAGTTTTTTAGAGACCACAGTGAACTTGAAGGAAGGGCAGGCACCTAACTGGATGAGAGGGCAATAAAGACAATATATGATTCGTTAAAATATGATTGCCCATGGCTTTTCAGCCCCCATTCAAAAATCACCGCTTACCAATGTAAATGTCCATCAACAGACGAATGGATACAGAAGAAGTGGTACATATATATAATGGAATATTACTCAGCCATAAAAAGGAACGAAATTGGGTCATTTGTAGAGACGTGGATGGACCTAGAGACTGTCATACAGAGTGAAGTAAGTCAGAAAGAGAAAAACAAATATCGTATATTAACGCATATATGTGGAACCTAGAAAAATGGTACAGATGAACCGGTTTGCAGGGCAGAAATAGAGACACAGATGTAGAGAACAAAAGTATGGACACCAAGAGGGGAACGCAGGGGGGTGGTGCGGGTGGTGGTGGTGGGATGAATTGGGAGATTGGAATTGACATGTATACACTAATATGTATAAAATAGATAACTAATAAGAACCTGCTGTATAAAAAAATAAAATAAAATTCAAAAAGAATTAAAATTTTAAAAAAATCCCTGCTTACATCAATCCCAAATTCATCGTGCTTGCAATTTAAGCTGATTTTCTCTTCTGCTGTCCTCACTGGAAATTGAGCAGGTTTCATCTCCTTTTCTATGCTTTTTAAAGACATTTTAAAATTTCTCCTTGATCTTTCCTTTGGTTGACTAAAAAGCTCAGACTCCCACCACGTTACTGTGTCTTATATATAACCTTTAAATCACCCTCTGGCTCCTGGTGACCTTTCTACAAGTTCTTCTTGCCTCTCCTTATGGCTGTCTATAGCTGGCTAACAAACCACCACAAACATATGGCATTAAAACAGCAACAATTATTTATCAATATTTCTCATGGGTCTGGGGAGCTGACTGGGCTCAGCTAGCTGGTTTTCCCTTGGGGTTCTCCCACGTGGTTGTAGTCGGACAGCGACTGGGCCTGGAGGCATCATGAAAGCTTCCTTCCTTACCTGTCTGGAGAACAACACTGGCTGACAGCTAGGACCCCAGCTGGGGCTGTCAGCCACAAAACCCACATGTGGCCTGTCCCTGTGGCCTGGGTTGGGTTCCAAGAGTGAGACTCCCAAGAGACACAGAGAGCCAGACCAAAGCTGTCTCTTCCTTTATGATACAGCCTTGGTAGTCATAGAGTATTGCTTTCACCACGTTTCATTTGCTAGAAGCAAATCACTCTGGCTGGCCCATGTTCAAGGGGAGGGGAATTTAGATTCCACCACTTAAAGGGAGGAGTAACAAAAAGTCGGCAGCCATGGGTTAAGACTGTAACATATCTCTTTAGTTGGGAAACCCAGTGTCCTTTCAGTGTGTAGGAAGCAAGTGGGGCTGGCCACAGGAGGCTAGAATTAGAACTCAGGGGGTCTGTCAGGGATTTCAGGGCTGTTTGTGGCCATTGCCAGAGAAAATGTAAAAAGGAGCCAGGGACAAGGTCCAGAGTGGGGAAGGTCAGCACAAGTTCTGCAGCAAGATGGTGGCCCCAAAGGAAACCCAGATCTGAGGGTAGAGGCTGTTTTATGTGAGGGTGACCCATATATGCAGAGAGAACGAGGCCAGAAGAGCAGCTGTCGAAATGAAAGAGCACGTAGAGAGCCACCCCTGATAGAGCGAGGCGAGTATTGTTTCCAGGGCTACAATTGTGGTACCACCCAGGTTCGGCTCAGGGCTCTTCCCAGGAACAGACTTGTGCTGAGTACACAGGAGGCTTGGTGTCACAGCACCCGCCTCTGATCACTACCCCTGCCTCACTGATGGGCACCACTGCCCAACCAAGAGGAAGGGCAAAACCACCCAGAAAGGAATAAGGCTGCTCTTAGAAGGCTGAGTTCTGAGAAGCTGCCGCAGGCAGTGGTGGGGTAATTGAGCACAATACGCCCCTGCTTTTCCATAGGAACAAACTGGAGTTCTGCTGAGATCCTTCTATTTATTCATCTAAAGAGAGAACGAGGTCAGGAAGGAGGCAGAGGCAGTGAGTTCTAACTTGAGAAGCAAGGAGACTGACTGGAGCCAGGGATGCTCATGGCTGGAACCACGGTATCTGCAAGTCGACCTCCAAGAAGACTCCTGTTAGATACACACGACTATATATAAAATAGATAACTAATGAGGACCTACTGCATAGCACGGGGAACTCTACTAAATATTCTGTAATAACCTATATGGGAAAAGAATCTGAAAAAGAAGAGATATATGTATATGTGTAACTGAATCACTTAGCTGTACACCTGAAACTAACACAACACTGTAAATCAACTATACTTCGATTAAAAAGAGAACAATAAAGCTCCAAGATATGCTAAGTGAAACCCCCCCCAAAAAGGAATGAAATACTGATACAGGCTACAACATGTTATGAAGCTCCAAGCGTGCTAACTAAAGTAAACCACTCACAAAAGAAATAAAGGGAACACCTGTTAGCTTAAGACCTGGCACACAGCGTGTGCTCACTGAATGCTTTTGCTAAATCATACAGAACTGAGAGAAACCATCTTGACCCAGGCAATGCCGTGGCCAGCCCTGTGGCTTCTGTTGTGTGTAGTGAGAAGGGGCAAAGCAGGAGGATTTTAAAACACAAAATGTACCCTGCTCCTCTAAATTTCATGCTCACCCGAACGACAGAAATGACTCTTCACTGTGAGCTCACATCTAGATTGTAATCTCATGCCCAAAACTACACAGGCACGTACACACGCACACACACACACACACACACACAAAACCACTCTGCCAATTCCTTTCCCTTTAACAGCAGCTCCCTCTGTGAAGTGTACACAGCCCCTGGGAGAACTGGTGCCATGGTTACCTCTAATGTGTGAATGAGTTGTCACACTGACGGAACGTGGTGACACCGTCCCCTTATTTCTTTTTTCCCTCATTGTCCATTCAGACAGTGTTTATGAACCCCAGGACAGGAAGGGCACCAGGCAGAATGAAGTTGGCAAAGACGCATAAGGTAGAGTCCTGTCCCCCAGGAGTGACAATTGAGCAACAGGACTTGACAGACAAATCATTCACACCACAACCTGCAAGTGCGGAGAACATTTAGCTTCTTTGATCGTGTCTACAGGTAATCTCATGCCCCCCTGTGAGTGAGCAGGAGAGCCAGTTAGTTAAGGGCTCAATCTGGTTCAAGTTGTAAGCCTATTCACCAGCGCCTCGACCTGCCATCCTCTCTGAGTTGGTGCAGCAGCCAGGGTCCCGGGAGCAGGACACTATCCAGACAGGATCTTTTACGCGTGAAAGGAGGATGCTGCAACCATTACACTGGGACAATTGGAATCAACTGAGACCATCTGGGGCGAACCAGGACAGAAAGTCATTCTACCCAGCAGCAAGCCACATGCAAAGGGGGTTTGTTTAATTAAAGGCTGTTGTCACAAATGAACTTATTTGCAAACAGAAGCTGACTCACAGACATAGAGAACAGACTTGTGGCTGCCAAGGGGGAGGGGGCTGGGGAAGGGAAGGATTGGGAGTTTGGGATTAGCAGAAGCAAACTGTTATACGTAGAATGGATAAACGATAAGGTCTTACTGTATAGCATGGGGAACTATATTCAATATCCTGTAATAAACCATAATGGGAAAGAATATGAAAAGAATGTGTATATGTGTGTGTGTGTGTGTGTGTATAACTGAATCACTTTGCTGTACACCAGAAACTAAGACAACATTGTAAATCAACTATACTTCAATTAAAAAAAAAAAGACTACTGTCAAAGGTGTTGATAGGGTTAAAAGAAGCCAAGGAGACACTGGGAAGCACCAAGGTTCATAAAAGCAGGAGGGTGCTGCCACCCTTAAGTCTAAAAGGGTAAAAAGAGGGAGGGGTTCTAGAGCCCGATGAGACTTCTAGATTCAGAAGAGGGCTGCCCTTGAGTAGGGGAATGCAGTCACTTTTAAGCTACTGCCAGATAGGGAGGGAGCAGAAGGAAAATACCCCACTCTCTCTTTCCACCCACACTCTGGCCTCCGGATGGTGCCTTCCACTGGTGAAGTGCCCAGAAGCCAGACAGCAAGGGAGCCCAGTTGACACAGCCTGTGAAAGTCAGTCTCCTGAGGTCCGGAGCGAGATGGAAAAGGGTGGAAGTGGATCTTATGTTAGGAGGTGGGTGGGAGAATAAATAACACAAGGTTCAGTGGTGGAAAGAACTTATATATCCTCGTGATGACAGGAGAGGCATGAGGTCCTCGGGCAAGGTGATCTCTGCTTGCAAGGCAACAAGGAGAGCACCTCAGTTCCCCTTGAATGTCCTGCCTGCGTCATCCACTGAGGGTTGTGCGTGGTACAACCCCGGGCTGCTAACCCTCTCAGCTTGTTTAGGGCTCACTGGCGACCTGGCCTCACCTCAACCCTCACTGGTCACTGACTAATCCCTGGGTCTCTACCAAGTGCTCCATCCCACCTGCCGGCCAAGCCGTCCACCCTGAGACTCAGCTGAAGGGTCCCTCATCCTGCCACAGGGGGTCCTTATGAAAAGTCGATGGGTACTCAACTCTGAGTTTATGGCACGTGGCAATTGGGAGCTGGCACTGCCAGCAAGTTAAGCCCAGGGTCTTCCTCTGTCCAGCCATGCTGTGCCTGATTCATTCTTGGTGTCACCCTAATTTCTGTCTAAATCACCACCACCCCCATCTCCTCACTGAAGCCTAGAGAGATAAGAATCAGGAACCCACACCTGCTTGGTTTGTTCTCCTTTTTCTTTCTCTTTCTCACTTCGCTCTAGGAGGGAAAGGGGCTCAGCTGTCTCTTATTTTCCCTGGGTTGTATTCTTGCACTGAAGCAGCAAGCCTCATCATTTTGCTGTGTGGACTCGGCGTGTTTCTGTTCTACTCCAGGCCCTTGAGGCTGGATATGCTGAGGTGCAAGAGGGGAATGAGAGAGGGGCCTGCTTTCAAGATTGAGCAAATCCTTTCTGAAGATCATAGCCGAACTTACAAGGCTGTTTCCTGCCGCACAATCGTATTTTGTGGACATCATCATGTTTTTCTGTATTTCTTCTTTAACACTTATCACTAGCGCGTGAGTACACACACACACACACACACACACACACACACACACACAACCTCAAAATAGGTCTAGGCAATTGAGCATCTTGGGCCAATTAGGATAAGATCACATGCTCAGGAAAGCAAAATGGAAAATGACATCAATATTTTAAAAATATTAATCTCCCTTAAAATTTTAATTTCCTTTTCCCAGCTGCATTCTGGAAGCCTGAGCTTTAAAGTGAAGGGCACTCATACCTGCGTGAACCTGGATTGGAACCCTGTCTCTGCCCCTCCCTAGCCACGTAACCTTGAGCAAGTCACTTCACCTCTCTGAGCTTCACTTTCCTTCCGTGTGAAACGAGTATGCTCGCGCCTGCCCCTCAGTGTCGTGGCAAGGGATAAAGGAATTGGCAAAGAGCCTGGCCCATTGTAGGTGTTTCAGTGACATTCATCTCTGGCCCTGAGAGCCAACCCTGAGTAAAAGCAGAAGTACAGGCTCCAGAGTTGTTTGAAAACACAGGGGCTAGAATTTCCCGACCTATGGTTCTTGATCTCACAGAACTGAGCCACGTGGGACAGGAACTAGAATCGATTGAGCATCTCCTATGGGAAAGGTACAGGAGTAGAGCTCTGTTAGCCCTTATAAATGATCTCATCTCCAATGAACAGGAGAAAATGAGGCTCAGAGAGATTAAGTAATTTGCCTGAGTCGTTTGCTTCTTGTTAGTAGATGCGGAAGTACTTTTTGTTAGAAATATATCATTCTTCAAACACGTCTGCCCTTTAGAGATACTACTGCATGCTCTGTCCAGGTCCTCTTGTCAGGGCTAGTGTTCCCGTCCCCAGCTGCTGGGATGATCAGCTGCAGACACGGCGGCGACTCTTAACTTGAAGTGCCCTTGGCTCCAGGAAGCAGCCTTGCCCAAGTTTATGTCTCCTCCAGGGAGGTCAGCCTCAGCGTCTGCTTTGGAGATTCAAAGACCTGGCCTCTCAACCTCGATTTGGGATGACTCTGGAAGGCCTTCCCAGCTCCAGCACTCCCCGTACGATCAGCTGAGGCCTCTGCAGCAACCACATGGAGGAGTCAGCTTCTGCCTCTGTCCAATCCTGCCCCCTTACTTCCTCATGGGTATATCTCCCTAGAGCACTCCCCAATAAACCTTCGCACACAGTGTGGTCTCAGTCAGTTTCCAGGGAACTCAGTCTAAGGTAGACTTAAACCTGAACGTTAGAGAAAACGAACAAACGAACAAGCACCAACTAGGCCTCAAAACCCAAATCTTATCTCAACTATGCTGATCAAATGTAAAATCTTTAAATCTTAAAGCCTCTTAACATAATTATGTATATCTATGTACGAAACATACCTAAATTTCACTTTATGTAAAACATGAAAGAAGGAATTTCAAATCACACTAAACATAATAAATATAGAACTTGCTTTGTTAAAAATCTGCAGTATACATTCAAGTAAAGGCTAAATTTCCAATGCCAAATATATGTGAGATAAAATTAAACATTTATAATAATCAGTTTCCTAAAAGTGCTATTTTTAATACCTATAAGAGGAATCTCATTCTAGTGCTTTTTTTCCATCCAAACATCTATATATTCCTTTATTCACAGAGCCAGATGCTTCTGTTACTAATGATGGTGTGATTGGTCAGAATGGTCATCATCAAAAAATCTACAAACAATAAATGCTGATGAGGGTGTGGAGAAAAGGGAACCCTCTGGCACTGTTGGTGGGAATGTAAAGTGATACAGCCGCTATGTAGAACAGTATGGAGGTTCCTTAAAAAACTAAAAATAGAACTACCCTACAACCCAGCAATCCCACTACTGGGCATATACCCTGAGAAAACCATAATTCAAAAAGAGTCATGTACCAAAATGTTCATTGCAGCTGTATTTACAATAGCCAGGAGATGGAAGCAACCTAAGTGTCCATCGACAGATGAATGGATAAAGAAGATGAGGCACATATATACAATGGAATATTACAAAGCTGTAAAAAGAAACAAAATTGAGTTATTTGTAGTGAGGTGGATGGACCTAGAGTCTGTCATACAGAGTGAAGTAAGTCAGAAAGAGAAAAACAAATACCATATGCTAACACATATATATATATGGAATCTAAAAAAAAAAAAAAAAAAAAGGTTCTGAAGGACCTAGGGGCAGGACAGGAATAAAGACGCAGATGTAGAGAATGGACTTGAGGACACAGGGAGGGGAAAGGGTAAGCTGGGACGAAGTGAGAGAGTGGCATGGACATATATACACTACCAGATGTAAAATAGATAGCTAGTGGGAAGCAGCCGCATGGCACAGGGAGATCAGCTCGGTGCTTTGTGACCACCTAGAGGGGTGGGATAGGGAGGGTGGGCGGGAGACGCAAGAGGGAGGAGATATGGGGATATATGTATATGTATATCTGATTCACTTTGTTATACAGCAGAAACTAACACAGCATTATAAAGCAATAAAGATGTTAAAAAAATGGTGGTGTGAAAAGCGGCTGGTGGAAGTGGAATGAAAGTGGGCACTTCTGGAGAGGAGGCAGGAATAACAGAGGGAAAAGGATGCTCGAATGCTCCTTATGCCAACGGTATGCTTAGGACTTCTGAAGTTAATCAATGGCCTCCTGGATATGGCGGTCTCTGTCTGGTGTCCATATATAAAGGAGTTAATTCTAGGCAGGGTTCTCAGCCACAAGTTAAGAAAGAAATAAAAATAACAGTAACTAATAGCAATCTTAGCAGTAACATTAAGAGCTAGCACATGTAGTGAAGTTATGTTGCACGCATTGTTCGAAGTCCTTTACCCATATTAAGTCATTTAACCTTTAGAATAACCCCAGGACATAGTCACTACAATTGGCACCATGGTGAGGAAACTGAGGCACAGAAAGGCCTAGTAATCTGTCCAATGTCATGCAGCTAATAAGTTGGTCTTTTACCCAGATTATTTGGCTCCATGGTTTTCGCTCATAACCAGTATGCCCTAAGGGGGAAAGGCCACTACCCTCATATAGAAGGGGGAATCATCGCAGAAGCCATACCTTGTCTAGAAGCCACCAGTCCCAGAAACTATAGTGGTAACACAAAGCCATCACCATCAATCCTCATTTCCCGAGTCTGTTGACAATTAACTACTTACTTACTGAGGGTATTCATTATACACCCTGGATTGTTTTAGCTAGAGATTTATTTACATTGGGTATAAAAATATTATTTTATATATAACCATGTCATTCTAAAGAAATGCCCTTGGCTCCCAGCCCTAGGCAACTGAGGGGACACGGTAGTAAATGGAAACCTCATGCCACTGTTGAGAACATGACTTTGCACAAAATAAATGAAGGGCAAGTTTGCATTGTAGTTTGGGGACTCACCCATAATTGCTAATCATTTCCAGAAAGTCCGGCAATAACTCATAGATCATAGATCTTACATCCCAGTGGAGAGTGGTTGACCCATTTGTCACTTACATCAGTTAATTTGACCAAAGCTTTCTCCGTTAACCTCTGCTGAGAAGCCCAGGATGAGTGCTACTCATCCAGCCTGTGATCACTTAATGGTATATTCTCCTTACTGCTGTTGTTCCTCTTACAATTTTGAAGTACACATTGATTTGTCAAAGGTCTGGAGCTAATTTTACATGTACCAGAATACTTCAGTGGATAAAAGGTCTGAGATACTGTGAAATGGTAACTAAAGGTGTGTATCAGTTAGCTCTTGCTGTGTAACAAACTGCTCTAAAGCCTAGTGGCTTAAAACAATAATCAATGATTTTGCTCATGAATCTGCATGTTGAGGAGCACTGGGGAGGGACAGAGCCTCTCTGCTTTATGCAGCATCAGCTTGGGGGGCTCAGTTGGAGGCTGGAGGATTCATTTTCAAAATGGCTCACTCATACGGCTGGTAACTTGGTGCTGGCTGTCAGTGAGAGCTCAGCAGGGGCTGGGGACAAGGGAGCTCAGTTTCTTTCCATGGTGGGCCTCTCCACAGGATGCCTGGGCTTTCTTATGGCGTGGTAGCTGGGTTTCAAGCATGAACATCCCAAGAAGCAGAAAGTAGAAGCTGTCAATTTCTTAGGCTGGGCCTGGAAACTGGCACAGTATCACTTCTACTATATTGTATTGAATAATCAGTCACAGAGCCCAGATTCAGGAGGAGGGAACATAGACCCCACCCCTCAGTGGGAAAACAGTCAGAGGATGTTTGGATAATATTTTAAAATCACCACACAATGGTAGTCACAGAATGTCAGGCATATAACATCTCTATTCCACATTGGCTTTTTGACATATGTGGAAAAGAGTTTAGAGAGGTTAAGTTATTCCCCAAGAACACACAGCAAGATAGTTACAGAGCCAAATCTAGAACAGAGGTCTTGATTCCCGGCTTTGTTCATCTCACTGAAAAACAGAACACTCTATTCAAATTGCCCTGACAAAGTCATCCTTAGAAGTTCTGAAGATAACTCTTTAAAAATTTCAGCTAGCGGCAAATGGCTAAATTCCTCAAGATACACATTTAGCACTATTTTATAGTATTGGCATGGTAATATATTGTAATAATATAATCATATAATGGCCATAAAAAGATAATGATACATTAATCAACTTTCATCAGACATTACAGTGGTGCAGAGGCTACAGCAATGAGCAAGAAATAGCCTTGCCCTCCCAGAGTGTATAGGCCAATGGGAGCTACAGACAGTTAAACAAGAAAGCACAATACAGTTTGATTGTGCTATGATGAGGGAAGGCTATCTTGTTTTGAAAGCACATAGAAGGGGAGAAGCTAAACCTTTGTTTGCAGGACAAGAAATTCTTCCTAAATAATGGAATGTCGAAACCAAAACCAGAAGGATAAGTAGGGATTATTCAGGACAGAGATGAGAATATTTCAGGCAGAAGGAATAACATGTATAAAGACAAATTAAGAATAAGACTTGGGGCTTCCCAGTGGCGCAGTGGTTGAGAATCCACCCGCCAATGCAGGGGACACAGGTTCGAGCCCTGGTCCGAGAAGATCCCACGTGCCATGGAGCAACTAAGCCTGTGTGCCACAACTACTGAGTCTGTGCTCTAGGACCCGTGAGCCACAACTACTGGGTCTGCACGCCTAGAGCCCGTGCTCCGCAACAAGAGAAGCCACCACAATGAGAAGCCCGTGCACTGCAACGAAGAGTAGCCCCCGCTCGCTGCAACTAAAGAAAGCCCACGCCCAGCAACGAAGACCCAGTGCAGTCAAAAATTAATTAATTAATTCAAAAAAAAAGAATAAGACTCTAGATTGTTTAAGAGATTGAATAGAGTCAGGCTATCACAGTGTCTAGCACATGGTAGATTCTCAATGAATAGTAGTTGAAGTAAAGAAAATACAGGTGATTCCTTGAGTATCTCGAGTCACCAGGAAAGAATTCATCTTTCTTGGTTCCTTCTCAGACCCGACATAGCACTAGAGATTGTTGGTTAAGAAAAGAACAGGAAGACATGGTTAATCCGCCCACATGGCAACCATACCATACCACATATTATTGCCTGGTGTCCGTGGATCAGGGGCAGCCTAAGAAAGTCTGTTTCCTTGCTTTTACCACCAATGCTAAGGCTATTTGTTTCCCTTTGTAAATGCTTAACACATCCTGGAAAGGGTGTGGACACTCTCGGTGCCATTATGCAATCTTTGTTGTCAGAATGGAATAAATGTTTCTCCTTTCTGTGGTAACTGCTAATTATAAACTAGCTGATATAGTTCTCCAATGGCTTTCATTTTCTCTAACAGCCTGTCTTTTCTGAACCCTGCAAAAGTGATTCTCAGGAGTCTCAGCTGACATTCTAGCTTCCCCAGGGAGTTTCCCATGATAACTACCAAAGACTTCTGGAAAACATGTATTTGACTTTAAGAGGAGATATTTCTTCATTGTGTAGCACCCACTGCCTCCACCCCATCCACATATACTGTTTGCGTCTCATCTGAGCTCTTCAATTCAACTCTACAAACATAGGAATCAATTATGTAAAAGACACTGAACTGGGTACCGTGAGGGTCCTGAGGATGAATAAGACACAGACTGTAAACTCCTTGAAGTTAAGTACCCTTGAGAAAGAAAATATATGTGAAATAATACTTCGTAACACATGGCAGAGTGCGTGAGGTACATGCTTTTAGAAGAAAAATGTCATGCCACAGTAGAGTTTGTTCATCTTCCATCAAGAAGAATCCAGGAAGACTATGGTGGAAGCAGCATCTGAATTGAAACTTAAAGGATAAGTAGATAGGATTACATAAAAGGCTTTCATATGAGCAGATAATTATATGATCAGACACTCACTATCTATGTTTTTTCTGGAGAGTTCAGGAAAATAAGCACTCAGCTGGATCAACCCTATGGTAAACTGCTATTCTTCACCAATATTTGTTGCTTGTTCATATGGAAGGATTATACTTGTCCATTCTGCTAAAACTATGTATGGCCAAGTCACTTACCTTGACCAATGAGTGAGCAGAAGTGTCCGTTCTGGATGGAGGCTTTAAGGGCTAGCACCTTCCGCACCACGTTCTCCTTTCCATCTGCCACAACTACTGGCAATGTTCCAGAGAGAGAGGCTGCTCTGATACCTTGGGTCCCAGAGAGAAGATGATATGGAATAGAACCAGGGTCAACCTACGATGGACAAATAACACGAGTAGGAAATCAACCTTTGTTGTTGTAAGACAGTGAGATTTTAGGTTTGTTCATTATAACAGTATAACCCAGCCCATCCTGACTAAACAGACACCAAACTTGTCCTAGTCAGCTCAGTGCCCGAAAAGTGTAATATAGAGCTCAAAAATGGAATAGCAAGATATTATTTTACTGTTCCCTAATGTTCCAGGCATTTTATGAGGCACCTTACATACATTATGTCACTTAATTCTCACAGCTTCACAATGTTTGAATCATTACTCCCTTCATACAGATGTAGAAACTCAGGGAGGTTAAGAAATTTGCCCAAGGTCACAAAGTAGGTAGGAATCATTGCAGAGATTCTAATCTCATGTTGTGTAACAGGGAGTCTGATCCTTTTGTGGTGATACCCAGCCTGCCAAGTCACAAAGGTATCACACTCTTAACTTTCCCAGCAAACTATATCCCTTGTTCTGAACTTGATGGTCATGTTACCTAAGCCTGGACTTTGGAAACAAGTGGATGAGAACCTTGATACCAGTCCCATTATTTGATATGTGTTAGAAATATGGACCCTGACCAATAATAAGTAATTTCATTTAAAGCAAGAGAAAGAAGGAGTTCCCTGGTGGTCTAGTGGTTAGGATTCAGTGCTTTCACTGCAGTGGTCCGGGTTCAATCCCTGGTCGGGGAACTGAGATCCTACAAGTCACACAGCTCAGCCAAAAAAAAAAAAAAAAAAAAAAAAAGCAAGAGAAAGAGATTAATCTCAGAAACTATTTAAATCCATTGTGCCCCATCAAACTCAAGTGCGATCAAACTCAAGTGCCATCTTTGTGATCACTGATAAAGTCACAAGGCTAGACTTCCTTTGGATACCACAGGATCACAAAAGATTACATAGTTCAGTAGAAACAGAGTGTTCCCCAAGACTTGGCTTCATCTTTGTGGATCACTTAGAAACATGGGACTGCAATTCTCTCATTCACTCTGCTTTTACAGGTGGAAAATTCTGCTACAAAAAGCCAGAAATGCACAAGCAGTCGAAACCACTGCGGTCAAGATACATATTAAACAAGTATGCAATGGGTCTAGGAGACTTGGTCACAAAAAAGGAGGTGCCCTGTTGAAGGCACAGGCTAAGATGGGATCAGAAGGAGAGAAGAGGCTTTGACAGAAACTCTTCTATAAATCGGCTTGGTGACCCAATAGTTTATCTTATTATCCATCTCCTTTTCCCTCCAGTTCACCTCCTCCTCTTGACTCTTTCGGCTATCTACAGATGGTGGTCACTGGTAAAGAAATCTATATTTTTCTTTTTCAAGCATCTAGTACATTTTTGGTGTCTCTAATTGAATTTTTTCTTTTAAATTTTATAATAACACCATTTCCTAGATAATAGTTATCCCAACAACAATGTTATGGGTTTTAGCTGATATTTGGAGGTATTTTTTATTTTTATAGTTTAGTTAGCAGTTTTTATGTTTTGACACATACATATCTGTACCACACAGAAAGACACAAGAGTAATGGGACATAAATCAGACACAGACCATGGAGTCTCAGGCCTGGCAGCTGAGTAGTTGATGGAGGGCCAGGTAAAAGGCAAGAGATGACTGGTGAGACAACCCATCAACCAAGCTGAGCAAGTGATGATGTAGAAATAAGATGCTAGATGGACCAACATGCCGGTGAGCATCCTCCATGGTTTTACTGAAACTTCTTTTCAATAGCTTTGATTAAATGGCTTCTTAGCACCTTCCAAAATTTGACACCGAGATTCTTTATGCTGAGCAAGCCATTATACAATGCTGGTCAATTAGATGCCATTTGGCCTTTTTTTTTCCTTGTTAAAATTTTAATTTTGAACTACTTAAAACACACACACACAACATGAAGAATACTGTAGAAGACACCCAGTTACCAGTAGCCTTCCTCATCCCATAGCTCGCTTTGTGACATTTCCCTTACTTCTTATAGGAAATCTATGGTAAGACCCATAGTTTTTCTGCTCACTCTCAGATACACTGAAAAGTTCAATTCCCAAAACAACTTCACATCAGTAATTTCACTCTGGGATAATATCAAAAATGTCAAACTCCCTTCAAAGTCAGATCTTCTCCCTTCTCCCAGCTGAGCCCTTACCCAGGTGGAAAACTTGCATTGAGAGAGACAGGTTTGCTTCTTCTCTAGTTTACCACCTTGAATAGCTACCCTTCTTTCCCCAGCTTACTAACCACAGTTTCTGACCACTCTGGAGCCAAATTTGGGGGCGCAAGAAGGAGAAATGAAGGGAACAAAAAAGGCTTTGTGAGTGAGTGTTGGTTTCCTCTGGCTGTGGTGAACTTTTAATTGTATTCCTCTTGTGGGATTCTCCATGGGTTCTTTGGAGAACTCATCCATACTCATCAGCAAGGATGTTCCACCCGCTGTCCCTGACATGGGTGATGCATTCTCCACCTGGCCTTTTGTGAATCTACCCTTTATCCACTGTTTCTTGGCATTCTTCCTCCACATATACCTTCTGCAATTACACCTCTCAAGGATCTGTTGGGCAAAGTCCCTTTAAGTAGTTTCAGGCTCACCTACTCTCTCCACCCATATTTAGTGCAACAGAAATTCAAACCTTTGACCAGTCATGAATAGTTATCACTTTACTCCCCAGCCACAAGGGCAGGTTGCTTCAGCCAGGCCCTAGAACTTTAGATTCCTCAGAAGTGTAATATACACCAGTCTACAGTGCCTCCCAAACTCCAGAGGACACATACTAAAATCTTGAAGTGAGCTCACTGATGGCTTTCTCAAAAGAGACTTGAGGTGATGGGCAAGGGCCTCTATACCCCTTTTCCATGGTGACCGGGCACTCGCAATGCACAGCAGCATTCTCTCAAGAATGATCTCTCTAATATCCAACTCTCTCATCTTCTTCAAACTTTTTTATAAGTTGGAGGTGCTTAGCTGGTCTAGCTCTTCACTTCCTCTACTGTTTTGGGGTCTTGGTCAGAACTGAGACTGTATCCCATTTTAATATCGTGTTGTTTACATATTTTTTATATTGTACACTCTATTAGAGCTTGTGTTTGGTTAACATGATTTAGCTCAAACATGATAGGTAATATGGGAAACTTTGCAGTATTATACAGAATTTGTGTTGGTTCATATGTGGTTTTTCCTAGCATGCTAGTAATTTGAAAAAGACCAGGGGCAAGTTTTCTCATAATTAAAGAGAAAGTCCTAGCAATATATAAAGACTGTCTTAGTCAGTTTAGGCTGCTATAACAAATCACCACAGACTGAGTGGCTTATATACAACAGAAATTTATTTCTCACACTTCTGGAGGCTGAAAGTTCTAGATCAAGGACCCAGCATGGTCAGGTTCTGGTGAGAGCCCTCTTCCAGACTGCAAACTGACAACTTATGTATCATCACATGGGGGAAAGAGAGGGAACAGAGCTCTCTCGGATTCCTTTTCTTTTTTTTTTTTTTGCGGTACGCGGGCCTCTCACTGTTGTGGCCTCTCCCATTGCGGAGCACAGGCTCCGGACTCGCAGGCTCAGCAGCCATGGCTCATGGGCCCAGCCGCTCTGCGGCATGTGGGATCTTCCCGGACCGGGGCACGAACCCGTGTCCCCTGCATTGGCAGGCACTCTCAACCACTGCGCCACCAGGGAAGCCCTGGGATTCCTTTTATAAGGGCATTAATCTCATTCATGAGAGCTCCAACTTCATGACCTATAATCGCCTCCCAAAGGCTCCACCTTCTGACATTGGGGGTTAGGATTTAAACCTACGAATTTGGTCAGGGGGGACACAGCATTCAGTCCATTGCAAAGACAGTAAGGATAATGGTGAAAACTCCATCCAAAGTGCCTTCCTTTTCAGTAGTAGCTAGTTTAGTGGATCAGAAAACCACCACAATTTTTATTATGTTAAACAACCGGAAGCAGCTGCAAAGATATTTCTCCCTACGTTGGAAGGAAGGAAGGAAGGAAGGGGGAAGGAAGGAAGCAGTAGGAGGGAGGCAGGGAGGGAGGGAGGGAGGGAAGGAAGGAAGAAGGACCTTAATTTGAAAATGTCTACACTCTAGATATGATTTTTAGTTTTGATATAACTGCTCTCATCAGAATTAAATGTCCCTGCTATTGTTTAATGGATACAAAGTTTCATTTCTGCAGGACGGAAAGAGCTCTGGCAGTGAATGGTAATGACGGTTGCACAACAGTATGGAGGCACGCAATGTCACTAAACGGGACACTTAAAATGTTTAAGATGCTAAATTTGACGGTATTTATATTTCACCACAATTTAAAAAATTAAAAAATTAAAAGAAGAATTAAATGTCCCCAATATCTTATATCTCAAAGGTGTAAGGGTCACCTGATTGTGAGGCTGAGTGTAAATATCAGTGGAGATTGAACTACGCCAATATTTTCACTGGTATTGTTACAGTTTTTGTTAGTAGCCTCATTAGAAAATTACATATGTTCTGAGAGGACTGCCCCAAATATATTTTTCCCATAAGCTACTATTTCTAGGGTGTGATTTTACAGCAGGAGAAGTTTTTCAGAAATGCATACTTGATGGGACCTTCAAGACGACAGAGGAGTAAGATGTGGAGATCACCTTCCTCCTCACAAATACATCAGAAATACATCTATATGTGGAACAGCTCCTACAGAACACCTACTGAACGCTGGCAGAAGACCTCAGACCGCCCAAAAGGCAAGAAACTCCCCACATACCTGGGTAGGGCAAAAGAAGAAAGAATAAACAGAGACAAAAGGATAGGGATGGGACCTGCACCAGTGGGAGGGAGCTGTGAAGGAGGAAAGGTTTCCACACACTAGGAAGCCCCTTCACTGGTGGAGACGGGGTGGCGGGAGGGAAGCTTCGGAGCCGCGGAGGAGAGCGCAGCAACAGGGGTGCGGAGGGCAAAGCAGAGAGATTCCCGCACAGAGGATCGGTGCCGACCAGCACTCATCAGCCCGAGAGGCTTGTCTGCTCACCAGCTGGGGCGGGTGGGGGCTGGGAGCTGAGGCTCGGGCTTCGGTCAGATCCCAAGGAGAGGACTGGCGACGTGAACACAGCCCAAAGAGGGCTAGTGTGCCACGGCTGGCCGGGAGGGAGTCCGGGAAAAAGTCTGGACCTGCCAGAGAGGCAAGAGACCTTTTTTTCTGGGTGTGCGAGGAGAGAGGATTCAGAGCACCGCCTAAACGAGCTCTAGAGACGGGCGCGAGCCACGGCGATCAGCACGGACACCAGAGACGGGCATGAGACACTAAGGCTGCTGCTGCAGCCACAAAGAAGCCTGTGTGCGAGCACAGCTCACTATCCACACCTCCCTTCCGGGGAGCCTGTGCAGCCCGCCACTGCCAGGGTCCCGGGATCCAGGGACAACTCCCCCGGGAGAACGCATGGCGCACCTCAGGCTGGTGCAACGTCACGCTGGCCTCTGCCACCACAGGCTCGCCCCGCACTCCAATTATAACTACGGAACCCCTCCCTCCACCTGGCAAGAGAGAGCCAGGGCCCCCTAACCAGCTGCTGCTTGCTTCAACCCCATCCTGTCTGGGTGGGAACAGAAGGCTGAGGGCAACCTACACGCAGAGGCGGGGCCAAAACCAAAGCTGAACCCTAGGAGCTGTGAGAACAAAGAAGAGAAAGAGAAATTGCTTCATGCAGCCTCAGAGGCAGCAGATTAAATCCCCACAATCAACTTGGTGTACGCTGCATCTGTGGAATACCTGAATAAACAATGAATCAACCCAAAATTGAGGGAGTGGACTTTGGGACCAACTGTAGACTTGGAGTTTCATGTCTGCGACTGACTTGTTTCTTATTTTTTTACGTTTATCTTAGGAAAGTTTTTAGTGCTTGTTATCATTGGTGGATTTGTTTATCGGTTTGGTTGTTCTCTATTTTTATTACTTTTTTCTATATTTTAATAATTTTTTAATTTTAATAATTATATATATATATTAATTTTATAATTTTTTTCTCTTCCTTTTTTCTCTGTTTTCTTCTGAGCCATGTGGCTGACCGGGTCTTGGTGCTCCAGCCTAGTGTCAGGCCTGAACTTCTGAGATGGGAGAGTTGAGCTCAGGACACTGGACCACCAAGACCTCCAGGCCCCACGTAATATGAATCAGCAAGAAATCTCCCAGAGACTTCTGTCTCAATGCTAAGACCCAGCTCCACCAAATGGCCAGAAAGCTTCAGTGCTGGAGGCGCCATGCCAAACAACTAGCAAGACAGGAACACAACCACATCCATTAGCAGAGAGGCAGCCTAAAATCATACTAAGTTCACAGACACCCCAAAAAGCACCAGCAGCCCTTCCCACCAAAAAACAAGATCCAGCCCCACCCATCAAAACACAGGCATTAGTCCCCTCCACCAGGAAGCTTACACAACCCACTGAACCAACCTTACCCAATGAGGGCAGACACCAAAAACAACGGGAACTACAAACTGGCAGCCTGCGAAAAGGAGACTCCAAACACAGTAAGTTAAACAAAATGAGAAGACAGAGAAATACGCAGAAGATGAAGGAGCAAGGTAAAAATCCACCAGAACAAACAAATGAAGAGGAAATAGGCAGTCTACCTGAAAAAGGATTCAGAGTAATGATAGTGAAGATGATCCAAAATCTTGGAAATAGAATGGAGAAAATACAAGAAACATTTAACAAGGACTTAGAAGAACTAAAGAGCAAACAAACAGTGATGAACAACACAATAAATGAAATTAAAAATTTGCTAGAAGGAATCAATAGCATTCTGAGGCAGAAGAACGGATAAGTGAACTGGAAGTTAAAAGAGTGGAAATAACTACCACAGAGCAAATTAAAGAGAAAAGAATGAAAAGAATTGAGGACAGTCTCAGAGACCTCTGGGACAACATAAAACACACCAACATAAGAATTATAGGGGTCCCAGAAGAAGAAAGAAAGAAAGGGTCTGAGAAAATATTTGAAGAGATTATAGTTGAAAACTTCCCTAAAGTGGGAAAGGAAATAGTCAAGTGCAGGAAGCACAGAGAGTCCCATACAGGATAAATCCAAGAAGAAACATGCCAAGACACATATTAATCAAACTATCAAAAAATAAATACAAAGAAAAAATATTAAAAGCAACAAATAATATGCAAGAGAATCTCCATAAGGTTAACAGCCGATCTTTTAGCAGAAACTGTGCAAGCCAGAAGGGAGTGGCAGGACATATTTAAAGTCATGAAATGGAAAAACCTACAACCACGATTGCTCTACCCAGCAAGGATCTCATTCAGATTCGACAGAGAAATTAAAACCTTTACAGACAAGCAAAAGTTAACAGAATTCAGCACCACCAAACTAGCTTTACAACAAACGCTAAAGGAACTTCTCTAGGCAGGAAACACAAGAGAAGGAAAAGACCTACAAAAACAACCCCAAAACAATTAAGAAAACTGGTAATAGGAACATACATATCGATAATTACCTTAAATGTAAATGGATTAAATGCTCCAGCCAAAAGACACAGACTGGATGAATGGATACAAAAACAAGACCCATAGATATGCTGTCTACAAGAGACCCACTTCAGACCTAAGGACACATACAGACTCAAAGTGAGAGGATGGAAAAAGATATCCCATGGAAATGGAAATCAAAAGAAAGCTGGACTAGCAATTCTCATACCACACAAAATAGAGTTTAAAATGAAGACTATTACAAGAGACAAAGAAGGACAGTACATAATGATCAAGGGATCAATCCAAGAATAACATATAACAATTGTAAATATTTATTTACCCAACATAAGAGCACCTCAATGCATGAGGCAAATGCTAACAGCCATAAAAGGGGAAATCGACAGTAACACAATAATAGTAGGGGACTTTAACACCCCACGTTCACCAATGGACAGATCATCCAAAATGAAAATAAATAAGGAAACACAAGCTTTACACGATATTAAAGAAGATGGACTTAGTTGATATTTATAGGACATTCCATCAAAAAACACCAGAATACACTTATTTCCCAAGTGCTCATGGAACATTCTCCAGAATAGATCATATCTTGGGTCACAAATCAAGCCTTGGTAAATTTAAGAAAACTGAAATCATATCAAGTATCTTTTCCGACCACAATGCTATGAGACTAGATATCAATTACAGGAAAAAAACTGTAAAAAAAATACAAGCACACAGAGGCTAAAAAACACACTACTAAATAACCAGGAGATCACTGAAGAAATCAAAGAGGAATCAAAGAACACCTAGACACAGATGACAATGAAAACACAATGACCCAAAACCTATGGGATGCAGCAAAGTCACTCCTAAGAGGGAAGCTTAGAGCAATATAATCCTACCACAAGAAACAAGAAACATCTCAAATAAACAACCTAACCTTACACCTAAGCAATAAGAGGAAGAAGAATAAAATAACCCCAGAGTTAGCAGAAGGAAAGAAATCATAAAGATCAAATCAGAAATAAATGAAAAAGAAATGAAGGAAACAATAGCAAAGTTCAATAAAACTAAAAGCTGGTTCTTTGAGAAGATAAACAAAATTTTTAAACCACTAGCCACACTCAGCAAGAGAAAAAGGAAGAAGACTCAAATCAAGAGAATTTGAAATGAAAAAGGAGAAGTAACAAGTGACACTGCAGAAAAGCAAAGGATCATGAGAGATTACTACAAGCAACTCTACGCCAATAAAATGAACAACCCGGAAGAATTGGACAAATGCTTAGAAAAGCACAATCTTCTGAGACTGAACCAGGAAGAAATAGAAAATATAAACAGACCAATCACAAGCACTGAAATTGAAACTGTGATTTAAAATCTTCCAACAAACAAAAGCCCAGGACCAGATGGCTTCACAGGCGAATTCTATCAAACATTTAGAGAAAAGCTAACAGCTATCCTTCTCAAAATCTTCCAAAATATAGCCGAGGGTGGAACACTCAGAAACTCATGCTATAAGGCCACCATCACCCCGATACCAAAACCAGGCAAAGGTGTCTCAAAAAAAGAAAACTACAGGCCAATATCACTGATGAACACAGATGCAAAAATCCTCAACAAAATACTAGCAAACAGAATCCAACAACACATTACAAGGATCATACACCATGATCAAGTGGGGTTTATCCCAGGAATGCAAGGAGTCTTCAATATATGCAAATCAATGTGATAAACCATATGAACAAATTGAAGGTGAAAAAACATATGGTCATCTCAATAGATGCACAAAAATCTTTCGACAAAATTCAACACCCATTTATGATAAAAACTTTCTAGAAAGTAGGCATAGAGGGAACTTACCTCAACATAATAAAGGCCATATATGACAAACCCACAACCAACATCGTTCTCAGTGGTGAAAAACTGAAACCGTTTCCACTAAGATCTGGAACAAGACAAAGTTGTCCACTCTCACCACTATTATGCGACATAGTTTTGGAAGTTTTAGCCACAGCAATCAGAGAAGAAAAAGAAATAAAAGGAATCCAAATCAGAAAAGAAGACGTAGAGCTGTCACTGTTTGAAGATGACATGATACTATACATAGAGAATCCTAAAGATGCCACCAGAAAACTATTAGAGCTAATCAATGAATTTGGTAAAGTAGCAGGATACAAAATTAATGCACAGAAATCTCTTGCATTCCTATATACTAATGATGAAAATTCTGAAAGAGAAATTAAGGAAACACTCCCACTTACCATTGCAACAAAAAGAAAAAATACCTAGGCATAAACCTACCTAAGGAGACAAAAGACATGTATGCAGAAAACTATAAGAAACTGGTGAAAGAAATTAAAGATGATACAAACAGATGGAGAGATATACCATGTTCTTGGATTGGAAGCATCAACAGTGGAAATGACTATACTACCCAAAGCAATGTACAGATTCAATGGAATCCCTATCAAACTTCCAATGGCAATTTTCACAGAACTAGAACAAAAAATTTCACTATTTGTATAGAAACAAAAGACCCCAAATAGCCAAAGCAATCTTGAGAAAGAACAACGGAGCTGGAGGAATCAGGCTCCCTGCTTTCCTGACGATACTAAAAAGCTACAGTAATCAGGACAGTATGGTATTGGCACAAAAACAGAAATATAGATCAACGGAACAGGATAGAAAGCACAGAGATAAACACACGTCCATATGGTCACCTTACCTTTGATAAAGGAGGCAAGAATATACAATGGAGAAAGACAGTCTCTTCAATAAGTGGTGCTGGGAAAACTGGACAGCTACATGTAAAAGAATGATATTAGAACACTAGCTAACACCATACACAAAAATAAACTCAAAATGGATTAAAGACCTAAATGTAAGGCCAGACACTATCAAACTCTTAAAGGAAAACATACGCAGAACACTCTATGACATACATCACAGCAAGGTTCTTTTTGACCCACATCCTAGTGAAATAGAAATAAAAACGAAAATAAACAAATGTGACCTAATGAAACTTAAAACCTTTTGCACAGCAAAGGAAAACATAAACAAGATGAAAAGACAACCCTCAGAATGGGAGAAAATATTTGTAAACTAAGCCACTGACAGAGGATCAATATCCAAAATATACAAGCAGCTCATGCAGCTCAATATCAAAAAAACAAACAACCCAATCCAAAAATGGGCAGAAAACCTAAATAGACATTTCTCCATAGAAGATATACAGATTGCCAACAAACACATGAAAGGATGCTCAGCATCACTAATCATTAAAGAAATGCAAATCAAAACTACAGTGAGGTATCACCTCACACCCGTCAGCATGGCCATTATCAAAAAATCTACAAACAATAAATGCTGACGAGGGTGTGGAGAAAAGGGAACTCTCTTGCACTGTTGGTGGGAATGTAAAGTGATACAGCCACTATGGAGAACAGTACGGAGGTTCCTTAAAAAACTAAAAATAGAACTCCGACCCAGCAATCCCACTACTGGGCATATACCCTGAGAAAACCATAATTCAAAAAGAGTCATGTACCACAATGTTCATTGCAGCACTATTTATAAAAGCCAGGACATGGAAGCAACCTAAGTGTCCATCGACAGATGAATAGATAAAAAAGATGTGGCACATAATACAATGGAATATTACTCAGCCATGAAAAGAAACAAAATTGAGTTATTTGTAGCGAGGTAGATGGACCTAGAGTCTGTGATACAGAGTGAAGTAAGTCAGAAAGAGAAAAACAAATACCGTATGCTAACACATATATATGGAATCTAAAAAAAAAAAATGGTTCTGAAGTACCTAGGGACAGGACAGGAATAAAGAGGCAGACGTAGAGAATGGACTTGAGGACACGAGGTGGGGGAAGGGTAAGCTAGGACGGAGTGAGAGAGTGTCATGGACATATATACAGTACCAAATGTAAAATAGATAGGTAGTGGGAAGCAGCCACAGAGCACAGGGAGATCAGCTCGGTGCTTTGTGACCACCTAGAGGGGTGGGATAGGGAGGGTGGGAGGGAGATGCAAGAGGGAGGAGATATGGGAATATATGTATATGTATAGCTGATTCACTTTGTTATAAAGCAGAAAGTAACACACCATTTTAAAGCAATTATACTCCCAATAAAGATGTTAAAAATAAATAAATAAAATAAGAATACAGGGCTTCCCTGGTGGCGCAGTGGTTGAGAGTCCGCCTGCCGATGTAGGGAACACGGGTTCGTGCCCCGGTCTGGGAAGATCCCACATGCCGCAGAGCGGCTGGGCCCCTGAGCCATGGCCGCTGAGCCTGCGCGTCCTGAGCCTGTGCTCCGCAACGGGAGAGGCCACAACAGTGAGAGGCCCGCGTACCGCAAAAAAAAAAAAAAAAAATACAGTACAATAACATTCAACATGAGGTACTTCATATTTATATATTTTTCCTTCATAAATAATGCTGTAAGCTACTGAATTCAAGCACTCTGATGCACAAGTGGCTTGTGTCTTGAATTAGCGAGCTTATTTAAACACCTTAAAGAAAGACAATTCAGTGCAACAGTTATGTAGAAATTAGACCATTTACTTTAATACTATATTAAGATATGCTTAAAGAATGTTACATTAGGATTGCTCCCCTTATCCCCAGGATATGAACAACGACAAAGTTTGCCAGATACATTGGGAAAAGCATCTACAGGGAATTGTTTAATAAAGTTGCGTTTATACGCTACAGTTGCCTGCCTTGTCAGAACAATGGTTTCTAGTTTTAAAAGATACAAAATTCGAGATTACCAAAGAAAATGAAGCAAGTATATTAGCTTTAACTCCATGTCGTTGAAAATGCAGAAGGGAGAATAGGATTTAAAAGATAAAATTTTCTTGTGTTAAATACAATTTTCAAATTTAACCCACAGCTCTTGGCACCAGCCAATCAGATTACGGATGGGTTTCGTTTTTTTTTCTTTTTCAGGTGATAGTAATTAACATAAAATTAAGCTCTTCCACACCTAGTGTACAGATCTCACGCGGCTCTCACCCAGCAGTTGCCCAGCCTCTGGCGGGCAGCTACGAACAGGAGCACTGACCATGGGTGTTACTGAATGAACAATCTTCCCTCTAAGGTTATCACACCCACCGCCATAATCTGATATGATGAAATTAGTGCTAAATAAAGTTTCTTCTCCTCTGGCTTAAAAGTGAGTTCCTTCCAATCAGGTATATAGTCTACCAATTTGCAAGGTAACTATGAGTTACCAAAATGTTTAACCATAATTTATAAATAAAACCCTTTGTAGAAGTAGTTTTTAAATTGAAAATGTACCTTTATTTCACAGTTTGCCAAAACTACTATCTGTCATCTTGCTAATAAGAAATAATTGTTAGATAATTTTGGAAAGTTGTCCTGGGAATACTCATCTATAATCACCGTAATAGCTTTTGATCATCTACGCTAACAGACATAGGTAATGGTAAAGGTGATTAAAACATTTCCCGTAATCCAGTGTTCTCCTCCATCAGGGAAGCCAGCCGAAGCAACAAGCCCACGTCTACAGGGGGAGAGGTGGCCCAGAAGCACAGGTAATCACTCACTGGGGCCCAGCTGGGGCCAGCAGGGGGACCATTTCTGTCCCAGCCCTCACTGACCAGGCAGGGAAGAAACAATTCCTGAGCTGGCACGCACCTGAACGCGCACGGGCACCCATGCTGACACCCACCCCAGGACTAACCCCTGCTCCAGAGCCAGCTTTGGGCTCACAGAGCAGGAGAAGGAGGTGGCCAGCGACCACACTCTGGGTGGCTGGGAAGCCATCTCAGGATCACGCTGGGCGGAAAAGCTGCCCAGAAACACATGGATACTTCAACTGGGAGTGAACACAGTGGACACCACCAGGGTCACGGATACTAAGCCAGCACAAGCCTTCGCTGAAGGAGAATGTTTTGATGAGCTTTTCCCTCCTTTGTGTACATTATCCGTGGACAAATAGGAGAGCTGGATGTGATGCTGAGGCAGTGAATATTAGGTATCATCAAGAGTATCGTTCTAGACCATTTTCTAAAAACCCTGCAGGCATATATTGGCACTTTAAGATGGCCAGAGGCCAGATTCTAGCAGTCCAGGAACAGGACAGAATTATAATTAACTAAGAAGATACAATGTGGTCAAAGTAGATCCGGTGAAGTATATTTCAGGGGGAAAAAAATCAATGAATAAAAGTATCTTATTACATTAGCATGTGGTGCTACAAAACTAATTGTTTTTCCATTCATCTAAAGAATCGTTTGGTCCTCTTTTCGTGGGAAAAAGGGAATAGGAATTCTATACAGTACAACTTTTGAAAACCTGCAAATGGCAGGGATCAGAAGCTAAACAGGGGGAAAAGAGTCTGACTTTTTGAACTCTGTATTATAATATGCCATCAATTAAACTATTTGTCATATGGGGCTTTTTTAGGCTTCCTTTTAAAACCATTTTAGTTTAAATTAATAGGCCTGCAACTTTTTTCTGATGACAATAAAATTTTATAATTTAGTTACTTCTAAAAGAAGCCTCTGTACTGCAATATTTTGTCTTCTAAACTAAAAGAATATAAATCTGTTTGTAGCAAAAAGTCATGACCTAAAGCTTGCAATTTCTTACTTACTTTACATTGACACTTTCCAATTTAAAATTTAACCATCTTATGAATTTAGGATTTAAGAAAAAGCAATGCCCAAAAGTAAAATATTTAAAAGGAAATAAAATAAGAAGGTAAACATGACTACTGTCTACTTTCTAAATTATTACTTATTATCAAGCAAAACGTCTTTCAAAATTGTACAATGAGGTTTATCGTTTTGGGGGGAGGGAGGGGTTCTGTTTAAAAATAATTCTTGCTATTGTTATTTTAGACTATTTATTCCTACTTAAAATAAAGCCCGAAAGAGAATTTGAAGTGATCCAAAAATTTTCCTAAGAGGGACAAAACTGGGAGGTCAGCGGGGCAGTTGGAAAAGAACGCAAAATCTCCCCAGATGTATAAATGCAACTCTAAGGACCACAAGCCTTGATGAGAACTTGGCTCTTTTAGGCATAGAGTTAAAAGCTGAACGCTGCATTTTTGCCTGTACATAATTAAAAGGTTGAAAGAAATTAGAACCTGCCTACAGCTCCATTCGTTACAAATTACCTGCGCTGATCGCGTATCTGCAGCTGAGCTTAGCATCAAGCAAGTAGGAGCGTGGTGTGCACCTCAGAGCCCGCACTGCTCCGGGAAGCGTGCTCAAGCGTAGAATATAAATTCGGGGACAGGCTCCCCGCCCCCCCCCCCCCCCCCCGCACTCCGGTGCCGACGGTGATTTTGCCACACTGAACTTCTGTCATGCCTTCCTGTCCAAAGTAGCTGAGCTCATTACCATCCGGGATCACGCAGGCCGTGTAGAAGGTGTCCTGCTTAGTCTGCACCGGGTACTCAAACCACACGGGGAAGGTGTTGCTGGAGCCGTCTGAGAAGCACTTGCTCAAGTTCTGCCCCAGGGCGACGCCCTGCCGCTTGAGTTCGATCTTGGCGCTGTACTCGGCCGAGCCGTAGCTGGAGCCGTGCAGCCCGAAGCCCGCGATGAACACCCTCTTGTCGACGGCGAACTGGATGCTGTCGCAGCGGCCCCGGTAGCGCCACTGGTTTGCTCCCGTAGGCGCACAACTGGAAACGGTGGCAGCGCTGGAGGACGAGGCCCTTGCGGGCTTTGCAGCTCGGGCTTCTTGGCCGCGGTGTACCAGAGGAAGATGTCGTTGGTCTCGTTCAGAGTTAAGACTCCGGACTGCGCAGCACTGTTTGCAAAATCGTCCAGGGCCATGGTCGGGATGCAGGTCAAGTAAAGCGCCTTCCCAAGGACTCTGCGCTTGTTTTCAGCGCTCAAAGCCAGATCTTGTCGCTGGCATTCCACTTCAGCCCAGCTGAGAGCTGCCTCGAAAACCACAATTTCTTTGGCATTCAGTTTCCCTGCGGAGGATACTTTCTAGTTTCGGAAGTCAATATCACAGAACCCCTCAGACTTGAGAGCGAGCTCGGCCTGGGCGTCAATCACCTCCCAGCACCGCTGGGTCAGGCCCGGCTCCTCAAACGGGCAGCTCTGGGACAGGAGGACACAGGCGTTCTTGGCGCTCAGGCAGGTCTCCAGGAGATTGACGCAGGCCCGGGCGAGGTGAGGGACGATGTACTTTTTGGCAGCATAAAGAGTGGCCAAGACCGTGACAGCAGCCAAGTCCATTTCATCACAGTAGATGTATTTCAGCATAGCGAGAAAAGCAGCAGGGTCGACATCTGGTATACAGATCTCAGCTTTGTCTTCGGCAAGTTCTCCGTAAAACATTGCATGGAACACAGAGCTCCCAACAGCTAAAACATATTTGTGTCCTGGCAACCGCTGAGTCCCACCTGGTGGCCCAACCACAAAATGTACATCTGCCATCAAATCATTACGGAACATCACGGCATTTCTCTCTCTAATGGTGGGATAAGGAACCTGCCAATTCGGGGCTGGAAGAAGGTTGTTGTTACTGAGATTCTGCTGGTGGTACTGATGGACAGTAGTGCTGCTGGAGTTGGCTGGTTTTCTTCGGCGGAATATATCAGCAGCCATCTTCTTCTTTTTAGTCTTCAAGGTAATTACTTCATAACAAACTGGAGGCAACTTGCTGCTGCTGCTGGGATTTTTTTTCTTCGAGCTCTTCTTGGACCTGTTCTTTACCGTCTCGCTCGCGGTCCTTGTCGCCTCAGGCAGCGCCCGCTGTCTGCGCTGCTTACCACTTGCTTCCTCGGCCCGGTGCCCGCTCCTCGGGCCCCGTCCCGGGCACTCTGGGATCCAGCACCCGGCAGGGCTCAGCGGGCACCCGCACGCTGCATTCCTTTTTTTTTTTTAAAGATTTTTTTTTTTGATGTGGACCATTTTTTAGAAGTCTTTACTTATTATAATACTGCTTCTGTTTTATGTTTTGGTTAATTGGCCACGAGGCATGTGGGATCTTAGCTCCCCCGCCAGGGATCGAACCCACACCCCCTGCATTGGAAGGTGAAGTCTTAACCACTGGACCTCCAGGGAAGTCCCATGAATTGCATTCTTAAAATTACATATTCTAATTGGCTGTTGCTGATGTATTAGAATATTGTGGATTTTTAAATTTTATTTTTATCCACTAAACTTGTTGCAATTTCTTAATAGTTCTAATAGCTTTTTGAGTCTCTTGAATTTTCTATGTAAGCAATTATACTTTCTGAAAATAAAGACAATTTAACTTCCTCCTTTTGATTCTTAAAACCACATTACTCTCCCTTGTCTGCTGCATTGCTTACAACCTCTAATACCACGTTAACTCCAGTGGAAACAGTCTTATCTAGTTAATTTAAAGGAACACATATATCACTAGTTAGTATGATATTCGCTGTAGCTGTTTGAACTTGCGTTCAGAGATTGCCTTTCTTCCAGATTACTCATTGTGAATGGCCTTCAGGATGGATAGTCAGAAGCTCTAATCAGCAGCAAAACTGTCCCAGGAGCGCTTCTCTGGGAAACAGAGGCAGTTAAGTGACTTCCTAGAGGAGTGTCCTAGCCAGTCTCCGGCAGGGGCAGTGTGGAGTCATTCTTTTACTGTGCTTGCCTCAGTCTCCTACATCTGAAATGCATTCTTTACTCATTTGCCCCATTTTTGCATTGTTTTGAAATTTTAACTTAGTGCATTTACTTTTTTCTCTCCAAGTAGAGTATAAGATCCTTGAGGATAAGGGCTAAACAGTGCCTTTCTTTTATCTCATATGAACTCTTTAGAATATAAGTTCTCTGAGGGAAGAGACTTTGCTGGTGTTGTTGCTACTGTTTCCAGTGGCTAGCACAGTGCCGAGCACTGTAAGCACTAAATATTTTTCAGTAAGTGAGTCAGCCTCACATTCCTTCAACCCCCGCAGGCTTCAGTCCATGTCTGGCAATTTGCTGTGTGTACCGAATGCATTCAAAAATGGTGGTGGAATGAATGAGCCCTTCCAGGCCCTAGTCTCTCATTTTCATTCCACCATTCTTTCACCTGGACATCTCCATTTCTAAACAGTTTAAGCAAAGCTTGATGTTGATGTATTTGTCAATGCCAGAAAAAAAATGTTTGACAAGTGTACAATCTAACTTCATGAATTTCAAAACAGATGACACCCATTTTGATAAACGCATATGATTCTGCAGCTGATGAAAAAGAAAAATGAAAATGGGGCCAAATTACGTTTTGGCACCCAAGCCAATAATCAATCTTCCTTCACGCTAGTGGTCTGTCATGAGACCGTAAAACCACATGAAGACAGGAAACAGGAAAGTCCTCACACCAGATTTCCAAGGGAGTCAACGTAATTTGGTTAACAAGACACACTTACCTGTGAATGAATTACAGCTAAGTGTGAACCTGGCAGTTCAATGATAAAATATGTCAAAGCTTTCCAGAAATGATTACCACCATAGCATTGAATAAGGTTACCATGGGCAGAACAGACTAATTGGTAGAGTTGGATCTATTTTTAAATGTCAAACAATATCTTGCTACTCTTAGCAGCACTGCTCTACGCCCCTTAACTGGGGATACTACCTACCTACAGGTTTCTCACTCCCACCGTAACGGTCTACCCACGTTTGTTTTGTAAATCACATAGCTGGGGAGACATACACAGAAATCTGATAATCAAGTCCTGGTCCTGCCTTCTAAGGGGTGGCAGTAACACAGGGTGGTAAAGGAGAGAGCTCTTGTTGCCACGCCCTCGTCTGTCACCGCCACGTTCAAGCTCTTTTCCTGCCCTTCAAGTGCTCTCTTTCAGCTGCACGAACTCAGTTACCTGTTCACCTGTCCCTTTATTTAAAGACAGAAGACCTTCTCCCTGATGCCATTACAGCCTTCATGAACAGTTGTATCTTCTGAATCTGTAAGGTCACTCATCATCCTCCCATAATCCCTTTCCTGACTTTAGCTCTCATCCTCCCTCCCTAAACATACTTGCATGGACATATAAGTGATATCGCACAGTATTTGTCTTTCTCTGTCTGACTTATTTCATCAAGCATAATATTTTCTAAATCCATCCACGTTGCTGCAAATGACAGAACTTCATTCTTTTTTATGTATGAGTAATATTCCATTGTGTGTGTGTATATGTATGTAGGTATATATACATGTATATATGTATGTATATATATATACATACATTATATCTTTATCCATTCATCCTGAATTCTTTCCGAAGTGCTTTTCCATAAAAATCTTATTGAATCCCTGAAAAGTCCTGTAGGATAAACCTGGCATATTATTACCATCTTACAGATGAAGAAACTGAGGCATGGAAAGGGTCAAGAGCCTTCAGTGAGATATCACTCTAGCAACAGAGTATGGAAGTCACTTCACCCAGCCACTGTATGAAGCTCCTCCCGGATAAAAGGATGAAATATAGATCTGAAACTTAGGCACAGAAATACTCTATAAATCAACAATAGGCTGGCATCTTTCAGAATATAAATTCAAGACAGTGAATCTTTGATGATGAAGATAGCTTTAATAAGGAAAGTAGATATAGGAAGCACAAAAAGAAAAAAAAAAAACCTGCCAAAAACGATCTTCAGTGAACACTAGATCTGGGGTTGTGCAAATATATTAAGGCTCTTTAACATTGGTCATTGACAATCTCCTTTAGCTTTCATGATTGGTGGAAATAAATATATGCTCTCTCTAAAGCTCAAGCCTCCAAGGAAATACCTAGTGCTGGTAAACAAGTTCTGTAACGTCATGTGCTCTCTGAAAAGCAATGACTCTCAAACTTTAGAACATTCCAAGAGCCAAGTTAAGGAAATGGCAACTTATTTAGTGACTTTAATAAAACATGAAGAGGCCTGAAGGAAGCAAGCATAATATGGTGGGAAGTTTTCACTAGATAAACACCTATTTGCAGTTGTCATCTGATCTGTGTAGAACTGACAATACCACCAGATTTGTCATTGATTTGGTTGGGTGGGCTATTCCTCCATTTGGAGACACTGGGATACTTATAAATTAGTTTTCTTCCCGAGTATCTACCACAGATAATGTTTACTCTGCCTTTACTTATTAGGGTCTATCTGAAAGAATCTCAAAGCCATTATTCAAAGATGCCCTGTTTTATATATGTCTGTAGATGCACAGGAATGTCTGGTCGTCTATTTGGTACATTTGTAAAATGCTTATTGTGTGCAGACACTGCTTCCGGCATTTGATTTGAAACACGAGAACTATTTTAACTACTCCATTGTAAAAATGAAATGGCTTAGCACATGGAGTGTTAAAAAAACGTGAACTAAATATTGGGTGAAGAATTAGCTGGAAGGAGAATGTGATAATCCAAGTTGGAATAGACCAAAATCAACCATGTACCAAAAATAAAAAATAACCTATGCTTTTCTTAAACAGCAGGCACTCCTAATTTATATTCCAGCTAACAACTGCTTTTCCAATAATAAAGCATCTGTTACCTAACTCTTTGTTTCCTTGTTTACCCACCTCCCCCTTCTCCAGCACTGAATTAATCTCACAACTCACTTTTCCTCTTCTGATAAAATAAATCAAAACAAGGAAATACAGACCATTTCAAACAGTGGTCCTTCATCCTGAAGTAGTTATTCATTGCAAGTACACATTGCTCATACCAGCCACTTCCTAGTTGCCACTGACAAAATTCACCAATGTCTTCCATCACACCATGTAAGTCACATTATTGGTAGGACAAAACGTTGCCTCTTTTATCACAGGCAAAAGTGCAGCTGTCAACTCTCAACCTTCCAACGTGAAATTCTAACACCTCCCCCTCTCTCTAGCTCCATTACTTCTGATCTCAGGGGAAGAGGTGTCCCTCCTTATGGTCAACACTTACGTTGGCAGCTGGGCTTGGGCCCCTCCTCTTCTACTCTGCCAAGCCCATTTATTCCTTAACCCACTATTTTCTATCTCCACTGTTGATGTGCCACAGAAAAAACTCTGGATCCTTTCTGGTAGAGTCTTAATTAACCAATATATGGGATTTAAAACTCCTGAGCCTTCCTTACTAAGAATTTCTCTTTCCTTGGTTTCCATAAGGTACAATCTCCTGACCTACCACTCTGCCACTCGCCCTCAGTCACTGTCACTAACTTTTCCTCAAGGTTTTTCTGCCCAGAAAAGTAACACGTGCACACTGCAGAAAAGTTTGAAACTACATTCAAAAAGAGTAAAATAAAATTTTCTAAATATAAATAATCTGAGCACTGTAGAGTAGTTCCTTCTAGGCCATATATACTTTCATAAGGAAATTTGAATCGTGCTGTGTTCATTATCTTGATTGCAGTGATGGTTTTACAGGCACATACATATGTCAAAATGTATCAAATTGCATACTATAATGCATGCAGTTTATTGTCTGTCAGTCATACCCCAACTAAGGTGTTTAAAAAATGTAAACAATAGAACTGCTGAATAACCATTGAGAGGAAGATGCTGGAACCCACCAAAAAAGACACCCCATATCCAAAGACAAAGGAGAAGCTGCAGTGAGACGGCAGGAGGGGCGCAATCACAATAAAATCAAATCCCATAACCGCTGGGTGCGTGACTCACAAACTGGAGAACACTGATACCACAGAAGTCCACCCACTGAAGTGAACGTTCTGAGCCCCACGTCAGGCTTCCCAACCTGGGGGTCCGGCAACAGGAGGAGGCATTCCTAGAGAATCTGACTTTGAAGGCCAGTGGGATTTGACTGTAGGACTTCCACAGGACTGGGGGAAACAGAGACTCCACTCTTGGAGGGCACACATAAAGTCTTGTATGCACCAGGACCCGGAGGAAAAGATCAGTGACCCCAGAGGAGACTGAACCAGACCTACCTACTAGTGTTGGAGGGTCTCCTGCAGAGGCGGGGGGCAGCTGTACCTCCCCATGGAGACAAGGACACTGGCAGCAGCAGTTCTGGGAAGTACTCACTGGCGTGAGCCCTCCCATAGGCCACCATTAGCACCACCATACAGCCTGTAGGCTTCAGTCACCTCAGGCCAAACAACTAACAGGGAGGGAACACAGCCCCACCCATCAGCAGACAAGCAGTTTAAAGTTTTACTGAGCCCTGCTGACCAGAGCAAGACCCAGCTCTACCCACCATCAGTCCCTCCGATCAGGAAGCTTGCACAAGCCTCTTAGATAGCCTCATCCACCAAAGGGCAGACAGCAGAAGCAAGAAGAACTACAATCCTGCAGCCTGCAGAACAAAAACCACATTCACAGAAAGTTATACAAAATGAAAAGGCAGAGGGCTATGTACCAGATGAAGGAACAAGATAAAACCCCAGAAAAACAACTAAATGAAATGGAGATCGGCAACCTTCCAGAAAAAGAATTCAGAATAATGACAGTGAAGATGATCCAGGACCTCGGAAAAAGAATGGAGGCAAAGATCGAGAAGATGCAAGAAATGTTTAACAAAGACCTAGAAGAATGAAAGAACAAACAAACAGAGATGAACAATACAATAACAGAAATGATAAATACACCAGAAGGAATCAATAGCAGAATAACTGAGGCAGGAGAACAGATAAGTAACCTGGAAGACAGAATGGTGGAAATCACTGCTTAAAAACAGAATAAAGAAAAAAGAATGAAAAGAAATGAAGACAGCCTAAGAGACCTCTGGGACAACATTAAATGCAACAACATTCGCATTATAGGGGTCCCAGAAGGAGAAGAGAGAGAGAAGGGACCAGAGAAAATATTTGAAGAGATTAGAGTCAAAAACTTCCCTAACATGGGAAAGGAAATAGCCACCCAAGTCCAGGAAGTGCAGACAGTCCCAGGCAGGATAAACCCAAGGAGGAACATGCCAAGACACACAGTAAGCAAACTGATAAAAATTAAAGACAAAGAAAAAAATACTAAAAGCAACAAGAGAAAAATGACAAATAACATACAAGGGAACTCGCATTAGGTTATCAGCTGATTTCTCAGCAGAAGCTCTGCAGGCCAGAAGGGAGTGGCACAGTATATTTAAAGTGATGAAAGGGAAGAACCTACAACCAAAAATACTCTATCCAGCAATGCTCTCATTCAGATTTGACAGAGAAATCAAAAGCTTTACAGACAAGCAGAAGCTTAAGAGAATTCAACACCACCAGACCAGCTTTGCAATAAATGCTAAAAGAACTCCTCTGGAGGGGGGAAAGAGACTAGCAGCTTAAAAAACAAAAAAAAAACAGAAACAAAAAAAAAACACTTGTACATATACAGACTGCTATATCAAAACCTCATGGGAACAGCAAATCCAAAAACTACAATAGATATACACACGAGAAAAGAAAAAGCAACCCAAACACAACATTAAAGATGGTCATCAAACCACAAGAGAAGAGAACAAAAGAGGAAGGAAGGGAAGAAAAAAGACCTACAAAAACAAACCCAAAACAATTAAGAAAATGGCAACAGAAATACACATATTGATAGTTACCTTAAATGTAAATGGATTAAATGAGCCAACCAAAAGACATAGACTGGCTGAGTAGATACAAAAACAAGACCCATATATATGCCGTCTAGAAGAGACTCACCTCAGACCTAGGGACACATACAGACTGAAAGTGAGGGGATGGAAGAAGGTATTCCACGCTGATGGAAATCAGAAGAAAGCTGGAGTAGCAATACTCATATCAGACAAAATAGACTTTAAAATAAAGAATGTTATATGAGACAAAGAAGGATACTACATAATGATCAAGGGATCAATCCAAGAAGAAGATATAACAATTGTAAATATTTATGCACCCAACGTAGGAGCACTTCAATGTATCAGGCAAATACTAACAGTCATAAAGGGAAAAATCGACAGTAACACAATAATAGTGGGGGACTTTAACACCCCACTTTCATCAATGGACAGATCATCCAAAATGAAAATCAATAAGAAAACACAGGCCTTAAATGACACGTTAGAGCAGATGGACTTAATTGATATTTATAGAGCATTCCATCCCAAAACACCAGAATACACATTCTTCTCAAGTGCACAAGGAACATTCTCCAGGACTGACCACATGCTGGGCCACAAGACAAGCCTTGGTAAATTTAAGAAAACTGAAATCATATCAAGCATCTTTTCCAATCACACCACTATGAGGTTAGAAATAAACTACAAGAGCGACTTCCCTGGTGGTCCAGTAGTTAAGAATCTGCCTTCCAATGCAGGTGACGCAGGTTTGATCCCTGGTCAGGGAACTAAGATCCCACGTGCCACGGAGCAACTAAGCCTGAGCACCACAACTGCTGAGCCTGCATGCTCTGTAGTCCATGCGCCATAGCTAGAGAGAAGCCCACGCACCACAACAAAGAGCCTGTGCGCGGCAACAAAAGATCCCGCAAAGCAAAATGAGGATCCTGCATGTCGCAACTAAGACCCAACACAGCCTAATTAATTAATTTTTAAAAATAAGCAATAAACTACAAGAAAAAAACTATAAGAACATAAACACGTGGAGGCTAAACAATATGCTACTAAACAACCAATAGAATGGATCACTGAAGAAATCAAAGAGGAAATCAAAAAATACCTAGAGACAAATGAAAATGAAAGCACAATGATTCAAAATCTATGGGATGCAATAAAAGCAGTTCTAAGAGGGAAGTTTATAGCAATACAATCTTACCTCAGGAAACAAGAAAAATCTCAAATAAACAATCTAATCTTACACCTAAAGCAACTAGAGAAAGAACAAAGTAGTAGAAGGAAAGAAAACATAAAGATCAGAGCAGGGCTTCCCTCGTGGCACAGTGGTTGAGAGTCCGCCTGCCGATGCAGGGGACACGGGTCTGTGCCCCGGTCCGGGAAGATCCCACATGCCACGGAGTGGCTGGGCCCGTGAGCCATGGCTGCTGAGCCTGTGCGTCTGGAGCCTGTGCTCTGCAATGGGAGAGGCCACAACAGTGAGAGGCCCGTGTACCGCAAAAAAAAAAAAAAAAAAGATCAGAGCAGAAATAAATGAAATAGAGACAAAGAAAACAATAACAAAGATCAATGAAACTAAAAGCTGGTTCTTTGAAAAGACAAACAAAATTGATAAACCTTTAGCCAGACTCATCAAGAAAAAAAGGGAGAGAACCCAAATCAATGAAATTAGAAATGAAAAAGGAGAAGTCACAACTGACACCACAGAAATACGAAGGAACATAAGAGACTACTACAAGCAACTGTATGCCAATAAAATGGCCAACCTGGTTGAAATGGACAAATTCTTAGAAAGGTACAGCCTCCCACGACTGAACCAGGAAGAAATAGAAAATATGAACAGACAAATCACAAGCACTGAAATTGAAACTATGATTAAAAAATTCCCAACAAACAAAAGTCCAGGACCTGATGGCTTCACAGGCGAATTCTATCAAACACTTAGAGAGGAGCTAACACCTATCCTTCTCAAACTCTTTCAAAAAACTGCAGAGGAAGGAAAACTCCCAAACTCATTCTATGAGGGCACCATCACCCTGATACCAAAACCAGACAAAGATACCAAAAAAAAAAAAAAAAAGAAAACTACAGGCCAATATCACTGATGAACATAGACACAAAAATCCTCAACAAAATACCTGCGATCCAAATCCAACGATACATTAAAAGGATCATATACCATGATCAAGTGGGATTTATCCCAGGGATGCAAGGATTTTTCAGTATCTGCAAATCAATCAGTGTGATACACCATATCAACAAACTGAAGAATAAAAACCATATGATCATCTCAATAGATGCAGAAAAAGCTTTTGACAAAATTCAACACCCAGTTATGATAAAAAACTCTCCCAAAAGTAGGCATAGAGGGAACATACCTCAACATAATAAAGGCAAAGGCCATATATGACAAACCCACAGCTACCATCGTACTCAATGGTGAAAAGCTGAAAGCATTTCCTCTAAGATCAGGAACAAGGCAAGGATGTCCACTCTCACCACTTTTATTCAACATAGTTTTGGAAATCCTAGCTATGGCAATCAGAGAATACAAAGAAACTAAAAGAATCCAAATTGGAATAGAAGAAGTTAAACTGTCACTGTTTGCAGATGACATGATACTGTACACAGAAAATCCTAAAGACGCTACCGGAAAACTACTAGAGCTCATCGATGAATTTGGTAAAGTTGCAAGTTACAAAATTGATACAGAGAAATCTGTTGCATTTCTATACATTAACAACAAAAGATCAGAAAGAGAAATTCAAGAAACAATCCCATTTACCATTGCATCAGGAAGAATAAAATACCTAGGAATAAACCTACCTAAGGAGACAAAAGACCTGTACTCTGAAAGCTATAAGACGCTGATGAAAGAAATCACAGAAGACACAAACAGATCCATGTTCGTAGATTGGAAGAATCAATATTGTCAAAATAACTATACTACCCAAGGCAATCTACAGATTCAATGCAATCCCTATCAAATTACCAATGGCATTTTTCACAGAACCAGAACAAAAAAACCTTAAAATTTGTATGGAGACACAAAAGACCCCAAATAGCCAAAGCAATCTTGAGAAAGAAAAATGGAGCTGGAGGAATCAGGCTCCCTGACTTCAGTCTATACTACAAAGCTATAGTCAACAAAACAGTATGGTACTGGCACAAAAATAGAAATATAGATCAATGGAACAGCATAAAAAGCCAAGAAGTAAACCCACGCACCTACGGTCAATTAGTCTATGACAAAGCAGGCAAGACTACACAATGGTGGGAAGACAGTCTCTTCAACAAACGTTGCTGGGAAAGCTGGACAGCTACATGGAAAAAAACAATGAAATTAGACCATTCTTTAACACCATACACAAAAATAAGCTCAAAATGGAGTAAAGACCTAAATGTGAGACTGGACAGTATAAAACTCCTAGAGGAAAACATAGGCAGAATACACTCTGCCATAAATGGCAGCAATTTATAAGAAAGGCCAGGGAGCGGAGAAAGCAAGGCATTGCTGGAGTCCAGAGCCATGGGAGAAGTGAAGCAGGCTGCCGAGTTCCCTTCCCCTCCCCACCCCAAAATAGCCCAGAGTCTTCCTTCACCAGTTTATAAAATACAATGAAAGTCAAGCCAGGGGAGAGACTCCAAGGGAATCACCCATAGAGACATCAGGGGTCCCTGCAAGAGGTGAAGACTGGCACCAGGTCCTGTCTTGAAATGCAATTAGGGAGAGGACTTGCTGATCCTCCCGGGGGCCCTTCTGAGCAGGGCTGGCTGTGGAGCAGTTTGCATGCCTGATGGATGGTCATGGCATTAATGCCTGAGTTTCATGTGGGTTATGTGAATGGCTTCTAAGGAAGCCAAACTTGAGCAAATTTGCATGTACTTCCCCCACACTGAGGTGGCTGTGTTGACAGAGGGAAGCTGGTGGTTAGCAAGGCTGGAGAGGAGGTGGGGTTTGGAAGATATCCAAGAGTCACATGGTAAACATTTCATTGCCCCTTGTGAGAGCCAGTGTTTAGACCTGTCACCCAGAGCGCATCTGGCACCTGTCAGAGAAGCAGCAATGACTAAGAGCAGATTGCCAGGGAAAGCAGCTAAATCACTTACTCTTGTCCCTAATCCCTCCTTTCCCCTGCGACACAACAGAGGAGTGCCAAGAAGGGGCATCCCCCAGGAGGCCGCCACACACCATGGTTCACTTCAGGCCCCTTGAGCCACAAACCTGGCAGACCCAGAGAAAGAGAAAAGCTCTGAAGGGTAAATGAAACTGACAGATTTTTAATATCCAAAAATGAAGTCAAGGAATCATCCCAAAATGTCCTTAAGGGGTCCGTGACCTGGCAGGGTGGGACTTTTCACATAGCACAGTTGTGGGAGTGAAGGCTGAGAATGGAGAAAAATAAAACCACTTCCTCTTTGTACCCCATAGAGATGAGACAGTTCAATAAAGCACTTACATGTGAATAAGCAAGGAGGAGAAAACAAAAATCATCTGTTATCCCACAAGGCGGCTATAACTAATATTAACTGATGTTTGCCAGGGATTTTTATGTGAATTCCTTTGCAAAAATTGAATTACAATGTATTTTCTGTTTTTTAACCTATCTTTTATTCTCAGGAATATACTCTGAACATTTGTGCTTTTTTAACAAAAGTGTTTAACAACGCAATTTTTTTTTTTAGGGTGCGCCACGTGGCCTGAGGGATCTTAGTTTCCCAACCAGGGATCGAACCTGGGCCCCCTGCAGTGGAAGTGTGGAGTCCTAACCACTGGACCACCAGGGAATTCCCAGCAACATAATTTTAATAGCTTAGAATATTGTATTCTGTGAGTTGATTATAATTTACTCAAGAAATGCCATATCCTTTCATATTTAAAGTTGTTCCCAATGTTTTACCATTATATATAATCCTGCAATGAACATCCTTAAAACGAAATTTTTGTACCTCTCTTTAATTACTTCCTATGGGTAAATCCTAGTAGCAGAGTTCCTTTATCAAAGGGTATATACATTTTAGAGCTTTTCCTATATGCTGCCAATTCTCCTTCTTTCTACACACCTACCACTAGCCCATGAGAGTCTGTTTTTCTGCATTTTGGCCCACGCTGAGTATACTCTTTTTTTTGAGTTGCCTAGTACCTATTTGTGGTATTATTTTGAAATGCACTTTTTTGGAATATTAATGAGAGCTGACATTTTTTCATTGGTTTATTGGTTATTTATAATATTTATACTGCGCACTGCCTGTTTCTGTCTTTTGCCCATTTTCCTACTAGTGTACAACTTTTCTTACTGTTTTGTAAAAGCCAGTTCCATCCATGTATCTATCATATATATTGCAAATATTCTTCCCAGTTCCTTTTTATTTATGATGTCATTTTCCATGCCAAAGTTTAAGCTTTTTAGATTTGACCATATAAAATTGTATCGTGATTGATGTCAGGAGTCAACAAACTTTTTCTATAAAGGGCCAGATAATAAATATTTCAGGCTTTGTCAGCCAAATGGTCTGTCACAACTCTGTCTTTGTAGAGCAGAAGCAGCCCTAGAGGACAGTCAATGAATGGGCCTATCTTCATTCTAAATTCAGCCATGGGTGGGCAGTAGTTTGTCCACCTCTGGTTTAAGCTATCAGTGTCATGTTTCGAAAGTGGTTCTCCACCAAAAGGATATATATTTTCTATAATCTATTCTTACTTTGTAGCTTCACTTTTAAAACTCCTATCTTTAATATAATCAACTTTGTTGATTTAATTTTTCTCAAATGAGTTAGCTCCCTGGTCTAAAATCATTTACCATACTTTCCCAACTGAGCTGATTTGCAAACTTTTCTAAATTAAAAAATATGGACAACTGCACACATACTTGGATTATTTAAATGCTATTACTCTTCTGGGGCTACTATCATGCCTTTAATTATTAGGTTTTTCAGTACATTTTAATATCTTGTATAGCAACTCTACAACCACCCCTCATATTCTTCTTTTTGTCTTTGTTGTTGATTTTTATCTTCCTTTTTTCCAAAATGTTCTTCAGAATCATTTTGTCAAGTTCTAATAAAAATTGTATTGCATTATGATTGGAAGTACATTGCTCTATAGATTAATTTTCAGATAAACTGACAGTCCAAGACATTGGTATGCACATAGTGGAGGCTACTTTCTCATTATCGTTGGCCTCATTAATTGACTTTATAATCAATACATGCAGCTAAAAAATGTACAGTTTTGTAATTAAACATAGTATTTTATTTGAAAATAAGATTCAAGTGCTTGAAATTTTGAAACCCACTGGTTTAACCTACTGACATTTATCATTATTACAAATTTGGCTTCTGTCATCTTACTCTATATTTTCATACCTTTAACACTTCTTTCCGGTTTCCTTTGTTTTCTGTTCTTTGACAATAACTGACTTGATTTCGCTAGTGGTTATTACAAGTTACCTTTATCAACAATTTATAGTCTAACTATATCATTTGAGGCTCTTCTGTTTGAGACAAAGGAATCAATACAATCTTAGATTCATTACCCTCACTACCTGGCCCCCACCACATTTTATTAATAAATAATAAAGAATTTTAGATCCACCATCTCTTTTAAGGATCTTCTCATTTTGGAATGATTTTTGACAATTCTATTTGATTTTATAATGAGTTTTTTTTTTTTTTTTTACTAATGTTACTATCCTTCTATTCTGCAGCTATTTTATGAAAACTGTGTCTTCTTGTGCCCCATTGTAAATGTCAAATCATTTCTTGAAGTTTTCCTCTGGACTCACTGGTAGATAATTATCAGAAGTTTGTTATTCTGAGTCTTCTAGATCCATTTTCCCCCTTGTTCTGTGGTATTTTTCACAGGCCTTACTGTTACTGTACTCTTTATTCATCTTAGTCCTTGGTCCTGTACCCTGTCCCCGGCTAGCGATAGAATACCCTTCTCCTACTTACAACAGAATGACAGGTTGATGTGCAAGTTTAAACAAAATTTAACTCTGTGTACCTTTGTACGATGTGAGAGGGTGTCTTCTTCCTACCCCATGGTCTGGTTCTCTGAACTGATGTGTTACACAAAAAACTGTAATTCTCAGCATGCACTACAACCTGGGTTCTTTCTACAGTGGCCCCATGTAAATAATGCCCCATAAACTTATTACCCGTGTAGGTACTATGCCTTCCCATACTCAGGAGAAAAAAAAGAAAGATGCTCATATTTCTGGCTGGTTCAAATCCTGAATATCTGGGTGAATCTCTAGTGGGTGAAGAACAAAATATTTTTCTACCTTTTATGAAGCATTTTGTGTCCAAACCCAGCTCCCGTTGTCCTGAAATTAGTTCCAATTTCTTCAAGGTTCTGGTATTATATGACCTATCAGTTTTGTTTTCCATGGTGGGAGGTTTATTTTTCCCCATAGGCCTTCATTAGTGTCTTTTGTTAGCTGTGGAGAGAGGCTTCCCTGGGGACTGTTAGCCAGCTGCCACTTTGAATAACAACAGCAACAGCTAACATTTACTGAGCACTTACCATGTACCATCCACCCATTTTCTCATTTATTCACCACAACAACCCTCATTTAACCTCTCTAAGACCAGTTTGCCAAGGACACTCTCTGCTAAGGGCACGCACTGCCATGTGCATGTATTTAAAATCATTTGCAAACTTCCAGGCTGTCTGGGATTCAAACAAATATACCATCTTTTTAATGCTTTTCTAAATTTCTTAGCCTTTCTGACCCTGACTTGACCCCTCAAATGCCAGTATTTCCTTCTCCTTCCCTGGCATGGTGATGTGATACATAACCTCATTAGCTAACTCTGTGATTAATCTCTCATTTGACATATATCTCACGTCAGTCATGCCTTATAATTGGGCATTTAGTAACCAAATTTAAGTCAAAAAAATTAAAAATTTTTTTAGTCGGAGAAATTATAGGTTCCAGGTATTTGAGTGAATGTTTTACTTCTCTGTGCCATTTTTGTAAACTTTATGGAAGAAAGGTCTTTTGTAAAGAATATATGGGTCGTATACCCTTTCAGAGAAACACACGACATAAAATGTTAACAACTGTAGAGAAGTACTTTACATGAGCACCAGATTCACTAGCAGATAGTCACGGGAATGCTAAGAAGGCAAAACACCTATACAAAATGGTTACAAACTGGATTTTCTGGAAAGCTTTTGAGATGGAGTTTAACATGCACAATGTTTTTTAGGGAGTAATCTTGGGATAAACACCTGTGGAAAGAAGGAAAAGGCAGCAGGATCGAATAGCGGGAGAAGCTGGGTTGTGATGCGAGATCAACGGCCTCAGCTAACCCTCGCTCAAGGAGGTCAGAGTCTTCGGAGTTCTCCCTCTTTCGGTCAAGATAGTCGGATTGTTAAAATGTCTTTTCAATCAGCAATTGGAAGAGGAACATCTGAGAAGGGAGTGGCCTTGGCGAAGCTGCTCTTTGCAGCCTGAGGCAATCTCTGAAGGTGCTGACCTTGAAGGCTGACTGCTGGCAACAACCTGTCCTTCACTGAAGGGGGATCTAGGCAGAGGAGCATCACAGGATCCACCACAATGATCCCCTCTGAAAAGTCAGTCCTTTCAGAGATGACCAGCCTGCTTCAGAATGTTTCCAATTACTTTTAGGCTTCCTGTAATTCTACAGTACTTTTTAAAGTCCTAATAAGATGAAGATTCAAATGAATCACTACTTTCCATGGGACTTAGCTAGTAATCACTAAATACCAGATCATTTGGAAAAGGAAAAGAACTGACTTTCACTGAGCACTTTCTGGCTCAGGTCTTTAACATACATAATTTCATGTCACTGGCCCAAAAGTTTACAGATGAGAAAAAAGGAGACAGAAAACTTAGCCACAGCTGGTCGATTGTATAATTAGAACTAAATCACCACAAAACTCTTGATTCACTAGGATGGCTCATCCTGACAAAGTAACTGTGATGTCAGACACTTCCCACTCCTGGCTTTTGGGGTGTTTTGGCAAATGGTGGCAGAGCCGATGGCCAGGGAACCTGGGCCAGAGCAGATGGTCTGGATGGTGCCCAGCACTGTCCCAGGAGAGAACAAAGGGCTGCCGTGCTATCCCTGCACAAATGTATTAGGCACAGCCTTCTTGGAAACCTCCAATGAGATAGGATCCATTAAACATGTCCCCTTGCCAAGGTCGTCAATGATCCCAGCATACTGATGGGTCTTTCATGCCTTGAAGGAACCTAAGTGACAGAACCCATCGATCAACTAATATTTTCTGAGAGCATGTACCACATGCTTGGGCATCAGAGGAAACACAAAGAGATTTAAGAACAGCATGTTATAGTCAAAACAGCACTGGCTTCCCACTTCACTTAGAACAAAATCCAAATTCTTTGTCACGGCTTATAATTCTTGCCCTTATCTCCCCCCTCTTTCTCAGATCTTCCCCACCTCCTTGTTCACTTTAGCCACACTGTTTTTTTCACTAGCTATGCCATTTGCCTGGAACAAATCTTCCCCAAATCTCTGTGTAATTGACTTGTTCTCTTCCTCTAGGTTGCAGCTCAAATTTTTCTGTTTCAGAGAGATTTTCTCTGATTCCCACAGCTAAAGTCGGCCTCTATTTGACACTGTTTTATTTTCTTCGTGGCGCTTTTCACTTTCTGAAGTTATCTTCTTTGCTCATGTACTTGTTCATCATCTGTCTCCCTAAAATATGTAAGCTACATGGGAATCTGGACCTTCTTTATCCATAGTACTTAGAACGGTGCTTGACACATAATAGGGACTCAAATACTTGCAGGACGAATAAAGTAAGAGAGAGACCTAAGTTCCATTTCTGCTTCTGTAAGTTGTGTGAGATTGGGAGGATCATTTAACCACTTTGAATGGAAGCTCATTCATCTAGAATAAGAGTTAGCACACTATGGCTCAAAGACCAAATATAGCTGGTCACCTAATTTTGTAAAGAAAGCATTACTGGAACACAGACATGCTCATTCATTTATGTATTGTCTCTAACTCCTTTAATGCTATAAGGGCAGAGGTGAGTAGTTGAGACAGCATCTGGCTCACAAAGCTTAAAATACATACAATCAGACCCTTTAAGGAAAGAGTTTGCAAACCACTGGTGATCATAACATCTGCAGCATTTTTGTAAGGAACAAATGAGAAGATGCATGTGAAAGATCTTTATGAAGTGAAAAATGCTACTCATGTCAGGGGTCAACTTTATTAACTAAGAAGATGATTGTCATGAAGCCACTGCAATCAATCAGTCAATGACTGTGTAAAAGAACGGCACTGACTTATAAGACCCAGACTATTTCAAGAGGACTTCAGAAAAGTGTGAAATCATCCTTTTGGGCATAGCCCTACCTGAATGAGTCCAGGCTTGGGATTACAATCACCTCACCAAAGTGGAAGTACAAAGGAAACAGACACACTTGATCAAATTTCTGCCCTACTACTCGTCAGCTGTGTGCCTCTGGAATCTCATCAACTCTATCCATCAGGTTCCTCATCTGCAAAATGAGGATAGTAAATTAATATATACACACTACTGTATATAAAATAGATAATCAACAAGAACCTACCGTATAGCACGGGGAACTCTACTCAATACTCTGTAATAACCCATATGGGAAAAGAATCTGAAAACGAAGAGATATATCTATATGTATAACTAAATCACTTTGCTGTACACCTGAAACTAACACAACATTGTAAAGTCAATATACTCCAATATAAAATTTTTTAAAACGTACTGATATTCCATAGGATTGTTGTGAGGATCAGATGAGATAATGCATGGAAAGAGATAGCACCTAGCTCACTGTCAACATCAGTGGCAATTGTTATCATCATCATCTTCATTGTCATCATCTAGCTACTTCTCCCACGTTCTGAACTAATTCAGTGGCTAAGGAAACAAGTTGGTGTACTGGTCCCATTACATACTAGAGAGGTCTGCACTGGATGCCAGGGGTCTCATTTTCCTCCCTGTTTCTTCTGTATTCATCTACTCTCTCCAGGGCTGAACCACTCGCTTCCCAGATGACCCTTGAACCCTGGGTTTTATCCTAGCCTCTCCTCTTCCTTACTCCCTACATCTAATAGACTGCTAATTTTGCCTCCTGAAAATAATCTCTAGTATCTGTGCTCTGGGCTCTATCTTTATGGCCCAGACCCTATTTCACAGGCTCACCAGCTCTTGTCTCAACTCATATCATTGTCTCCCAGGTGGGCACCTGACTCCAGGGAACTCCAGCTTCAGCCCACCCTCCACACAGCATCAGTGTTATCCTCTAGAATAAAATCATGCCACTTCTTTACTTTAAAAGCTCTGGGATTCCCCATTGTCTGCTTGTTGCATGAGGCCCTTCTAAACCTGTCACCTGCCTACCTATTCAATCTAATCTTCTTTCACCTGTTTCCTGTTGACACCCTCCCCATGTGTGTGTTTCAATCACATACACCTATTTGCTGCTTCCCTGGCCAACCCATAGACCCAATAGTGAGAAAAAAATGCTTGTTGTTGTAAACTACCAAAATTTGAGGGGTTGCTTTATAAAAAGCAGCGTTCTCTTAGCAGAAATATGACGAATATGTGACAGAAATTATAATTGAATAACCACGTATTGAGCTAAAATGTTTTTCCCCCCGATATAACATCTACAGCCTAATTTCACTCCACAATAAAGTCATGAATTTACAGATTCACACATAAACATATATGGAGAGGGAAATCAAATATGGTGTCCTTGGGAAACATTTGCTAGATGTGTATCTTACATACCACAACTTAATCGTCATTAGCAGGGGCAATTGTCTTTTTAAAAATACTGTAGTAGGGAAGTTTTAAAGAATAAAAATTATGAATCAAGAAGAATCAAAGAGGCAGAAAAATGCAGAGGAAATGGCACTCAATAAAAAGCCTGAGAAGTAACACAAAATGGGGACAATTTAGGTTGATTGAATGATGCGAGGTAGAAGAAAGGAAGCTCAGCAAGATAGAGGTCCTCAAAAGGGCAGGAAGAGTGAGAAGAGTGAAAGGCCAAGCAGTGACCTGGAAGTGGATCTGAGCCAGAGGAGTCGCCTAAGAGAGGCTAGCCCTGTGGCTGAGTAAGAAGGTCTGGGTCATAGGAGAACACTGTTCCCAAGTAGAGGTAGCCATTGAATTAATTCTCTTGGGCATTTATCTGAGCGCCTTAATGGGCGCTTGAAGATAATTTTGCCCACATTAGCTACTAAGGAGACTTGACCCTCAATGAGAGATACCATTGGGTACATTAACCGCCCTGCTAATGGCCTAACCTCTTTGATAATGTCACATATACAGTTCTTTTCCCTGACTGGCTTTGAAGTGCCCCTGCCCCCGCAATAATTGCATATTGTTTCTCTTACCTTGTTGCAGGGAAGGAAGGAAAAAGGGAGGGAGGGAGGGAGGAAGAAGACTGGAGGTGCAAAGAGCAAACTATAATTCACTCTTGGTAACTACTACAGCCCATGGACAAGGCAGTGCTGGTATCCTGGGAGTTACCAGCAAAGTAAAGATGTCCTGTTCAGCTCCCAGGGCCTTATGCGCATACTCTGAATTACCTTGATCTTCAGTCTGAAAAAGGGGACTTGAAGTGATCCAGGACTTGGAGTCCATATCCAATTTGTAGCAGACTCTTTGGATCCTTGCTGGAAAAAAAACAGGGAGAGCAGGATAAAACCCACCAGTTATCATTAGTCATTAAAGGGAAGAGAACTGTTTCATCCAGTTTTTCCAGGTAATTAACATGACATCATGTAAGAGCCCATGGTGTGAAAATAGGTACTACCATGGAGAACTGATCTCAGCTCTTTAGGGTCTTCATTTCAATGTAAACTTTGATAAACAGAAGAAAAGAAAGCAAATATGGTATCATTTGTTATTTGGATATTTTAAAACTTTCCATCCTGGAAATTACTTCTAAGAGTAATAAGATACCAATGTCCACTGAAAAGATCTAATTTTGGTGAATTCCAAGTTTTCATGGGCCATAAACTGCTAAATCCTTGGGGACAGGTTTGTATATCTGGTTTGAAAACCCCTTTGTATCCAGAACATGTTGTACTAAATAAACAAATAAACAAATAAATATACCTCCAACATCAACAGGAAATGCCCTGGGTGATTTTGGAGATGGGCATTGATGGCATCGACGGCAGCTTCCTAGTCTAGCACACATAAGTTCAATTATGATGGAATAAGTTCAGTTATGATGGAATAAGCTATAACCTGCAGTGGTCCATTTTAGAAAACTTACTATTATTTGTATTAGAAAAAATTTTAATGGTAAAAATATAGTAATTAAGGACTTTAAACGAAAAAAAAATGCCCTAACATTCCAACAATTCCTAACATAATAGAATAAGTAATTAAAATAAAATTGGGAAGTGAGTGAATTGGCTTCTTCTACAGGTCTTAGTTTCCCATTTTTAAAACAAAGGGCATGGGCCAGAAAATTTCGAAGTTTCTTCCTGGTGGCAAGAGACCAAGTTCTCTAAGTCTGTGTGTGAACATAGGTTAAGGGTAAACCCTCTTGCCTGCAGCCAGAGCTCCTGTGAATCTGGCATTCCATCCTTATCCCCTATCGCACTCCATTTTGCCTTAACTCACCCAACTCACCAGGAACCTCTCTACTTTACCAGGACCAATCTTCTCAACCCTTTTTGGGACCTTGGCCAGGCTAAGGCCCCTCATTTGAATGTCTTCCCTAGATCACCCAAATCCCATTTTGTTCTTCAAGACACAGCTCACTGTTTGCTTCTTCTATGAAGCTTTGCCTGAATAGATCAGCTCTGGCTCTTTCATTTCTCTGAGCTATTGTTTGTATCATCTACAGTGCGATTACATACAGTCCACTATGCACTGTGGATGTTTCATTTAGTTTAAGAGCTTGGACTATGGAACCAGGCTACCTAGGTTCAAACCTCATCTATGCCACTTATTTACTCCATGACCTTGGGCAGTCAGTTAACCTTGATTAACCTCTCTATGTCTTGGTTTCATCACTTATCAACTGGGGATAATGTGATATGCACTTCAGAAGTTCTGTGTCATGGAACTATTTCTGGCCACATCATCTTAAGTATCCACTGAGAATGTTTCAAGAAATGTGTTCAGCATTCTACAATGTCAACACTATATAACATTTTTGTGGTCTATTAAAAAATGTGCACAGTATTATTTTAATACATTCATGTCCATGTAAACATTTTAAATACAAATGCATGAATAACTCTTAATCCCACCACCTAGAGATAATTATTGTTTAAAATGTTGCATTTATTCTTACAGATATATTTCACAAATTGTGGTAGTTTTAAAATATGTCCAAAAGGTCTTTAACACTCCTTCCTTCAAAAGGTGGAGCCTACTTTCCTTCCCATTGAGAGTGGGTCAGACTTAGTGACTCTCTTCTAGCTATTAAAATGTGGCAAAGGTGATGGTGTGCAATTTCTGAAACTAGGTCATAAAAAGCATTGCCTCTCTCTTTTTCTTTCTCCCTCCTTCTCTCCCTCTCATCCTCTCTCCCACTTTCTTTGTCTCACCACTCTCTCTGTGGGAGCCAGCTGCCATATGGGGACATTAAAGCAGCACAATAAAGTGGCACATATGGCAAAGAACTGAGGCCTCCTGCCAACAGCCACATGAGTGAGCCATCTTAGAAGCAGATCCTCCAGCCCCAGTCATGTGACATGAGTAACCCTTATCTGGAACCACCCAGCCAAACCATTCCCAAATTCCAGACACACAGAAGCTATGAGATAATGTTGTTTTAAGCCACTAAGTTTTGGGGTAATTTGTTGAGCAGCAATAAATAACACACACACACACACACACACACATATATATATATATATATATATATATATATATATATATATACCGTGTGCTCTCCTGGCCCATAGCATTAATCACATACTGTATATCTAGCAATCCCATGTTTACCTGTCTTTCCACCTCTAGAGTAGAAGCTGCTTGGGAGAAGGGAATGTTTAGTTCTCAGCTGTATCTCCAGGACCTAGCACACTGCCTGCCACATTGTACAAGTTCAGAGAACTTTGATGCATAAATGAGAGAGTGAGTAATGTGGAAATAGGAGGGAAAGGGGAAGACCTTTGGTGAGAGGTGTGGCCGTGAAACAAGGGAAGTAGGAGAACCATAGTGAGTTGGAATATTAAAGTCAAGTGAAGGAGGACTGGTTCAAATCCCGGTCCTAAAACCATCTAAGCTGAAACTAAGGATGTACCCAACATTAGGCTTTGGACTCGAAATAAAGACAAAATCTGCATCTGTCTTGGCCCTTGGAAGGCAAAATAAATAAATAAATAAACACATATAAGTTCTGGTATCTTTATATTTGCATGTAATCAAAGGTCATGTGATGGTATAGATTACCCTACTATTTAGTCAATATAACACTTGTGAATGAACAACACATACAATTCTGATTTATTGCTATTATCAGAATGTTCACATCAAAATTCTAGATGTATTTGAAGGTAGGCATTCTAGATATAACTTGGAGTAAAAAAACTCATGTGCTTTACATATTGAAATTCTTTCAAATTGTTGAAGTACAAATGCATATTGATCTTTTCAAAAGTTAAATACTACCACAATTAATAATGACGTGAAAGCTGTTAATTTTATATTCAAAGACAATTAGTAAGAATTTTCAAATAGTTAAATAAGTAGGGACATAGATTGACAGTTTATACCATATTAAGTGAGAGTATTAGTTGATAAATTAATGAAGATTAATTCCTCTCTAAACCAGCAAGCGTTTTATAAAAATTTAAATACAAAGCCAAATAATAGAGATTAAACTATATCATAAGTCTGTCTTTCCAGGGATTGTTTTCAGTGCTATCATTTATACTATTAAACAAGATAACACGTAAGACTGTTTCTGAACAGTTAAGAAAACATCTTTCTCAAGCAATGCACAGAGCTTTTTTGAGGGGGACTGCTTCAACTAAAGTGCATCACCATGACCAAAGTTCAAGTCCAACAGATGAGGAATAGATATCCTTAGCCTTAGCTGGTTACTAGTAGAGAGAAAGGAAGGCTTAATAATGTGGTGGC